>NC_091404.1:12657740-12960216 GCF_032191515.1 Phaenicophaeus curvirostris | reverse complement strand
GCAGGGATGGGGAGACACTTGCATTCTCTTCTCTTTCCAACTTCTGCAGCTCTTACCTGCCCACACACATACCAGGTGGCACTATCCTTCAGGAGATGCAACCACACAGAGTAGCCTAACATTTACTTTTATGAAAACGTGTCATTTTACATAGAAAAATCCTGTCATTTAAAATAGAAAGAAAAATTATTATTCTGAGATAATTCTGATTTTCTTTCTGAAAACAAATATTGAAAAACAAGGACTAGGAATGCTAAAACAATTTTAATTTCTGCAGTGGAATTTGAACAGACTATTATGAGCAAACGGGATTTCAGATAACTTTTCTTTTTCCCTAAATGTCTGGGTTATTGAGCCTCAATAGAAATTTCACAGAAGCCAGGTCCCTAATAGTTTCTGTCTTCTTTCTGGGATTTCATTAGACATAAAAAGAAGCAATATTTGCATAAATAATTAAATTGTACCACAAAGCATCAGTTTGAGTTTGCTTCTAAAAATAGACAAGTATTTTAAATCATTTACTCAGCTACCAGTCCTATCCAGCCCCCAACATTTCTATTGCCATTATAAAGCTTCGCAAAATCACCAGGCAAATACAAGCAGCCACTCATTCAAATCCCAGCATGCTCTTCATGCTCTGACATCATTTTTCTCAACCACATTTCTTGTTCTAAAATAAAAACAAGAAATTCTCACAGAAAGTGACCACAAAGAGGGGCCAACAAGCCCACAATAAAAAGTTTCTCCCAGCTCCAGAAACACACACACAGGCAGGACCAGGACATATGCAGCTCTTAACTGGCTTGTGACTCTATCAGAAGCTACTACTCTCAAGAAAAGTATCTGACAGATTTACCACAGCTCATGGATCACAGGTGTTCAGAAGTAAAAAAAAAAAAGGATTCCAAATTCACAGTACTCTGTTTTCTATACAGGAGACAAGGCTTAAATAGGCCAGAAGCAGGAAAAAGCAAAATCTCTGCTCTTCGAACAGAACCTGTGTGCCATCTCATACATGCGGAGAACAATGCGAAACAGCAGAAAACCTCAAATAATGCTTCATATCCACAATAACCAGTCTCTCAGAAAATATTCTACAGAACAAGACTGTTCTGACACCAGCTACTAACAATGTTTGGTATATTAAAGACCTTAGTATCTAAGCATCTAGCAGCAGGATATCTGCTGGATGAGGGACCGTGTCTGTGAAATTCAGCTGAAGAGAGCAGTGAAAGCACTGGGGAAGTGCATAATATTAAAAAAAAAATAAAAATCTGTTCCTGCACAACAGGAGAGCTCAAATCAAGTGTTTTCCCTGAACAATTCAAAATGACAGCAAGCAACACGCAGAGAAGTCCATCACAAATGCATTTCTTCAGAGTATCAGCTTCACACACAAATGGTTCCTGGCTCAAATTCTCAGTGCTTTTCCCCAAACATCACATCGGCTGGGGCAAGATTCACCAAAACCCCTGCAACTCTGCGCAAGTTCGGTCTTTTCATTTTGCTTTCTCATTGCCATCACACTACAGACAGACAACACAGAGATGGGACCCATCAGCTGTAGAAGCTGGATGATGCTCCTCAAGGAAGGAAAGACAGGCAGGGGACTAATCAGTTAGTCACTGATTAGACACCAAAATCATCTTAGATACAGTCATAAATACACTAGCTACTTCAGAAATACACCTTTTGCAAAACACTAGCCAGGCTAAGACCTAGCAGCTCAATAAGTAATGATCCGGTGGGTCTCTTCCAACCTGGTTATTCTATGATTCTAAGTATAGGCACCATGTACTAGACAATCTCAAACAACTATAAAGCACCTGGAAGGCTCAGCACTGAACTAAATGCTTCCTGAAGAAGAAAGACTGTTTTGCATAAGCTCCTGTAAACTACATTTTATAAAATCTCCTTCCAAACCTACCTTTTCTCAGATGACACCATATCTCTTTGTGCTTTTAAATTCCATTAAATTGTAAAAAGCTGTGAAATATGGGAAAGCCAAGGAAATCTAGTGCTGATGTACTACTACAATTAATTAGAAATATCTCTAAGTGATCATTGTGAGCAAACCATTCTGAACATGCAAGGCTTGCAAGTTTCAGCCATTTGTGTAAAACTATCAAAGACTTGTTATAAAGCTTTAATTCTCATTTTAGAAAAACTTGGAAGCTGACCTACTTTTTTCATTATTAGGTCAGGAATAACATCACGGAAATTATTCCAGATGAATGTGTCAGTATTTCCATATTAATAGGTTGCATCCACAAGGTACAACACTATCCGTTAGATAACAAGAAGCTTTGTAACTATTTTTTAATGCACTAGAAGAATATGTACACCTAGTAGCACTATTGAAATGGTAATTAATTATACTTTAATAGAACAAATTGAAATGCTGCCTCTGCTCTACAAAACATACTTGAGCTAGGTAATATTGTGCTATAGTACTTGGAAATGAACCTTTTCTCATGGTTTGACTACTCACAAGACCTTTTGGACATCTCACGGTGCTCCTGGAGATTGAGGTGAAGATGGAGGAGGTAGGGAGGAGAAAGCTGAGTGAATTTTATTTTAGACACTATGTTCTGGAGCAGTTGCACAGTAGGATCTGATTCACAGTCTCCTCACATCAGCAGGTTAAACCAGCCTTGAGTCAGACTTGGCAATGGTAGCAGCCAGGAGGGATTTTGTGGTGAGCGGCACCTCTGCTACAATGAGAGCAGTACTGAGGAACTCTTGGCGACTACATGGAAGAGGAGGGATGTGGGTCCTGAGGCTAGAAATGGAAAAGAACATGGGATTACAGGGCTAAGCTCAATAAGACATCCACCGAGAGCAGCCCTCGCAGTGGGGCCATCAGCACCTGATGAGAACCTCCATATACCACAAAGACAGATCGCATCTTGGTGAACCACAGGGTTTCCCTGCTTCTGCTGAGTTATCCATGCAAAGGAAAGCTTGAGCTGGAAAGCTGTCTCTCACGAGGCCAGCAACATTTTCTCATGCTTATAGGCATCCAGCAGGATCAGTTGCTCGCAGGCTCTCCCCACCCTGAAGCAGCAGCATGGCCCATGTCACTACTTTATTGAGTCCACAACACATAGTGTCTAAAAATTCCAGTGAAGAGATTAAAAATGGTATTGTACTCAGTACTGATCAAACCAGATCTCTTCAAAATCAGCCAGTCCTAGAACATGCAATTTTGTGCTCTCATAGCATTCATATAGCTTTGCCTCTTACTTACTATTGCTCTATATTTTTCTCAAAAATTATTTCTAGGTCGCATCTCCCAATTCAAACAAGTATTCTCCAAATTTATTTTACCATGCAAGTTAACTGAAAGAATGCATGTTTAGCAAGAACTTCATTCCTATATCTTTATATGGTTTCCCTTGCGGTTGTACAATATGCAAACATATTTTAAAACAGAACAAAACCCACTGAAGCAGAGTGAGCATCAAAGAGACACCAAGTGCATTGCACAGCATACAGTATACAGAAAATTCAAAGCACTTTGCAGAAGATAGTATGTCCCTCCTGAATAGACAAGAAAAGCAACTCACACTGCTCACAAGCATCCCAGACAGAGTGCAGAAAGACTACAAGGGTCACTTCATCTCCAAGGACACTAAGCATATAATCTCATAAATACTCTTTTTGGAAGTACAAGCCTATTCTCAGTGGATCAGGAAGGACAGAAAGGAAAGGGACACGTCCAGGACTGCCAAGGTATTGCTGCTGGCCTTGTTATGTACCAGAGCTCCCAGTGTAGGTTTCAAATGAAAGAGGCTATCTGGGGCATAAGAGTCTTTACATATTCACTGGAGAACAATTCATCCCAACGTCTTTGCAGTAAATCACTATTCAGTTTGGAAAATTAGAAGTACATCAACATGATAAGACAGCTGAAAGCAGCAGATGAACTCATAATAGGTTAATAGAGAATGAATGTAAATCAATAATTTAGAGTCACATTGGAAATGGTTAGCTGGGAGTAGGGGCTCGTCCAGCTATTGCAGTGTCTCATCTCTTTTGAATATAAATAATGTTAACTATTATACAGATGGCTCCACACTGAGTACATTTTAGCAAAACATATTATGCAGTTTGCACATCACTGTTTGGAATGTTAACTAACAAGGTAGAACAAAGGGCTATAATTTAAGTGATCTTTTAATTTTGCAATTTTTTTTCTGTCTAATTTTACTCAGAAGGGAATTATCAAGCAATCTGCAGCCTGTTACATGTCTAAACCACTGTAAACATGAAAGAGTTTCAGTTGACTCGATCTTGTGGAAAAATATATTCTTATCACAAATGGAAAGAAACTGTTAAAGATGCAGCTTAGTGACCACAAACAAAAACCAGAACCACATGATCTTGAAAGTCATCATGGTAAAAAGCTACACAAAATAAAGGTTTTCACAAAACTGCAGTGCAAAACATTTTTACAGAAAAAGCTGTTAGATGAAAGCACCAGGAGTTATTAATGCATACCTGATATTGAAGCATGCTTTATTTATCTTACAAAATATCTTGAATATAAGTAGAATATAATGCTTGAAATACTACAAAAAAGTTAACTCTGTACTTTACAGGAAGGTAGCTGGTAAATCAGATTAGTGAACGAAACACAGAACAGAAGATGGATATGCAATGTCAGACAGAGGTGAACGGGGCAAACAGTATTTCTGAATCTGTTCCTAGTGCTCATCTGCTAGGAGGCACACCGGGCATCCAGCAAAAGTGGCACTTGGCAGAAGCAACACCCTCTCCAGCAAACACCCCCCTCCTACAGGCAGGTTTTTAGCTTCTCATGTTCATACCTCTTCTGGAGCCTTCCTACCTTCACTTCTGCCAGTCCAAGTGGCAGGACAAGTAGGGACAGCATGGAAAAGTCACCTGCCTGTCATTCACCACACTTCCTGCAGTCCCAGGCAGCTGCCCTGCAGGTACTTAAATGTCAAGGTGAGGATTATTCATTTGGAAATCAGCAGCATGTGATTATGTTAAACTGCAGCCCTGTATATACCTGCAGTACCAAAAATACAACCTTTTACCATGCCAATCAAAGCAGTATTTATAGTGGCTGTAAGAAAGCAATGTATCTAATATGAATCAAGATGGTAACCCACCTCCCTCCTTCCCAGAGATATAATAGTTTAGTAAAGGGCCTAATACTGTCAGCATGTTCCATGCCCTTTCCACTCAGAAAATAGGCCAGAGCAATGTAATAAATAGATAAACAAATAGATAAATAAACAAATAGTTATTACCCCTCCCCATCAATCCAGGCATTAAAATATTATAGGAAAAAAAATCGTGAGAAATCAGAGCACACCTGCTGCTGATGGTTGTTCTGATGGTAAGTGTACAGCTCTGCCCCAAGAAAGAACGGTTAATAACTAATCTTGTTACTGTTTTCAGCCTGCTAAAAAAAAGCATGATATATCCTAAGATGAAAGTTAGATGACTCTGCAGCCTTTCTGGTCCATCTAATGAGCGGACATGGAATGGCAAAGCCAGCTTTACAGTCACAGAGGGAGTAGTTTGGATCCACTAAAAGCATGAGGCGAAGCTTCATTTATATTTATTAAGTTTGTTTCTAAGAAATAGGCCAAAAATGAATGCCTGAAAGGACCCGGCATGATTTAGAACTGCAGAAATACCCCTACTTTGGTTTTAAAGAGAGTTTTCGACACCACAGAACACCACATAAGATGCTGAACCATCATTGCTTCCACTCTCCAGCTTCACACTCTACCACCAGGGTTCTAAAGCTCTAATCAGCTATGCTACATTAATGCCTACTGCATAATGAAGTTGTGAAAGTCAACATATGGCTAGATATTATTTATTGCTATTAAGAAAATTCAATTAACACAATATTGTAAATAACAGGAAATAACCAGATTGAAAGCGCAGGCAAAGCTAGACCATTCATCCTCTGTACATCAACAAAAAGGATTATTTACTCCCTGAAGCACCTGGGAAAAAGCTTTCCATGGCAGTCTTCTCCTACAATTCAGCCAGATTTCTGAACTATCCCTGCAATGAGTTTCATGCAAGATTCACTGGCGAGTCTCTACACGCTGTTTTGAAGACTTTCAACAGCAATATATTCTTCTGTTGCTGTTTAGTTTTTAACATTGTTCAGCATTACCAAAAGGAATGCTAAAGATTGCCACTCAAGTTCCCAAGACCACTGCAGTTTCAGATCATCAGCAGAGTTTGTAGCTGCATTGAACCAAATGCTATTACAAGAAGATGAATGGGAAAGGATGAAGAATGTTTGGAAAAAAAACCCAGAAAACATTGTAGCTAGTCCCCTTACAGGGAGAACATAAGTGCTTAAAAGAGAGGTATGTAGATCTCCACTAGGCACCATGTGCCACTGGGTACGTGCAGAAGAATCCACGCAGCCTGACATTCATCAATCAACTGTTGTTCTTATAAAAATATTTGTTGAGCAAGAGGTACATTTATTCTTTTTCATTTTAGGTGCAGAAATAAAAATAAGGAAGGAAAGTGATGTGGAGAGGCTTCATTGTAATCAGTATAGAAAAGTGCCACTGCATACTGATAATAACATCCTTTACACCTGACATTTTATTTCTTTTGCAGTGGTATCATGGAACTTAAAAAGCTGATGCATAATAAGGAAAGCAATGATAAAAAAATGAAGATTAAATCTGTGAAGATTCTTTTAAACATTTATGAAACAGGACTTTTAAAAACTATCTTTTCATGTTCACTGTTCTACTATAAAATATCGCCCACAATCTTTTTGGTCTGGTTTCCTATTGAATGGCAGAAAAACTTTGATATTCTTAAAGAGAGGTGCAGGATACGATATTCACACCACCCTCTAACGCTTGCTTTTTCCAGTGCTTGTAGAAGAGTGATCTTAGCCTTCCCAAAATAAAGATAGATCTTTGATTCTTTGGTTTACCCAGTTATTGAAACTAGTTGTATTTTATTTTTCAGTTTGTTTTTTAAAAATATAAAATAAAAAAGGATGAGAAAAAAATCTAATAGAGAGTGCCATTAGTATAAGATCAGATGTTCCCTCCCCAAATTACAAACCACTGAGGAAGGAATTTCCCTGGCATGTTTCACTGGTTAAAGTCATTTTTTTTTTTTTTTTCAGTCACAAAGTAATGTTTTGAACATTTCAAATCTGGAGTTGAATATATTACCGTTCTGAGAAATCTCACTTAATCCACTTATTGCTTAAGAGTAATGCCTCCTATTGACTCTCTGAAGACATTTGGCTGTCAAAAAGAATAATGATTTCCAGTCTTTTCACTAGACAAGACTAATACTGCTTCAAATTCTGTCTGTATGGATTTTGAGTGATTACACCAGTACCTCATTACAACAACAAAGCACAGGTGTAAAGTACAACAGAAGTCAGTGTAAACTGAAATAGGCTTGGGACACGCAGTGAGAGACCCACGTCCCTAATATAGAGCATATGAAAGGCCAAGAGATGCTGAACACTTTGAACACAGTCCTGACCTACCCACAAGTTTTCACAACAGTGCATCATCTGGATTTGGGATCACCAGAGCTTTGGGAAGGAAGTAAATATATCTTCTTCTTGCTCCTTCAGGTTGAGCCATGCAGGCACAGCAAGCCCTGATTTAACCGTGCGCCCCACTCCTGCCTTGCTGCTCTCTGCCTTTCTGTTCGTTTCTCCTCAAACAACAGTTTTGTTCATCTGTTTTGCAAACGTTTAGGAAGAGAAGTGTCTGAGCTGAAAGACACAAATTGATGGAACATATTGATCTTCCGCCTTCTGCAGCAGCTTACACTGTTCTGCAATTTCTCCCAGCTGAGTGGTGGAGAACTTTTATCATCCCCATTTTCCAGATGGGGAATGAGCTACTGGGCGACTCAGCTACTTGTTAAAGGTCATGCTAACAGGTTTTGCAAAAGCACAGGTTGACTCTGGATCTCATAGCTCCCAGGCTGCTATCCAAACCTTTAAGCATCTGATTCCTTCAAAGGAAGGGCTAATACTCAACCAACTGGCCACATTTTCACACAAAGAGACTGAAGACTTTGCAGATAAACCCCATGCTGTTTTAAGCTCATCAAGTTAAGTGGGGTCAAATGTAGAAAACCCAGTCTTAAAAACTTTACAATTCTGTTCCTTTATCTTTTTAGTGTGTACTTCATTAGGATTCTGATCCATATTTTTAGTATGTGTAATCAAAAAGTTACTCTATAATTCATTACGAATTGTTCAAAGTATAGAAATAACTGTATTAAAGGTGAAAGCACTGGACCAGTTCTGACTTAACCTGCATATCAGTGTATCCAAAAATAAATTGTAACTGCAATTCATACTTGAGAAGAATTTTGTAGGGCAGTATAAACACCCTCTGTACCTCCCTGCCAGAAGAAGAAAATGGTGGAACAATAAAATCCTATCTCTTTTCCTTCATATCCTAGAAATCTAACCTGTAAAAATAAGATCCGATGGTCACCTCTTTCCAGTGTTGTCCTGTGTATACTCAGTTTGATTAAAGCCTAGGACAAGAGGTTAAAAGATCATTATTACCATGTAAGTATCTGTGGTTTGTGCATCACATTGGCACCTACAGCAGTATCTGCAGTGGTAGGACATTTTCTGACAGCAGCAAAATACACCGTGGCAGCGCTATCCTCTTCCCATCTGCTGTAATACCAAGAAGCAACAGATCACCTTTCACTGCTTTTCTGAATTTTTAAGAATTCCTAATACAGAGGCATTGACTGTAAAAATGTATTCAACACCTGGACAAAAGGGAAAATATCTTCCCATTAAAAAGACAGCAGGTCTGTCAAGGGACCTGCTACTTTACTGGCAATTGAGAATTCCCAGTGAAGCACTCCAGCAAGCCCATCTGCCGAGGGACACACAAGTAACTGGGAGCATTGGTAGCAGAACACAGGCAGGCAAAGAAACTCTTCAGAGAATTCAGGTCTGCATCCCACATTTGCTTAGAAATTGTTCTGGAAAGTTTCCCAGACTACAGACATGCTCCTCTATTTTACAGCCCCGTGGATAAGAATGAAAAGGAAATCTGAATTGCTGTTACTGTGGTTTGTGGGAAGCTGCCTCTTTGCTACTGTGCAGTGTTATTCTAGGTCCTAATTGGATTTTTATTTTCCCCTCAAGTTCTCTCATATTGTAGAATGTGCAAAACTTCAAATCTCATAACCTTGCAGTAGGACACTGATGTAGTGGAGTTCCTTCCTGAAGCTACTTACTTCGACCACAAATTAGTTTAGCATCATCATTTTCCCCTTGCTAAAAATATTATAAATAAATAATAACCCAAGAAGCAAACAAAGACCAGCCCCAAAGAAACCAAGACACATTTAAAAGGTTACATTTCTCTTGCCAGCTTAAGTAGTTGGCAATGAAGATAAGCACTTCTGACAGTCAGGTTTTAATACCACAGAGTGGATAATGGCAATACTCAGCTCACTACATTTGCTGTTTGAATATTTCCTGGAGCACTTGTGTTGCTTCAGGGTTCAGTAGAAGAAGCTACTCCACATCCCAGACATTCAAGACTTTCATGGGAAGGTGAATGCATCACTTCACATTTCTCAGAAAAGCTACATTAATTGTTTATGTGGCCAAAATCCTGAAAAAAAAATTAATTAGTTTTTTATAATCCCTTTCACTCTGTGAGAGATTGTGGTCAACCAAAACTGATCCTTGGAAACAGTCAGTGTAGTACTTGGAATGACACATTCTGCTCTAAGTGGCAATTAACCTCTTACATACTGAATAGCAGATGAATTTGAAAATTAAACATTTCAGCAGCAGATAAAACCACTACCAGCAAGACACATGGAAATGGGCTGTGCAGGCAGCTGGCCAGAAATCCTACTGGTTTGTACTCTCTCCTTAGGTCAGATTCCTCCAGCGAGCACAGAGCAGCATTCAGACTAACAGCTCTGCCAGGTTTGTCATCTGGGCCCGCGCCATCCCCAGCAGAGGACAGAAGGGGGGTGATGGCAGCGAGGGGAAGGCAGCAAATCCCATTGCTGCGGGAGGAGAAGGAAGTGATGGCAGCTGTTCAACTCAACCCAGAAATGCCACTACTCTAATGGATCTGGGAAAGGAGGGCAGCAACGCTCAAGAAGTACAATCCAAGGACAAGACTTCCAAATGTAATTTAAAAAATAATTAAGTAAGAATGAATAAGAATTTTATAAAGGTAAAGAAAAAAAAACCCAAAGAAAATAGCCCAGTAGTAATTCAATGGTTTTCACAATGAAAAAAAAAAAAAGTTTTTTACTTGTAATATTCATCCAGCCTATATAAGCTCATGGTCAGCATTTGATTTTCTTTTGTCTACTGATTTCAAGCCCTAGACTTCAGGTCTGGAAACCATCAGCCACAGGCTGGTAGCTCTTTGATAATCCAGCTGGCCAATACCAAGTCATCAATTGTTTTTTAGCAGGAGCATAGTTGCAGCAATATTTCCCTGTTAGAAGCATATGAGAATTTCTAGCAGCACGTTCAATCTCTGCTAATGCAAGTGCTCCCTATGAAGGATCATACCAAATGTCAGCCAGGTCCATTCCTGTGACTGTGCAGGAATGGGTAGCTATAGCTTCAACCATGTAAATCATTGTCTGCCACTAGACTGTGAAGCGCCCAAGTAGCAGAGGATCTGCCATCTGCTCCACATCTAAATGTAACTCAGACAGGTAGGAAAAAGTAAGGGTGAACGAGAAACACAGCCATAGCCTGGCAGAAATTAGAATTGTTACAGAGAAAAATTATTTGCAGTGTTCTTGTTTCTTGTAACAGAACAGTCTATTTTACATTAAAAAAAAAATAAAACCAAACACATTTCATTTAAACACTGCACAATAACTTAACAAAATTCTGGAGTACCCCGAAGGAGAGCCAATTTATACAAGCAGCTAAATCACCGGGACTTCCCCAGACATTCACACTAATCTAAAACCTAATGTTAAACAACAACAACAAAAAAAACCACCACAAAAATCCCAACTAGATATCTGGTAAGCACATGAGGGGATAATTCATAAAGACAACTACTAATTTTTGCTATGATTCACTCCATGAATAACCCCCACAGCTGCTGTTCTCCAAGCAGCAAGGAAAAGTTGATTAGGGTACAGAATAGCTGCACGATTAAAGAGGTTCCTAACGATCCTGTGTGATCTACAAGTGCAGAAGTTTGGGACAAGGAAGGCCCATCGCCGCAGATCAATCACCTGCTTACCCTCACAGTGGCCATGGGCAAAAGCCAATTTCCACAGGCAGATTCCGCCAGAGCTGGTGTCTGTGGTGGCTGTAAGCCCAGCAGCTTGTACCACCAAAACTTCTTCCCAAAGAGTTACTGCAAAGGCACAAACTCACTTTTGGTTATTTTGCTGCTTCCCTGACTCCCTATGCTGTCACATTAATAGTTATGTAAATCCCTCACCTAAGAAGGGACTGAAATTTTAAATTACATGCAGATGTTAACTGCTTACTCCTGTGAAGCCAATCCAATAAACAGGTTGTTTAATCTTAGCACCATTCCAACACAATAAGCACTAAACTTTTCTGAATTCACTTTGCTACATAGATTTAGCTGGTTTAGGGCATACAGTCTCAAAAAGTAACAGTTGCACAAAGAGAAAGATGGTTTTGCAGCAGCAAACCATTTAGACAGGACCCAAGTGCAGACCTAGACTCGCTCAGCATGGAGGTATTCCTGAACTGTCCACAGGGTGTCCGATCATTGCTGGAGCAGCAACAGAAACCAGTTCCCATTACTAACCCAAATTAGATATCCAAAATCTTTCCCTCCCCCAAACCTAATCATTAAATCATAAAGGATATTGCAGAAAGCGATGAGATGCATTCGCACAAAAAAAAGGATAACATATATCTAATAATAGTTTTGCTATGGATCACATAGATCTGGTACAGGATTTTGCTGATGTCAACTTTGCACCTGGTATTCATCCAAACACACAAAGCTGATAAGGAAGTATTAAAAGAAAAATCTGGTACCTGCTTATTGATCTACTGTCTTTAATGTTCGGTGTGTTACTGCAAGTTTCTTCTTCCTAAATTGCCTGTTGTCACAATTCTTTATTCCCAAAACATCCTGAACATATAAGATGTCCTCATAATCTTTGCAGGGTAGCCCGTGCCTCTCTCACATGCACTGGTGGCATTTCCAGCACAGCTGCAGCTGGTTTGAGCAAATCCAAACTCACAGCCAATATAAGTTACCTGCCGAGGCATCTGCACACCTGAACACCATTTGTAACAAACTGAAAACTGACCCGCTGCAGACCAGGCTGTTAATGGTACACGAGAAAATACAGGCACAAGTTGCATTTGCAATTTTAGGTGGCTGTTTAAGCATCCAGCAGAGGAAAATATACAGTCTGATGGAAGCAGGGAAGGAAAGTTGTGTTGTATTTTTTTAACTGAAATGATTTTTTAGCATTTTTCCCACAGAGAGAGCTTCCTATGTGCCTGCAGGGCTAGGGAGGCAGACGAGTAGGGAAATTAGGTCTTGTGTTCTTGCCTCCTTCTCAGAGTCAAAATTCCTTAGTACCAATTTGCAAAGTGAAGGTGGGAGTCTCGCAGCCTTCGGGATAATTGATTAGCTCACAAAAGAGAAATCACATCTACCAGACTCATTCAATAACAAAAGTAGAACCCGTTTTAGAGAAGGGTTTGTTTCATACAGCACTGTTGGCAGGCAGCCTCACATCACTTTAAGGGGCACGCATTCTCACTGCAACAGCACACGCAGAGAGCCACTCCTGGAACACAACAGCAGCAGCTCTTCCCAAGGCAGAGACTAGTATTTCCCAGTGCTCACGCCAGGACAACACTTAATCCCATCCACCCTCTCTGGAGCGCTACAACTGTCACATCCATTCTCACCAAGGATGGCTTTGTGGCAAGCTTTCAGAATCTAAAAATTACTTATAAATTTTCCTTATGTCCTTTAAAGATGTGGTAATGTCACTCTATCTTTTAAGCTGCAGTTCAAAGAGGATGGAAGGACTCCATCCTAATGTGATGGGCTGCTCGGAAGGCATCTCCAACAGCTGTGCAGGTATGAGAGAGGATGGGAGCTTGTTACTTAACAAAACTTAAGGGGAGAAACAGTTTCCTGGGGCCAGGAAAGAGTTTCGGGGAAGGCTAACTGCCGGGACAGTCATGCGAGGGGTGACCACAAGCCACTTGCAGCTAGTATCCCAGAAACTAGGAGCACACTCTGCTCACAGCTGTGTATCACCTATCGCATACAGGGCACAGTGGGAATGTCAGCTGGTGCTTCCCCTTTCTGTTTCTCCTCAGCCCCCCTCATGCCTGATAAGCAGGGAGAGGCAGAAACATCCTTTCTCTCATCTTCCACCTCTGCTGTGACCGAACACTGCTGCTTTTACTGAACGATTTACCAGTATCTGTTGTGAAATGGAAGAAGCAACTCTGAGTGTAAGGAAGAAATGAAAATAGGGCCAGCTGGAAAAAAGATTTCCATCAGGCTAATTTTTAGCCAAGCCCCTTTTTCCCCCCCTCTATGTACATATCTCTGTAGGAGACTTCAAATAGTAATTACTCTAATGAATTACTCCATGGGAGAAGAGGCAAACATACACTCCAATACTTGGCCAGTTCTAGCTGATACACTCTCCAGAAGAACAATATTTAGCATTTCACACTAATGGCTTGCATCCAGTAACTAATTAATGCTCTCAACACAGAGGTATACAAATTTTTTTTCCTTAATTTTAATTTAAAACAAAAAAAAAAGTGTACTATCTCATGCCAATCTGCAATTACAAAATGTTCACTTCTTTACCAGAGAACAGGAATGCCATTTTAGGGCCTGATGCTGCAAGTCTGCTCCAGCTCCACACTTCCTATGATGACAACATTCATTGAAAATGCGTTATGGTTAACCGCTGCCATTCACCTATAAGGCCAGATGTTCAACAAGAAATTAGCTCCCTTAAATCCATTCAGGGAAACTAGTTTCATATTCTAGTGTCTCTTTAAGAATGATGATGTTTATTTCCCCAGCAAGATCTAAATTAAATTCAAGCACATTAGAATATACAGCAGCATCTACCATGATGACTTTCCAGCCAAGTGTTGATACAGTTTATAGTCTTGCTGTCAGAAAATATTGCCTCGTGTCTATCAAGAGGAGACTTCAACTCCATCCCAGAGGCAGAACAGTCTCTTGATGGCTAATATAGCTGTGCCTCTGAAAAGCTCTGTGTGCAGCCTACTCGAAGCAGCCAGAAGAGGCTTGAGAGGCTTGGGCACACTAAAACTGATCTCTGCCTGGCAGTCAGCAGCACTGTGTGCTGCAAGGAGAGGGGATAGATTTAGATGCTGTTTCCAGAGCAATAAGTGGCTCCAGCATCACAGAGAGAACCCCTAGGACTGGACCATCATTAAACACCACACAACCCGCATTTTTGGCTCCCCACAAAATCAAGCTGACCCACTTTGCTCCTTACACCCAGACCAATGTTCAAGGATGGTCATCAGAAATGGGTTAAAGATCAAAAAAAAAGATAGCTGCTCAGGACCACATGTTGTGCTCCTGAACAGGGACTTCCAAGAAGCCTGCAGAGCACTGCACACAGCTCTTACACATCCACAGTGGCAGTTAAATGATTTATTCTTCTGAAGGTTTGAAAGCAGGTTTTGAGGCTTTATATTACTGAGGCAGTAATTATTTAAATATAAAAGCACAAGCCATATGGCATTTCCCAGGATGCAATTCATTTTCAGTGCAAAGCCGCAATGAATTTAGGTAAATTTTCATGAATATGTAAAAGGGTAATTTTCAAAGATGCACAGACTCAGTTCACAGAAAATATACTTCTTAGCCAGACCAGGCAGTGACCATCGGGCAATGACTCACATCCTGCACACTCAGGTTGGCATGAATAGTTACTAGCCCTCCTGCATCCAAAGTGAATCAGTATAAAACTTGCCTTGCCAAATTGCACCTAAATCTAATGCAAGTCACACTCAGAGTTACAATCACAGACAGCAAATATTAGATCTGTTTCCTCCTTGGTAAGAAATTGTTAACATCATGAGTTTGTTGTGCCAAGATTCTGCTGTGATCTCCTGAAAGTCCAAAAAATTAGAACTATGGCTTCAAGTGGAGGAGGAAGGTACGGATCTGACATAAGAGGATGAAAGGACAGCATACCCCGATTTGAACCACTGAGAGAGTCAATATTAGCTAAAGTGATCCAACAATTTGACCAAGGGGTCCTTTCTTTCTTTCTTAATGAACTGGAAATACTACTTCTTGTGCACATAAGTGTTTCTGCTTTTTAGGCAGAATTAGTGAGATCTTTTCTAATTGATCTACCTTGCTGCCTGTTCTAGTAAAGAAATGCAGTGTCTTTTCCCAGTAGCTGAAGAGGTCACCATCTGAAGTTGACCTGCATCCTTTTACTGTTTTAATACAAACGAGACTACTGTATTTTGTAATTTTGGAGCATCTTACTGAAGCTAGCATCAAAAAGGAAACTAGAAGCAGGTACATATTTTCCTTGCTCACATCTTTCTATCAGCAGGCTCCAGTGCTGATCAAGATGATTTCATTCAAGGCAGTCTCTCAGCTGGCTCAAACCGATAAACTGCCCCTATGCACTAGATCCCTAAATTATAGAAATATTTGACAAGGCTTAAAAGTCACTTCTAATGCTTTGCTAGAAACTCTGAATTAATTTTTCCCTCCTTTGCATAAGGAGAACTTCTTATTACAGATCCAAAGAACCATCACAGGATGAATCATCTAATGAATTACTCAAGTATTTGATTCTCTGCAGAGCGTCTGGCTTCCTACCACAGCAGGTAGGCTTATGCAGTGGCTTATGCAGTACTATAAGCTAAAGTGTGAGTCCTGGTATTCCAAAAACAACATAATAGAAACATCATTAACTAAATAAACATTGCATTTCATCCTGGAGATGGCTTCTGCAGCAGGCTATGACCTAACCTCTCAGACACTGTTGAAAGATTTACTGCGTAATGTCAAGTAAACCATACCTACACAAAGTTCAGTCAACCATACAGAGCTGCATTATAAAGTTTTGTGGTCATGGACCAACCAATTCAAACATGATACACTTGCAGGCAGCCATGCAAAGTCCAGCTGGAATCCAAGAAAGAAACCTAGATCTTTTATTAATATTTCAGTGGCAGCTATTAAAAGAGGGGCCATATCCATTGCCTGCTCCAGGTTTAAACCAGCAGGTTTAACTAGAATTGTTCCACCCCATCCACCCTCAACTGTGCACATTTAGTAATGTTTTCCCATTCAACACAAAAGCAAAAGCAGATTCCCTCGCACAGAAAGAATAATTATCATCCAGCAGCATTAGCAGGCTCTTACCCTCTTCCACAAACCAGCACATGTCATCCATGACATGCTGGTTCATTTCTGTTGCTGGAATTAATTCAGAATGCTGATACAGAACTAATAAAAAGGCACAGTTTCTTCTACTACTACTTTCAGGTCAGTATCTCAGAACAATGCCTTCGCAAGGCAGCAGAAATGAGGATTTTTAATTTCAGCATTACATTTTTCAGAGGAAAGAACAGCCACTGAGCAGCAGGAAAAGTCAGCAAGAATTACACTAGCTAAAATTAATCTTAGGTAGTAAATGTAGACAAGCAAAAAACAAGTCATTGGGAAAAATAAAAGCTAAGGTGCTACATAGCAGATACTCCAACACCATGTAAAAAGGATTCCACAGCAATGGTTGTGATCTCCTTCACATAACTCTTGAAACGCATGAGAAGAGAATCATATATTAGAGCAGTCAAATAATCATGGACTTCAAGAAGTATTTACTCTAAGTCCCTATGGAGTTATATTCCTCCAGAGATTCTACAGCTCAGTATTTCCTGCAACTACATAGGCTGATATAGATACTTATACTCCAACTATAACATATCACTTAAAATTAAAGTGAGTGCTCTCATGGAACATTAACAAAAGGAATGAAATGAAGGTCAAAATAGTATGCAGCTTATAGGGAGCTTCTACTTAAATGCACAATACAACAAAAAGACACCAGTCCCTGTTCTAACAAGCTGTAGAGTTGCATACAGGATCCACTAACATCATTATGATAAACAGTAGTCTTAGCAGCAGCAGGAATGCTACAAACAGGATTGCTATTAGAAAGGTTAACACAGAAATGGTACCTGATAATCCAGTTCTTCTGACAGGACATGGATGTCCACTTTCATCTGAAGCTCTGCCCCAGCACTGCCTCAACAGCTTGTCACCATGCCTCCCACCAGAGATTGTATTCTTCGCCATTTATTTGAGATGTTTATATGAACAGTCCTAAAACTGTTCCAGCAAAAATGAGCCTGCTTGGCTTAGATTGTTTCTCTTTTATTAACCAAGCTCACTCAGAGCTACTTCACCCATTTCCATGCAAACTGTTCAGACAGAAGATCAGTGTAGGCAGCTGTTCATTACCTGTCAAAGCTGTCAATGCAGGGGTTGCATCCCTGATGAAGCATTGGCATCTTTACAATTAATAAAAACCCAGACATTTTTTAATAAAGCAAGATGAAAATTAATTAATCTTCAAGAGATAGTCTTTGTCTTGCTTTTATCTCCACTGTATCAAAGCAGTGACATATCTCTGGACCTCTAGAAACATTCAGAGGCCTCGGTTGTCCTCTGTAAACCATAGGAAGCACCACTGCTAGGACTGCCTATGGTCTTTGTCCAGATGTTCTGCTGTTAATCAACCCTACCTTTCCGTCATGAAAGCACTTGTAAACAACAGAACGCTTATTTTGCTTTTTCTACGGGGCTGCATTCAGACAGGTTGGACAGTTCTCTAGTTTTGCTCCAGCTTTTCTCCTGACAGATACTTTAATACAAGTTACCTCAAAACTGACAGCCTTTCCCCAAGGTGCAGTGCACATAGACATGCCTTTAGCCTTCTAAGTGGATTTCTCTTCACCTCAAGCTTTACAGATGCAGCTTTCCAGCTGCTGCACAGTTCTTCACTACAGCACATCCTTTCTTCATCCCACACCTCAGTGACAAACTAAAAGAGAGATGTTCACAGCCTGCAGGAAGCTGGGGGTGAAGACAGAGAAACTGAGCTTCTGCACAAAGCAGAATTCAGGTCAGTGTAAATTCCTACAAGCATCTCTTCAACCCAGGTAATCCTGCAGGTGCAAGCCTAAACAGGAGGAATACTTGTGTCAGGTTACAGATGAAGATGCAAGACCTCAAACACCAGAAAGCCAGGCATAAAAGCAGTCAGAGAAGGAATTATGGTCAGGAAAACCAAGGAGCAGCTAGAGCTGAACTTGGCAAGGGAAGCAAAGACTAACAATAAGGGCTTCTGGGAACTATTGACCTGTCAGCCTCACCTCCATGCCTGGGAAGATCACAGAACAGATCCCCCTAGAAGATATGCTAAAGCACATGGAGGTCAAGGAGGTGATTCAAGACAGCCAGCATGGCAAGTTCTGCCTGACCAACTTAGTGGTTTTCTATGATGGGGTAATCACATCAGTGCATACAGGAAAACCAACTAATATCATCTATCTGTACTTTCTGTGAAGCCTTTGACATGGTCCCCAACAACATCCTTCTCTCTAAATTACAGAGATATGGATTTGATGGGCGGACTGTTTGATGAGACCCTCACCTGGAGTACTGCATCCAGTTCTGGAATCCGCAACATAAAAAGGATATGGAACTGTTGGAATGGGTCCAGAGGAGGGCTACGAAGATGATCAGAGGAATGGAGCACCTTTGCTATGTGGACAGGCTGAGAGAGTTGTGGTTGGTGAGCCTGGAGAAGAGAAGGCTCTGGGGAGACCTTATAGTGAACTTCCAGTACCCAAAGGGGCTACAGGAAAGCTGGGAAGGGACTTTTGTGTTTAGTGATAGGATATGGAGTAATGGCTTTAAACTGGAGAGAGAAAGACTTAGATTAAACATTACGAAGAAATTCTTCACAATAAGGATGATGAGGCACTGGCCCAGATTGCCCAGGGAAGCTGTGGCTGCCCCATCCCTGGAAGTGTTCAAGGCCAGGTTGGATAAGCCTTGAGAAGCTTGGTCTGTGGGAGGTGTCCCTGCCCATGACAGGTGGTTTGGAACTGGGTGATCTTTGGGGTCCCTTCCAACACAAACCATTCTATGATTCTATGACACTTAATTCCTAATCTAAACTTTGTACCACAAAACCCCCAGATGAGTCAGTAGCCCCAATAGGAGTTATTCCACCTAATTAAACTGCACAGTCACAGGCAGAGAGCTAATACCACAAGCAATTCAGATTCTGAGCAGGTGATTGCTACACCGTGCTACACTAACCTATGCTTTGCCTCCTCTTCCAGTCAACTTGCATTTCAAAACCACCTTGGACAGAGGCAAAACCTCAGCCCTTACCTGTCACTGTTCTGCAAGCAGGAGCAGGGATGGACACCATGGGGCTTTCTGAGCTCGCAAACCAGTCCACTTGTTTCATTCTGCTTGCAAATGCTCTTCATTTCAGGCCTCACTCACAGAAAAAACTAAGCCTCTGTGTATAGAAAAATCCTAAATACTGACAGCTGTAAAAGGCTTAGTACTGAGGATTGCTGTGAAGTACTATTTCATGCCATAATTTGCTTTCCAGAGCAACCCACGTTTCACTAAGTAGAAGCTATCAGATATTCAGAGAAAGCATCCAAACCACAGCTAGAGAGGCAAACATGGCACTAGGATCAAGCACCAGGCATCTGCCAAACACCTAAGAAAAACTATATACACCTGTATATGATATTATGTATTCAACAGCATTCCCAAAATACACAGCATTGTGCACCATGCATATGAGGTTCATTCTGAGCTTTAGGCATAAACTAAAATCAACCAAGGCTTTCAAGGAAAAAGTTAATTTTATTTTTACCAGATTGTCAATGCATTTTGCTGCTTGTGTGAGCACACAGGATCAACAGGAGTGAAAACCTGAGGATTTCAAAGCTGTTTATTACAGCATCAGTGCTGACCTATAGCCTGTAGCTGACTTTACATGCACTGCTTCTTTTTCATGCACAACATTCACAGCGATGTTTCACAATTTTACCATATTTAGCCTTTTACTACCAGATGCTAACACTTAATTTCCAGAAGCAGACCCTTTCTAAAATGGGTATAACCAAGCTGATTATTTAGCATGTCAGCTTTGTTCTTTTAATGATACTTGCTGCCTTCACATTTCATGGAAAGCACACACTATTCACATCTGCATCGCTGACTGATATTGCCAGCCCTGGCAGCTCATCTCATCCTCAGGCACAGCTGAATAGCCTTCACTGTCCAGAGGGAGCAGGTATTTTGCAGCAATAGATCTTATTCTTTTGGAACTGCATGCTTCAGAAATTTCGCACCAATTTGACAAATAAATTATAAAGTACCTCAACAGTTTCAGCAAAGTACTTCTGATTTGCATTTGTGTAGCCAAAAATAGGATTCAAAGGAAAAGTCCAAGACAGGCCCAGCTTGATTCAGTTCCTTGTTTATTCCCAGTGCTAAGTGAGTCAGCTAATGAAAAGCTTATGGGACAGCCAGCGTCACTGCCCTCTTCTTCAAAGTCCACTTGGAGATGGACGTGGTACTGCAAGCATTAGAATCCTAATCTTCCCTGCTCACGTCAGTTCTAGACAGAAAAAATTCCAGACACCAGAGGATCAACTGGGTTCACACGAGCACAGTGGACTGAGAAGGTTTCCTTGAGCAGCAAGAGTGCCAGGTTGCCATCCTGCTGCTCAGGCCAGTTTCATCCTCTGCTCGTCCCCCCAACCCCGAAAAGGCCGTGCATCTCATTTTTTATATTTCTGGACATTCTACTTAAATCTCACACAGTTAACATTTGGCAGACTTCTCCAGGAGGACACTCTAAAATTCAGCTGTCCACTGTTTCAGAGGGTAACTGTGATATTTAGATCACTGTAATAAGAACTAAGATACCAACCGCTCGTGAATTAAAGACATACTCATCTTTACACTCTCTGCTCACAACATAGCTAGCAGTTTAAGCAGGGTATTTTTGCACACTTGTAATTCAAATGAAAGATTTTTCTTCTTGTAGACAGATAAGATGAATGAATCTGAGGAAGTGAACCAAAAAAGTTTGAGAAATTTCTTTTTTGAGCATGAGTCAACGCAACAGAGAATGAGTGCCACACTTTTCAGTAGATCACCATCTTTCATCTGTCTAAAACAATTTCATAAATTAGAATATGAATATTATTATGTCTGATGAGTACCGTAAAAGAAGTTGCATTTGTCTGACTTTCACACTGGGCAGTGGTAAGATGTGCAAAGGATCAGTCCCACCTAGATTGTTTCCACACTTTCTGCTACATGGGACAAGATACAGACCTGGGAGACTTTTTTCATGTCTCTCAAGCCAGAAGTTGTCATAACTCATACCTGCTCATTCACCACCCATTTCTTGTTACAGCTCCATCACAAAATATGTCAGGTATAGCAACAGCTCCAGCTTGATGACCCTCTCTCTATCGTGAGCAATTCCATCATCTTGCTCGTTGCAGCCCCTGCCTACAACCAGCTCATCTCATACTTTTTAGCTCTCTCAGGCACGGGCTATTTCCATCATGCATTTATAAAGTTGCTAGCACAATGAGGTCTTTGTTCAAGGGTACAGTTTCTAGGGACATCAGTAATACACTGATGCATTATAAAAATCCAATCATACACCCAATGAGACTGTGTTTAGTAATCCTAAAATTACTGTAAAGAAAAATATTTGCAATCAGAGATGAAGACAATGAAAATCACAGAGTACAACAGTAATGACACATAAACCAGAGGGAAACGCTACATGAATCGGAATCAAAAAGACTAACAAAGCTTTGAAAAGACAGTGATGAAAAACCAAAGATGGTATAAAGGAGTGAGGAGCCTAGAGACAGCAGGCCAAAAATGTCTAGGCTTCTTCTCCTTCTCATGCTGCAAAATGTGAGACTAGTCAGAGGGGTGAAGGGACGGCAATTTTAAGTTAAACATAAAATGTCAGCTAATCCACTGGAACTTTGTGCCAAAGGCCAGCACCTAAGATTGAAGCAGGTTTCAAAAAGGTACGAGGCACTGATACCAACTTCTTCTTGTTTCAAAGAAACAAGGCTCTCCAACAACTGCAATCCCCTGATTTCCTTGCAGGGGACTGTTAGCTCAGTCTGAAGCACATGTTTCATCCTTACCTACAGCAAGCTTTTTGCTGCTCCCTCCAAAACCAAAGTCTCTGATGCCAAGCAGGACCAGAATCAGCCTGAAAAGAGGTCTAATCCAGTTCATCAGCTAGCATACTCTAAAAGATGCATGGCTCTTTCCCAGAGCACCCACAGCAGCCCTTTGTCCCAAACTGGGGTTACACACAATCCCCTGACTCAGAAAACCCTTCCAATATTGGTATTTTTGGATACTAAGAGTGCATTGTGCTGAGTACTTGCAGGCTTCCCTACAGGCTTCCCTTTGCATCCTACTCTCATCACTCATCCTTTACCTGGGCTGCTCTTCTTTTCACAAAGGGCTTCCAACTGACATTGCTTCACCCAGTATTGTGGCACAACCTTCCTCCTATTCCTCCTGAACTACCAGGCATAGCTACGCATCATGGCTGTACAAGGCACAAATACCTGTTTATAAAGCAATCAGTTTCCTACACAGGGTCCACTCAAGCCAATGTCTTGCCACATGCAGCCTTGTTTCCGGGACCCGAGCATTAAAGTTTCTGTAACTTAGATTTATCACCACCTTCCCTCCTGATGCACCATGTAGTCTTGCTGCAGCCCAGAAGAATTAATTTCATTAGATTTGCGAGGTACATAAGAGCTACCATATTTTCTATTATCTTCATGAACAATTTCCTGATTGTTCCCTGTAGTTACTACAGTGTATGTTAATTTAAAGTACATTTGTCCTCATTAGAAAAAAAAAAGAAAGCTTATTTTAGCTGAGACCACAACAAAAAGCAGTGGGCTCTGGCTCACCTTGTGAAAGGACTGACTCATTTCTGTCAGCTACACAAGTTCATTCAAAGAGCTCAAAGGCGGCTGCAGGTGGTTATGAATGGAAAACTCTTCTTCTCCCCAGGGCTCGCTGAATAGCTTAAAACATTAGTGGGATATTTTTGTATACTTTAAAAAAAAAATATTATCCTGTCCACTATTCCTTTCTCATATTCGTGCAAGAAAATGTCAAGCAACAGATCTCAAGCAGTATTTATACTGTAACTAGGCACATCTGATTACATGTTCTGTGGTGCTGTTAAAGCGTGAAGGTGTCCCTCTTTCTGAAGAAAAAAAATGGCTCTTCAGAAAAGGAATGCAGAGAAAATTAAGACAAGCCACCTGTATTTTCAGCTTCATTATCTGAAAACAGACTGACCAACTGAATAAGATAAGAGAGGAAAACTTGAAAGCAATCCAGCATTAGGTCCTTGGTGTCCAAACTGTGAACTGCGGCAGAGTGGCATTGCTCACAAATTAAAAAACCTGGGATAACACCACCAGACAGCCATTGGGAGCATACTTGGATACACTATGCAGATCAGGGCAGCCTGTTTGGGTGTGCAAGTGTTACTGAATTCTGGAGAGCTAAGCCTAGATGAAACTGTAATATTAGATCATGCATTCAACCTTAAGACAAGTAAGATAGATTTCAGCCCTTAAGTAATTTTTGTGACATGGCTTTCATTGTTCAACACAAATTCAGCAAGCAACAGCAGTTACGCAGTATGACAGACTACAGAAGAGCTGATTTAGTAAACTAAGATCATTTAGAAAATTAATACAATCTGTAACAAGGTCTAAAGGCAATGAGATGTTGCAAAGCCCTTCAGATTTTACATTTTGTCCCTTCTACAGGCAAGGAACCCAACAGGGCTATGTTTCTGGAGGATTCCCACTTGCACTTTGCAGTTAGCCTCCAGATAACCAGGATTTCCTCAAGCTGCAGACATACCGAGGGCCAAGCCTCTGTTTAGCTAAATTTTCAGTGCCGAACCTCAGAAACACAAAGACCTTTTATTCTTCCATGAATTCAGAGCATCCCAGTAAGTAATCTTTGAAGTAGTGAGTCCTGTCCAGTCATGTCTTGGAACATATGACATTGGAAATGCAGCCCAGAAAGCTTAGTTTCTCTCTAAGGAAAGGATCACGAAGTCCGTCAGGCATCTCAGTGGTTTAGTATTTTTCTTATTCTTCTTATTAAAATACTGCTTTCAAAATATTTTGCATGGCTGGAAGCTAGGAGCACAATTTTAATCCTTCCCTCCATCATTAATTCATGCAATTATATCTTCCCCTAGTTCTCAATCAACATTTTGCCCTAGTACCTCAATGTCAACGATGCAATTGGTACAGAAGCTGGGAACTAGGGCCTCTCTCTAGCATTGTCTCCGTGTCCAAGTCGAGAAAGAGGAAAAAATGTAGGTCCTGCTGCAGTAGTAAAAACAGACCCAACAGCAGGTGGGAAGACAAAGGAAAGAGATAATAAAAATAAAGACATGCATAATTCTTCTCCAATCAGAAACAGCAATCACAGCTCACCACCTGTTCTTAATGCTCTGTTTCAGTGGACCAAGTCATCAGAGCAGTTTGCAGATGAATACAGCTAGTTGTTTAGTTTAGGCAGCTGCAGAGATTACAGGGCTATAGAGATTACTGCGCAAAGAAAGCAGAGCACATACATGTAGACCAAGCAATCATGCAGCGGATGCTAAATGCTTTGAGGGGTTTGCAGAAAGGAACAGGAACACATAAGAGATTAAAAAAATTGGGATAATTAATCAAAGAAGAATGGAGGGCTGAATGTCAGGCAAGCCACAGAGGTTTATCTCTTCCCATCCCTGGGAGAGAAGCTCAATGGAAATGGCAAAATTATCTCCCTAATTAGAACAGGAAAAACCCCATTGACATATAGATATGCCTTTTATGTGGCAAGAAACAGAACAAAAGGTCTTTTCTCATCTCCAATTTTCATGTTATACAAATCATTTAGCACCTGAACATTTGTGCTATAAGAAGCACTATCCCAACAGATCAGTCAAAACCTGTGAGGGCGTCAATTGAACCTGGCCAGGTGCCCCTGCACAAAAAGGTGAGGCTCTCCCTTATGTATCCTCTGCATGAGAGGAAGCCTGCCTCCTCCTTTTAAGCTATCAAGCTTTTATTTTCATTTTTGCTGTTTAGCAAGAGGGCACCATGTAGCTAAGCTAAAATTACAACATAGAAAGATGCCTTTTTGAACTCAACAGGTTTTCCAAAAACATTCCTTTTACTCTCACTGGAAAAGTACCACCACCTCACCTTGATTTGTTAATTCACAAGCATATTGCTCTTATTCATGTGCTGGGAAATATTTTGCTAGATGGCAGGTCTGTCAAACAACAGTAATATTTCTTGTTTGCAATAGTTACACCACATGAAGCATAATCCCAAATAAAAACTGTTTATAGGATTTTCTGTCCCATTCTTGTCAATCACTACATACCAGACTGGTTACTGCTGTTGATTTGTTCTTGTTTTCCTTCAAATGTTTCCACTATTTTAAGCCTTTTTTCATAGACACAGTTGACATTATTCTGACTTCATCTCATTATATTTTCTTTATGGTTTTGGAGAGACTTCACAAACATAACCACAGGTTGCTTCTGGCATTCAAACTCCTCCTCCTTCCTCTCTCCTCTAGCACCATCTTTCAAAGTATAATTTTAAGTGTATTTATCTTGGCCATACTGTAACTTCTTCAAGGCACTTTTTCTTCAAATAGACTGTGGATCCTTTTATCTATTGCTTTTTCAAAGCTATCAACCAATTTTAGATGTATCTGATCTTTCATTTGGTACAAGAGAACCTGAAGATCTGTCTTTCCTTTTCAAATCCTGCCAGAAGAGCCAGAAGTCTTTAGAGTTTTAATTACAAACACAACTTAAAACAAGTTGCAGTCTGGGTGCAGCGATGGCTGAGGGGTCGCTGGGAGCCTGGGCACTTCCTACTACCCCAGCCAGGAAACTGAGCAGGCTCGGGGACAGCCCCAGCCCAAGAAATCAGGCACCTCTTGGGGGACAGGGATAAGCTGAGGTCAGACCAGGACATCAGCCCACTGGTAGCTGGAAGATATGGGGTGGGGGACAGGACAGGGATTTCTCTCATTCCTTCCCATTCCTCACTGGACCCTGTTCTCTGCATGTTACTCATGAGATGTCCCAGGGACCTCTGCCTCATCACTGCCCTACCACAGAAGTTGTGACACACCTTTTCCATCCATCTTGTCCATTCTTCAGCATTTTCTCCCAGTACTTGAAAAACCATCCTACATGGTGCCAATATCCTCACACCATTAAGGGTGAAGATTTCATCCTGGTGCCACATTCATATGTTGTTGAGCTTAAAGATAGGGCTTTATTTCCCCCTAAGCATTAAAGGGTGAGTAACTTTTGTTTGAGCTCATCTAGAATTAATCAAGATGCAGGCATCACTTGCACATAAACTCACTTTTCCTGAAGCCATCTGCAGAAGGACATTAAGAATGGCAAATTAGTTACTGATAAACCATGTAATTTGCATTCGTGGCTACTGCAGACGAAGAAACAGTTGGGCTACAGGTAAGATCCAGCACTGCTTTTTATCTCTAACTGCAGCTCAAGAGCAAAACAAACCAACGGTATCCAGTGAGGAAGTATTGAAGAGATCTATGTAGGATAAAAGAAACTAGACCTGAATGTATAAGAAATATTTTACAGAGCATACTCTAGTCATTAGTAAGTGCTTAAATCAAGTATGCATTAGGTCAGCCACTACTGTTGCTATCCAAATAATCCTTTCTCTCCTCTGTAAAGCATTTATATGCATTCTTTATACATGATACCATGCACTCTTTTACATTATTTCTATAAGTATCCATCATGCACATATTTTAATGAGTGTTTCATCCATATGGTAAGGATGCACACAAACTCAAATTGTTGGTAGTGCTACATGTTTAGTTCACGCTGTGTATGTTTCAACATTATATTTAGTCATCTCCCTGTCTGCACACTCCCTATACAATATCACTGATGCCTTGTGGAGAATGTTAATCTGTTTGCAGATGTATAGATATTCCACTCAGCAATACCTAATATTTTATCTTATCCACTATGCCCTGCAACTGTACAGGTACAAATTTGGATTTATGATTTTTCAGGCCTTAGCAGTTGTGCTTTATCCTACATTACAGAGGTGAGGCAGTGGCAGGAGATACTCCTCCCAGCCAGTTACTCAGTTACCAAAGATAAATCCATGCCGCTTAACTGAGATACACAGCTTGTCTGCTATTGTGGACTCACTTGAACGCTTAGAGCCCAGCCCTGGTCTCACTGCATTTGAAGTCACAGCAGTAGTAACTCAACATTTGTCAATGGAATCGACATTGTTAGCATGTGATGATAATGTGCCTTCAACCATTTACACAAAACCCTAACTGCCTAAATTTTCTTTTAAATATACAAAATACAGATTAATTATACTTTAAAACTTGCTACAGCAATCACTAGCCCATATCTGAGCTCTAGTTCAACACTACAGCACTCAAATTCAGCACAGAAAGGACTTTTCCAAATAAAAAGAAAAGCAAAAGGAAAAAAAAAAACCCACAAAAATCGACACACACAACCACTTCATATGTTTTCACATACTTCAGTGTTTCACTGTTTCAGGGTCACAATAACTTGAGTTTGCCCAATCTCAGGAAAAATGTCTCTATAGCACGGATGAGCCCCTTAGGAATTTATATCTGTTTACCCAAAATAAGCTGCAGGTCACGTGAACCTGAATGGTTCCTCTTGCCTCAGTCACGAAATATTTCCTTTGAGTTTCTCAGGAAGATTAACAGAAGCAGAACTGCCATTAAAGAAACAAGCCATGATGTGCTAGCAATGGGAAGCACTAAACTAGATTAATAAGTACCATTGTGAACCTCTCCCTAAAGCCAGATAATGGTTTTGGCAGGGACTTCCTACAAAAAGTGGCCAGGATCTGAAATGTAAATATGGATTCTGGAGATCTTAAAAGTCTGCACAAAAGTTCAGTTCCTTAGTAACTCAGTAGCATGGAGAACAGCTGCAGAAGCAGGGGCTATACGGACAGAGATATTGCTACTGCGCTTTCAAAAATAATACTTCTTGACATCTGGGTTGCTCTCTGTGGATGCCCTGAGAACACACAGTGTCTTCCAAAATGTTCCAAACTTCAGCAACCCACTGAATGAGGAAGCACGTCTAAGCATCTGCAGCTGCATATAGAGGAGCCCTTTGCAGACCACAGTGGAGAGCAAGAGGGGCACACAGGCACTCGGCACTGGCCAGAGAATGAGGTAGGGAGTGGGCACAGGCAGATCCAGGAGACTTGCTCCTGAGCAGCATGGAATTCACAGCTTCCATCTCTCTATCAAGATGCACAGGAACACTAACATCCCCTGCCCAATAAAATAAAAACTAATCAAGCAATATAGGATGGGATAAACTTGCTATTCTGATAGGTACAGCAGTATGAGAGGACCAAAAAGAAAAAGCAATGGGTCAGCGGGTCTGATTTGAGGTATTAGAAGAGTTACGATTTCTCCTGTCCTGGTAAAAAAGAAACATAATTACACTTGTGCTTTCCTTGTCTGATTGGTGGGTTTTTTAAGCTGAGGAATTTGCAATGATGATGCTTCCTATGGGCACTGAAACAACTCCACAATATGGTGAAATAAGGAAGCTCTCGGCCCAAGGGAGAACAGGCAGGTCTCAAGGCCGGGGAGTTGAAGCCCCTTTGATATGCTTTTAAGCACAAGAAGGCTATCCCAATGTCATTGATTAGGCAGATGCATTTTTGCCATTTCAGACAGTAAGGGAGATCAGACTTAGATACAAATCATCCAGCTTCAGAGAACTGCCAAAAAAAATGCCTTGGGAAACGCTGAACTCTCTGTGCTATTTGCAAACTGGCAGATACTCCAGGTTTCTGCCAACTCATATAATTACTTTTAAAAAAAATAAAATAGAAAGGTCTTGGTCTATTTTTTACCGGTTTTTTTTTTAGCCAAGAAATCTGCTAGATGCTATCCTTCTCAGAGAGCATGGTAACACAGGTCTGACACAGATAACCTGAACCAGATGCTTTTTTTTGCTGCTTTTCTCCCTCAAGAACTTACTCCTCATTCATATTCCCAAGGCAGAGGCTGCCCCAGAGCATGGAGATCTGGGGCATAAGATCAGGCATGAGCTGAGATGTGCTGGCCCTGTATCTCCTCAAAAAACTAAAGGTCTCAGCAATGAATGATTCACAGCTGTCTTCACCATCGCCTACTCTCTGTCTTCAGAGGAATGAAATCTTTCCTCAGCAAATATGAAAAGCAACCGCATTCCTACCTCCTCTTTCAATATTTTTAAGCTTTTCCTTCATTTATGTTAGAAATTATATATTTTAAGAATAGGCTTAAAAACAAGGTTAAAAAAAGAGCATGCAAATATGCTTGCATCTCATGAGCAACTGCCGAAGTACTCTCATGGCTTTTTTTGTTGTTTATTCCCATGTAGGAAACATACTGAAAAAAAGTTTTTAAAATGAAAAACGGTGAAATGTCTCTGAAGTGTTTCATATTTTCCCATTGGAGGAAAATAGCCCAAATGAAAAAAAAAAAAAAGGATAAAACATGTAGGAAATTTGTCATTACTTGGAAGAATGCAGGATCTCTTTGTAAACCTTGAACACAGTAAACTAGATCTCCTTAGCAGCAAGATCAGAACAGAGAATTCAGGGCCAACCAAACCAAACTCAACCCTACACGGACCAACCCAACTCTTTCTAAGTTTGAACCCTGACGCTATCACTTGCTTCTCTCCCCTTTATTGAACATGGTGCAACAGGAAGCCCAACGGAGAAAAACTTGCCTCCAGATCTGTATTGGTGCTCTAGCTTCATTGCATTATCAGCAAAGAAAAAGGCAATCTATCCCTTGCTAAGGTAGATAGACAGACACAACAACACTCCAGGGGCACTCTCAGGGTCTAGCTCAGAGATGAGCAGTTTGAGAGGGCAGTGGTAAGCTGTGCAGCAAGCAGAAACCTTCCCAATGCTACAGTGGGACAGGCTGGGGAGCCTGTTGTGGAGCAGGTGGTTTCATGGGAGGTCTGAGGGAAGCTCAGCAGAGCCAGCAGTTTACTCTGAGTGGACTGCTGCTCCCTGCATATCAGCCTGTTTAAACAAAAACAGACAAGCAGGAAAAAAAGGTTTAGAATAGGAACAAGAGCAAAGAGAAAAAAGACTCAACAAAGTCTACCACTTTCTAGACTAGTAAAAAACAGTTCTCCAACAGTCCTGGCAGACACTCAGTCAGAAATAGGCTTCTAATTAAAGGCAGGTTTCCATCCTTTAAAACACCACAGCAGAACCACTGAGGATTCCTTTAAGAGCTAATGGTGTCTTCATTCAGAAGAGGTAAAGTTACTCTCACTCATCAATGGGATTGTATATGCTACAGCTGCTCTGCAGGTGATGGATCACAGCACTGCATATTATGACTCCACATTGGCAAAGCTTCAGAATATTTGTTTAAGTTGAGGGCACGTATTTAGCTGCACAATTAAACCCATAAATAGGCAGATAATCACAAGAGTGAAGGCTTTTTTCTCTTCTCTAAATTATGGTCTATATATTGCTACTTTTTCAAGGACTCACGTTAACAAAAGAAGACTCTAAAATACATAACCAAACAGTCATACAAGAACATTCAAAGTGTTCCAGGAAATGCCGTTATATTGCCATTATTAGTCATAATCATGGATTCACGTATTCACCATCTTTCTCAGTAAGTATCTGTACCACTGATTCTGCACCTCAGAATCATGAACAAGTACTAGGACTCCAGCTCTAAGCACTTTACCAATACTAACCAAAATGACCGCACCCAGGTTACAGTTCACTTGTCGTAAAATGTTTCTCTTACAAGGTTTATCCACTTGGCATAGCATCTCAACCCGGGCATCTCTGACTTATTGCTCTCAGACTATGGTGCCACCAGTTACTTAGTCTCTGACATTCACTGTCCTTGTCTCCTTGTGGTAAAAGGTAATTCTGCAAGCCTGGTGCATGAGGTTATTTTTAAATTATATGAGTAAGTACTTCTCCATTAGCACCGCAAAAGGATTCCTATGCAGTCTTAATTTTATTTGTGAGCAATACAAACACTGCTGGCATAGTCTTCCTTCATAGATCTATTTGTAATATTTTCTGCATTTATTTTTGTGGGAGACACATTTCAGTGGGGAGCCTATTGTTAGTACAAGTATTTAAACAAAAAAATATATATACCTGATGGTAAGTGCTAAATGCAGGAAAATAAATATTTAGACAACACTGAAAGCAGGGGTACAAACGTTCTGCAGGTCTATCTTTGTATCTTTTTCCTCTAAGAAGCCTGGGAACCTGAAGTGAATCCAACCTTTGGATTGCTAGCCTCTTTTTAGGGTTTCTTACCCACACAAACAAGAGTTACTTTATTAAAAACTGCTTAGTTACTCAAGATCTAAGAAGTAATACCCCAGGAACTAAACTATTCAGAAGTTCCTCTGCATTTAGGATAGGCCTTACGCTACGTACCTTCCCATTGCAGCAAGGTTAAGAGGCACATGCCAGCCTCATTCTGCAATGTCTCCTGAACTGCCCTGCCTCTTTGGAACAGGCCATCCACCTTTTCTCTTGGCTACTTATTCCTAAAACTACAGGGACACCAAATATTTCAGTGTTATTACCATAGGTGTGTATTCAGTATTTCTGGTGACATGATTTATACACATATACGCGCACACACACAGAGTCCTTTTGGAAGGCTAATTTTTTTTGATGGAGCATTCCCACAGAGCAGGGAGCTCTTTAGATCTCACCAGCATGCAGCAAGCAGCTTTCTTTTCACAAAGCTATCCTGTTGTTAATACAGGTAGCTGTTGGAAGTCCATCTGGTTAATTTTTCCTTCAGGCACACTTGCGTTGAAATTAACCTAAAGCAAACAAAAAACCCAAATAAAAACCTCAACAACAACCAAAAAAAAAACCCCAACAAAATAAAAGGACTCAAAAAACCTAAAACTAAAACAGAAAATGCCCACAGAAAAAACTTACATTGATCACTTTTTTCCTTTTATAATTAGATTTTTCTTCTATTTCTTTTATACTAGTATTTGGAGTGGTCACTTCTATAAAAGATAAATAGCAATGACCTGTTACATTCACTTGTTAGCATATCTGTGTGAAGACAGGAGCATTGGCTCTGTTTTCCACGGCATCCTGATGCTTTAGTAACCAGAGTTAAGGTGAGCAGCCCATGACAGGTGTAGTGTGTAGCTGGAATACAAAGGCAGTTGCAGAGGTGAATTCCAACTGATCACATTACTCATTTTGCCAGTCGTTCAGACTAACAGGAACATGTTTAGAACCTTCCACAGCAAAGAGCAGGGGCACGACAGTCACACACATGGTTTGGAGTAGTTTTAGGCAAAGGCATGAGAGATGCATAGCAATGCTATCCCTTCCTAATGAACTCGCGTCCTCATCCCCAGCCCTTCCCACTGCCAAATGCAATTTTTGTGCAGTGCACTGTTCAGCGGTGTAAAGCATTAAGACAAATCTCTTGCTAATGTATAGGTTTGACATTTTCAGATTTATTCAGACATATTACCCATAAAATGGCTCTAACACAACCAGAGGACATTATCAGAATTGTCTGTTCCCAGGATGTTTGGCACTCCATAATTCAGATGCATTTAACACCTCAATAAATCTTGTACATTTGGATAATTTGCTGCAGCAATGTATAATCTTGCCTAGATGATTCTTCCCTTAAGAAATTTAACAAATTCAATAGAAACCTGCATAGCCCACATTTACTACTCATTGTCCCATTTAAAAGATCATCCCAAAGTGCCAGCACCATGTGATCTCATGGCACTTTTTGCAAGGCTGTGATGCTCAGCCAGCCCTTTACACTAAGTTTCACTGTATCAGAGATAGTGATGGGTTATCCTGTTGTCTCCCATTGTTTCAAAGCTACTGAAGGCCAAAGGCAGTAGAGATCACTTTAGGGTCACAACTCAAGGTAAAATGCGATTTCCAACCCTCTCCACACTGGTCAGAGCACGTGGCCAGAAGCAGGTAGGGAAAGAAATTAAATACCTGCTCACCCCTACACATAAGTCAGTTCCTAAACACATGAACAGGACAAGAAAGGGAAAAAATATCTGTCACTGCTTTATCCTCTGTGAATACATGACTTTGACTCAAGGCAATTTCCTTAGCACCTCCCTCAACTCCTGAGCCAGCAACAGGTCATCGGTCCAGTCTCTGTGCGCAGAGAGATTTCACTTCCAGATGAGCCTCAACTGCTGATCTCTGTCACAGGGCACTACAAGGTGGGGCAGCCCCTCTGTGTGAACAGTGCTTCATACTCATGCCTTTAAACAAAAACCTGCTCTGGAGTGCCCTGCAGAGATGTTGGCGACCATATGAGCTGAAGGACCTGCCATATAGAAAATGTGGTGGGTTCTAGTACTCACAAGGGCCCAAAGTGCACCAAGTCCCCATCAAAGCTCTCCCCATGCCTGTCAAAATCCAGCTTGATCTTTCTTAATTCAAGTTCCTGTCTGCTGTAAAAACAAACAAATAAATAAAAATAGAAAACCTCAGCATAAGCTGACATCTGCTCGTGAGTGTCAGGGCTGCTGCAAGCCAGGCTGCAGCTGCCCATCCTTGAGGCTCCTCAGCAGCTTCTGTCCTTAGAGGGATCGCTGTGCCCCTGACATCTTGCACAGCAATATTAAGCTCCTTCTGATTTTCAGTCAATCGGCCTAAAGGTTTTAATCTAAAAAAAGAACATAACCCTGCAGAGAGCACCACAAATTCAGGACTGATCAGTGCTTTAATTACACTCAGTTATTTGACTTGTTTGTAGCTCTACCAGTATGAGATAATTACACTAATGGGAAAGCAATACTTATGGTTGGAAACACTATCAAAAAGATCAGAATCTATAAAGTCAAAATCCACCCTGAGAGTTCTCTTTTATTACAATTCTCCTCCACTACACACTTCTGTAAGAAAACTCTGCAACAGACAGTGTGGGACCTGCCTCTCTGAGACTTTCCGAGCCCAGTTCTGAGCCAGGCTGTTCCCATCATCTCTGGGGACTGGATTCCTCTCACTGGCACCAGACTGCGTAGTGAGCTAAGTGGGACTGTCACCACTGGCCAAGACATCATGCAGAGCCCTTGGCGCCTGCTCTGCCCCTTGTAGAAAGCCAACAACTGCAGCAGAGCCACACTACTGTGAGGAACTGAATACCAATGTCAAGAATTGGCAAAAAAAATCACATTATCTCTGCAGAACCATGCATATGTTGTAAACTCCACCCTGCCATAGCAAAACCAGCAGGAAGAGTACCTGTTTATCCAAAGACAGTGCTGAATGGATGCACGTTGAATCCCTGCCTTAGACAACTCACATCTTTGCAAAAAATATGGAACTAGAAAAATTAGTCGATTGTAGACAGCCTTATTTGTTTCACGAACAACTTGCTCATTTATTATGAAGTATATATAAAAGATTCTTATAAAAGAAGTTCCTTTAAGGTGCTTTTGTTAAACTGTTAAGCTTCTGAAGAGCTCTGCCAAAGCTAACAGTGTCCATTGATCACCAAGACAGCTCCTTTTTCAGTATTCCCTCAAGAATTCAGCCCTTTTCTTACTACGATTTCTATTTGGAAGATGTAAGTGATGATGCTTTTAGTGATGATGCTTTTAGGGTCAGCAGGCACACCAATAACTCATTTACCAGTATGCTTAACTCATTCTTCTGCACCTTATCTCAGCCTAGAAAGACCTGCTTATTTGTTTTCTTTAGGTATTAAAGATTATATATATAAACAGCATCAAAGCTAAGAGTAGAAATCACAGAGCAAGGGCCCATCTGTTGCAATGAATTTTCAGAGTATCAGAGAAGGTAAAATGTTCCTGTCATAAATTTTGCTGAGTTTTCTTGCAGCAAAACCTTACATTTCTGTCCAGAAGCTCCTTACAGAAGAATCCCTATCTGTCTTGCATACCAATCAGAAGGTATTTCTCAAGATGGGTTGAATACACAGTATCTGCTACAAAATCTTCTACAATACAACACATTAGAGTAAGAAATGCAGAATAAAACCATACCAGTGGAAAGGTAGCTAAGCAGAATATAATTAAGCAGACTAGAGTTTAGCAAGAGCATTCATATTAGCATATTAATATCAGTGTTTAAATAAAATCTTGGTGAATACCACTGAAGAATAACACAAAAGCTGTAATAACTACCCACTGTCTGGGTCTCAGATCTTGATGTCTTCCAGAAAAAACAGGTCTATGCAGAGTATGTGCTACAACCATGCTGGAACCTTTGCTGCTCCCTCAAGCTATCAGTTCAGTTGAGTTTGCAGCCAGAGCCAGTTCAGCACCAGCTCCTCAAGACTGACTCATGAGCTCCATCACCCTACAGCATTCCTCAAAGACTCATTTATCACTTAAAATCTGCAGCCAAGGTGATGCCAGGTCTCCACAAGGACTTTAACCCATTCTCCTGCTGGGTTTCACACACTACACCAAAACAATTGTGTCATTCAATGAGAAGTAGTGCGTATCAATTACTAGGACAGACAATGAGACTGACCTAATATGTGCATAAATACAGTACCTATTGTACTGTATTTATGTACATAAATAGTAGTTTAGATTCCATTTTCAAATATAATTCATTCAGCAGTTTTAAGTGCAAAAGCTGAAGTCATTCAAAAATCAAATCTGAAAAACTTATTTTTGATTCTATAGCAACACGCTGTTCTTTTCATAGTAAACGTCTTGGAAGAAAATTACCTTTTTTGTGAGACTTCAGTGCAGAGAATTGCTCTAAGACGTGAATTTTGCATGACAAGTTTCAGATCCAATTTTGAATTTATGAAACCAAACAACAACTGCTGAAAACAGTGATTTAAAGTTTAAACACCAGACTTCTGAAATAGGTGGTGTGGTTAGATTAATTCTCCAGAAGTCTGCAGGACATAATACATTCAGCTTAAAACTTCTTAAACAAAGCCTGGCATGTGGACAAACATCCACAATTCTAGAAGGTGATAAAGTTGGTTTGTTCTACCTCAAACATACTGTAAATTTATTTTCTTACTACTTGAAACTATAATATTAAATTTTTGGTAAAACCTCAATAATTGTAACAGCTAATTCGTAACAGCAAACTTCTCAGCAGGGGCACAATTTATTCTGTACCTGCTTCCAACTTTGATCACATCCTCCTCTCTACACATCAGCTTGGTAGAGGAGAGCTTCTCATTGCGCCCAAGAGTGACAGAGCTCTGTGCTGTCACTACGTGCTGAATGGCAACAGCATATGTAACATTTCTACAGAAAAATAAAATAAAGTAAAAAAAAAAAAAAATTATAAAATAAATTATTGTTTAACATATAAAAATTAAAATCCAGATAACTATTCACTATGAAAAACATCTGACATTGTACTCAATGTTCCCAAGATCTACTGCACAAGCACTGGAGACATGCACGGAGATCCTGTGAGATGCCCAGCACCGCACTAAAGCTTCTGCCCCAGAGGAGTTCTCTGTGTTTCTTAAGTCGGGAGGCTTTTCTCTCTCAGGACCTGCAGTAGAAGCACATCCTTATTCCTTACAGTAAAATACATGCAAAATTCTGCAAGCCTGTTTCCTATTAACCAGTTGCTGTATGAGATTCAAATAGCATATCTTCTACAGGAAACACAAAAACCAAAGCGTTGCTCGAGTGGCAAAAAGAATTTCCCATGAAGCAGGAATTTCCCTTGGGCTTTCAGCACGGTACCCAGGAGAAGGAAATGGGAGCAAGCCTGAGCCACCCAGGATGACAGAATGATAGCATCAGACTTCAAATGCAACTCAACACAACTGCCTTTACGGTGGGCTGAATACTACTCACTTTTCTTGTCTCAAAAGAGAAGTGTCCTTTGCAAAAAGAATGTGAGGAATTGTTTAGGCACCACCAGCTGGATTGGGGCATTTGATATTAGAAGCAACTAAAAAAGGGAAAAAGATGCTACAGCAGAAGTTTGAGAAGATAACCAAAACACTGATTTACAGATCGCTAGATTCAAAACAGGAAACACACTGACAACAACACGTATCATCAAGGGGAGGGAGAGACCATTCAAGACCTTTGATTGTAAAGTGGGTCAACCCATCTGCATTTCTTCCGAGGCCAGAGGTATAAAGTAGCCTGAAGTAAATTAGTGCAATATAAACTAAGTTGCAGATTGGCAGCATGTTAACTGCTCATCGCCATAGCTGTCCTGAATCCTGAGGGTATGTATTCAAGCAGTTAATACAAATAACATTCACTGCTGCACATCTACACCCTGTTTTACCTGCACTTTGTTCTCAGAGCCTAGCACAGTGTCTGTAGCAATCGCATTAAGAGGAAGTATAGTTTGTGTTTCAACAGGCTGCATTCATAATTCATGCCTTTGGCAAAGCAACTTAGTTTTGGAATCAATATAAAAATCTCAGCTGAGCTCAATAATCAATAAAGAGCAAATCCCAGCCTTTTGCTCCTGGGGATGATAATTGTTTGATTTTTTAGAAATGTTCTTGTTAACAGGTGGATTTGATTACGTAAGCATTACACTGATTGTACTTTATGAGGTTTATCCATTGGTTCTGTGGACTTACCTCCACGTGTATTTGGGTAAATAAAGCTGAAATCTAGGCAAGATCACAAGATGGGTTCTGATGAACAATCATCATTTCTATCAAATGTAATTGCACAAGGAGTGCTTGACACAAGAAACTCATTGCAGTGAATTACTATGATCATTGTTATCCTAAAATGCATTTTGACAAGATCCATTATTGGTAAGCATCATTAATTTGTTCTATTCTCCTAACCGGTTTATGGGACATCGAAATTACATGTGTCATAAAAAAATATTCATTTTAAATTACTACTAAAACTTAATACAATGGCAGTAAAAAATTATCCATGGTATACAACATGTTCATTGTTATGAAAAACTGGTAATTGCTAAATACACAATAGGCTCAGTGAGAAGGTAAGGCAATTTGTATTGCATAGGTATAAATCTACTTCACAACATGTTATCTTATTTCAGTATTTACCCTAGAAAACAGAAATGAGAGGTACAATAAATTATAATTACATAATTTTGCAAGTACACAGAAGTTAACATCATATTGGAAATTTCTAGTTTGAGTTAATATTTTCTCTAGAAGTTTCACAAACAGACACTGATTCGGGATGAGGCAGTAACAAAGTATTTGTGAGGGTATCTGGACTATTTTCATGTATCTCCTTTAGAATAAGCCAAACTGGGAATTCTCCTAGTTGCAGACGATGAATCAGACCTGGATTAGTTGCCCACCCATGGGAATGCTGGCTGTGCGTGTCTCTCCTTTGTACATGCACAGAGTACAAATAAACACATTAGCACCACTCCAGCAGCAGCCCCTTTGTTCTAATGGAAACCTCAGCATCAGGGGCAGTGCAATCACCTCCCTAAATTAAGGGAATGCAATTGCCTGCTGACAGAGTATTCAGAGGTGAACAATTCTACTAAATACAAGCAATGCCAGGGGAATGCTTTTCCCAGCATTCAAGACATGAGCATATTCAAGACCTAGCACAGAACTTGCTCCAGATACCTGTGGGAGATGCTGTTTAGAGAATAAGCAAGGATCGTGTATCAGAAAATGTTCATTATTCATATAAATTAACATTAAACTTTAGTGCTTCCTTTGGACAACAGTAACAAGCACCAAGCACCGTGTAATATAAACTATAAAGATGCTGTTTAGATCAGTCCCAATACTGAAATATGCAGGTACTGGATCTTTGCTGGTTTGAGACTTAAAAAAAAAAGTGGTATATCAACTGCCACAAAGCAGAATATGCCCAAACTTTAACTAATACATCATAACATCAGTCTCTCAATAGTTGTTTACTCTCTTAGAAATTATTTCTTTTCTTCACATTTAACCAGGTCTTCTGCAAGGCTTCCACATCAATACAGGATAGACTGAAAAGGTCCCTTCAAAGAATTCCCTTGCCTTCACAAACAAGATGCTGAACTAATAAATTTTCAAACTTTTGATTATACTTCTAGCAACAAGTGAAGAGGAACCTAGAGCATACTCCTGGAAGCACTGGAGGTATTTATTACACCAGATTAATTCATTTCTAGTGATCCCAGCCTCAGTCAAACTACAGGAGCACTCACAATACTGCAGACACCAACACTTTACCTTTTCCCTTTGTCAAAAGGTCTGCAAGGCTGGTAGATAGCTATGATGAGTGTAATGATGAGAAAACTGATCTTAAATAGGGATGCTGCAGATATATTTATTTGCTACAACCTATTCAGATCAAGTTACTGATACTATTACATCAATGCACAACATCTATTCCAGTAAATAATCTAAAGATGCAGTGAGGATGGCCTCATGCACAGTATCACTGCATCCCACGTTGCTCCTTTGGGAGCAGAGATGACACGTGCACTGACAGCAGCTTTGGCTTCTCTCACCCAGTCTCTGAAGCTTAAGTTTGCATGTTCATCACCCATCACTCAGAAACATCAAATGAAAGTTTAGCAGCAAATGAAGGTACAAAAGATACTGATGCCATAGCCTCAGAGTTTTGAAGTCTAAATGGAAGTGGAAAGGCCAGAAGCTGACATTTTCACTCATAAACAGATGGCAGAGTAAAAAGGACAAATTGAAAATGAACACTTACTCTATTCCTCTGAAGAAGCCCTAAGTGATTTTATAAAAATTGTATTCAGCAAAAATAAAGATGTTTTCAGCTCTCAAAGTATACAGTACATTTCAGCTGTTCTATTTTTCAGTTGAACGCAAGAAGCAAAGACAAGAAAAATAATCTGTTTAATTAAAGATAAAATAATTACTGCTGAGCAGTCTGAAATAAAGATCGTTTGCCTGGTAAACAAGACAATAACAAAATAAAATGCTACAATGTTATAGGTCATGTGAATGTGTATCTCATTAGCAATCCACAAAAAAAAAAATCTTAATAGTTATTTCATCACTTAAGATATCACCAGCTCCTCAGCAAACATCATTTGCTGTGCGTAGTCACAGAACTCTGTATCACTTTAACTTATTAGAATTTTCCCAAAATCTACTGTGGATATCCTGCAAGTAAAGCCAAGCACTTTTGTAGCAGTCCAAAAAGAAAGAGATAAGCAACTAAAAATCAGTGTTTGATAAACTGTTATTAAATTTATTCCCCAAGTTCCTTTTGCAGAACACACAGAAGTGGCAAGAGTTTCCTCAGCGTACCACAGAAAGAAACACTTTTAGACAGAGCAAATTATGAAACATTTCAAAACTTTAATGCTTCACAGAAGTATGTCACTTATTATTTTATGTTTCATCTAAAAAGCTGGCATTCCTATGACCAGGATATATTCAGTGTAGTGCTGGATGGAGTTGTTTATATTCATTGTATTTTCCAATGTATTACAGTGATGGAAGAGAAAGAAAATCTCGAGAAACAAAGGAGGAATAAAATATAGTTTAAAAACAGATAGTAGCCACTCCAAGTTGGTTTTCTTGACCTTTTATTATTCTGTTAATTTATATTATATCAAGAAGAGGAGATTCCTTACCGAGGAATTTAATAAGAAAGTAATGGTCTGAAGGATAATGAAGCAAAATGCATGCAGATTTTTACTGTACTTTTGGACTGTTTGGATGCCACCATATGCGGAGAAGAAACCATTCCAAACATGGCAAATTAAGATTATAAGGTATTTTTGTCACTTTAGTCAAATGGATCACAGGTGAGACATAACTGCAAGAACATCCACATGAAGGAGGTGTCAGCAGTGCAGCATAGTGGAACTATTAAAACCAAAGCAGGACCCCAGTGTGATGAAGGCAGGACACTCCTCATAGCAGTAGGAAAACTGAGGTGACCTGCTGGTATTCAAAACCACACTGGTAGTTCCTTTTGCTGTCCATGGGGAACAAGTGTTTTCCAACGACTAGCAGTCCAATTACATAGTATCTGAACCAAGAAAAAGGAAGGATAGAAAGAGGGTATTTATGAAATTCAGATCCCATAACCATTGCCAATACTTTCTCTTACATACCCAGTATATTGCAATGCATTTCTCTCAGTTTTCCATGTGCAGATGTTAACTATGGAGCAAAAGTACAAGGGAGAGGGCTGGCTCAACAAAATAAATCACGGTAGAAGAGCACATGGATAATGGCACACGGCCAGTTGTTTGCCCAGTTGTTCCATGGACACTTAAGAAAGCAAAACATTCAACATGATATGCTGAGAATGAGGTCTCTGAGTTACATAAATGAACAGGAATCAGCAGTCTCTCATTCCTCAGTCTCACATTTACCATGTTTGGAGTCTGTTGCTCTCAGTTGTTCAGTTCAAAATCTGCTGGTTGTGGGTCAAAGGCAGCTGTCAGAGCCACCACAGGACAAAGCCCGAAGGGCAGTACTTCATTCCCCAACTCATGAGTGCTCAGAACTGCCTTGCAATCAGGCTCCCAGTCTCGTCTTTCTCATGCCCAGCTTAGGCTGCAGCTATGCGGACTGGTTGACCATCCATAACTGGAAAAGTAGATTTGATAGATATCTGGTTTCCCACATCTGCTTGAGCATTCCCTGCCTATTTTTCCATATGCCTGTGCTCATTTCCATTTCTTGTCCCAAACCCACTTCATTGCTGTTGTGCTGTCAGTCTGGCTCAGCACTCAAGCATTGACATGTACATTGATTTAAACACACACCTCCAGCCCAGTGGAATTCCCTTTCACACAAAACTTATAACCAATCTCTGAAACTCACTCCCAAAAGAAGTGTCAAATTCAATTTTGACATTTTCAGATAGGGATTCCTGCTTTGGAGATGGAACGTGATGGCCTCCACTGTTCAAGAAGCCATGCAAAAAAGAGAGAGTAGATCCTTCTTAACCTCCTAGGTAATAAACACTCGCTTTACCCTGCTAATATTAATCATGTGGGTATGCAAGCTTTTGTAATGCAGCTGCTCAAATTCAGAGCACCTCTCATTGAAGAGTAACATATTTTGCAGAATAGCTCGAACAAATGTGAGCTACCATTTAAAGTGACTATTATGGATTCATCAGTTCTACTCTGGTTAAAAGTCTATATCTTTTTATAGCTCAACTTTAGATAAGAGAACTAACTTCATACAAGAATGTGCCAGTATTTATTAAACACTAATTCTGAAGAGTCTTGAATAATTTATCAAAACTTCTTTCCTAAAAAGATGGACACAACTATGTAATTTAATTTTTAAACTTGTCATTGCAGAGAACACCTAACACACATTTTTACACAGACATTATCATAGCATCCTGCAATATGGAAATATCTTGCAGGAGTATCTGTAAATGTTTACATTTTGTAAATATGAGCAAATAAAGGAAGGATCCTGGCACCAGAAGCATGGATACATTCTTAGATGTGTAAACATCTTTGTACTGAAAAGCTTAGGGCTTAAATGGGAACAGCAACAGATGTGCCACACTGAATTACATTGAATGTGATTTTTTTCTCTCTTTAAAAACATAACTTCAATTAAAGATCAGCTCAAATGTAGATCAAATAAAATCAGATTTTTAATGGATAACTGAATACGAGAGTGGATGAAACTTCATTCTCAGAGCTCAGCTCCTTGGTATCCAGCACTGGCAGCACATGCAGTCAGCCATCCATCATTTAAATGCCCAACACTGGCACATCCATTTAAATATAGTCATCAGTGAGAGAAGTCCTTGCAAGTTTTACCACTCAGTCATGAAGATGACTTCTATTACAGGTGTTAGCTGTGCTTCTTATTGCTCTAGCAGTTATAAAAGATGAGCTTTTACAGGCACAATTCCGCAGCATTCAGTGAAGTTATTCTGGAGCATTGCTCCAAATTGGTTTAGGGAACGAAACATATTTCAAAAATCAGCATAACTTCTGTGCAGCAACTGAGTTACCATGCCATCCCCTAATCAAGGGATGACTTTAGACTGTATAATTATCAAAAGTGATAACACCAAAATAAAAGAATAATTCTCTTGAAAATAATAATGGATTTTAAATAGCTATGTAAACTTACGACATATTTCATCGACAACAAATATGAAACATTCCCTTTTTTGTAATAGCAGAAAAATTCTGTGTGACATACAACCATTTATAGGACGGCAACAGAAGACCCATCATCTGGGATAAATAAACTGAGTGGGGCAAAACAGTAATAAATGTCACATACAAATGGAATATCCACTGCACACAAGGGATGAGAAGTTATTTCTCCATCTTCTAAAAACATCTGAGACAAAATCCTTCCAAACAGGTAAATTATTCCTACTGTGGTTACATCTCTTCCAAATTCTAAAAAAAAAAAAAAAAAGAATTACAGCAGAACACAGAGGTTAGGAGCACTAACTCCTTGTTCTCACATCCTTACTTCTTAAGAACATGATGTCCTTTACAGACAGTTGTGAAACCACAAGTTGCAAGGCTGGTAGTGCTGTAGCACTTGGTTGTACTGCTGCAGGGCTCAGACACCTTGGGCACACTCAGAGCCTGGAACACGCTGCGCCCACTGCTCATCACCATTTCAGCAGCCTTGGAAGAAAGTAAATTCAGTTCTCCACTCTGACCTAGATCTACTGGTCAAGAGAGCGACTAAGTCATCCTTTCATTGCTGTGTTAGTAGGACAATGAGACCAGCCTTGTGATGTTGTGAGAGAGGGAGTATAATGCACTATGATACGGCACACACGACGCAGAAGGCACCTACAAGGTTGCCTGTCTTATTATACCTGTCTTGTGTATTGGAAATCTACTTTCCAACCAAGCCACTCAGTTTTCTAAAGAAAAGACTATGGAGTCTGCATTTGTGGTCTGTAAATGCTTAGAGTGGGTCAAGGGCCACAACCAGGAGGAAGACTGTAAGCTCCAGAGCAGCTGGATCAGTAAAACAAAGCACCACAGACCTCAAATGAGGGGTTCTATTGATCTCAGGCAATATTTAAGCCAGGCACAAGGGATTCACACAGCCAAAAAGTTTCCAAACAAGCAGGGAAGGCCCCAGCATCAGATGTTTGCACACCAACAGGACTCAACTCACAGCTACAAATATTTATGCTGTGCTTCCTCCTTGAAGCACATGAAGAGTTAGCACCTAATGCAGCAGCTGTCTCACAGACTGCAGAAGAATTTCACTTCAAGATGAGCAAAGGATTACAGGATTCAGCTTTTCCTTTATTTAAAGTCGCTTTTATTACAGCATAAAAAAATCCATAGGTTGCTGTGGGGCTATTGCCAGATAAATGTATCTGTACCAGTTATTACTACTGGGATTCAGTCGTCTGTGGCAGATTGGAATTCCTTGTATAAAAGAAATTAATCAACAAGGAATGGATAATATGCAGAAAGAAAGATTGCATCTTAAGTCACATACTAAGATGCTTGTTGTTTTTCCACACTATTTACAATAAGCCTTGGAGCTTCAAAACTTGTGTGCAGACTTTTATGTTGAAAACGTCCTGCTTTCTGTATTGCCACATGTAATCAAACAGATTGAGGAACCGATTGCTTTGAAATCACCAAGTCATCATTTTATTAAAAATATTTGAGGAAGACTTCAAATATATCTCTACAGAAATTCCATCCACCTCCACCATGAATGAGAAATATGATTATGCACTGCTGCCTGTATAATTCAGCATCATCTGCTCGCTTTGCCTTCTTCCCACTGAAAGCCACAAGACACACATATCCACGGAACAGCAAAATCATGTAAGGGACAAACCTTTATTTGAACCTCGCAGCAGTACACTTAACTATCACCAGCTCCCAGTCAAGCCCAGGACAATTCAAGATGCTTATCAAACCTGCTCTCCAGGAATTAATTTCCATGTACATCCTTCTGGAACCAGCTAATGTCATATTAGCAGCATCCTTTTTAAAGATCCTCTATCACATCCGCACTCCATCCTACTTTGCTCACGCATTGAAGGACAAGATGAGCCATCTTGGCCACACTGTTATAAAAACTTCACTTCCATTTGCCTTTTACTGTTCCACCCTCAAGATGTTTGAGGTAATACCTTTTAAAATTATAATTCCTAAGCTGCGAGTGTGGTGCTTGGTAGGTTTTGGTGTTCCTGGGCCATACCTACAGTCCCAGTTGGAGCCATGCATCAGCACATAATACAGAAAACTAAGCGTGCAGAGCCTGCACCAACATGCACACTTACTGAGGAGAAGAGGGTATGTTTAGCCACCTTTCTCGCCCTCTTGCCTGCCTGATCTATATGACAAATACTAATGCACCCTTTTCATTGAAAGGAGAAGTTGGCTGCCAAAAGAGAGAGAACAGAAAAAAGAAACTCACAATTACCACCGATACAGATTGCAAAGCCTCCATTTAAAAAAAAAAAAACAACTCTACCTATATGCAAATAAAGGATTTTTTCTGACTAGGACCCGTGAGACAAGCAAGCATAGACAGGTGCCTGCAAAGGAAGGATAAATATCAGCCTCAGGGTGAGCACAGGCAAGCTTCCAAACAGCTCCCTGGCAAGTTCTGCCTCTCCCAAGAAACATCAGCCAGAAGCAGCTGATTCCAGCGAGGCTGAGAGGGAAGAGGAGCAGAAAGTTGTGCAGGTCCTGAGATATTTCTTTCTCAGAGAAACTGAGTCTGAACCTTTCCACATAGGGACTTCCAAAATAGAAGCTGAGGATGTTGCATTCCAAAGGGACAGCTTTCGGTATGTGTTTAAAAGGGAAATGATCTTGCAGATGAAGGACCATTAACTTCTGAACATTTTTGATCTGCTGTAGAGATGTTCCCTCAGGATATGAAATTAAATGTAAAAGCGGCTGGGCTCAGAAACAAATAGCTGTCAGTAATTTATTGTCTGTCAGGATCATAACCTACATTTTTATTTTTTTATCAATATCAATGCAGAGTTGGACCACATCCACAGAACATTTATACCTACTTGGTTTCCACTGTCCTTCACGCTTACTCCCCCCTATCCTTGAGTAAAACAAATGGAAATTTTCAAAAGTCTTGAGAAAGTCTTTTAAGTATAAGCACATCATGTACTGGTCAACACCATCATGACAAACTGACTCCCTTAGTACTCACACAGCGCATATAGCAACAGCTTCTCCCTTCTGCTGCATTGATGAGGCCAAAGACATCTTTAGGGGCTTCAGGGTGAGAGTCATGGAAGAGGCTGTGAATTTACTGCTTTGTATACCTGACCGTATAGTTTGTTATGCGCAGTTCTCCTCCTGGCTCCTGTGATAAGTATTTCATAAAGAGTAAATTACAGTTCTAATAAAAACTCGACATCAAGATTACTTTGAGGGGAAAAGTCACCCATTTTTAGAGTTGTTAGCTTAAAATTAACATCTTCCCAGAGCAACGAGCTAATTCCAAGGGAAGCAGCAAATACAAAAATCAGCAGCAAATTCAAAACTCAGTTTTGTCACATTTTCCATGCAGAAATAGCTATTTTGTCAACGTCAGGAGAATTTGACATTGATGTGTGAGATTTTGACAGGAGACATTGCATGCAATTTTTGCCTTTAAAAAGCACTTTTTTGTGGTTATAAATAGACTCCAAACCTCAGAAATTATTTCCATTATTCTGCGTCCTTGGCAAGTTGTTGCGAGCGTCTCAGCCCCAGTTCGTGCAGCAGACAGAGAGGCAACACCCAGCTCCCACAGTGACCATCGCGTTCTCCCTGTGCCACAGCCGTGCTGTCAGACACAGCAGCCAGAAATTCAGGTGCTCACAAGAAGGTGGAGGTTATGTTATTTAAAGACAAAACAAAACAGCAACATCACACATCACACTGTATCTCAGCGATTATGATCCACAACAGCAGCTGATTCGTTCAAATCAATATAAGGATTTATTTGAGAGGCTATCAGTTAAAGAACTGCTCAGCGAGAATAAAAGAGAACACCAGAAAACAGTAACAATTTGAGAAATAACATTTTTCTTCACTCTGCAATGACCTCAGGCTAAGGCTTGGACCATACTGACTGGGACTGCCCTCTTCAGAAGTATTTTTTTTATTTTTCTAAGAAAAAAAACTTTCAAAATAAAGGAATAGAGGTATCCTACAACTTTAACAACTAATGTTCATAACCAAGAAGCCTTTTCTTTTTCAATTGCAAAATACACTCTCGGAAGCTAAAGTATGTTTGGCACAGCAAATTTCATCCCAAAGTGATGACTCCAATTTCTGAATTACGCGCTTTCAGGAATAAAACAAACCCTATTAGTGACTGACAGTAGGAAAATGTTCTTATTCTTTGACAGTAGAAATACACTCTTTGTTACAGCTCCGTCCACAAAACAGCAGTTGAAGAACAGTAGCTGCAGGCTAAGAAATGCCTCATGGACTTGGATAAAAACAAAATATGAAGGACAAATAGAAGCTGTGGACTCATAAGAACAGAGCATACACTGGAAGGATATTGCAGTACACAAACTAGGGAAAATTATCTTGCTCTCTTCTGCAGTAAGGACTTCAGACAGATGCTTTAGTTATAAAACATGCTCAAAAAAAAGTACAAAAGATGATGCACCCGTGGTAGCACTAAACTAAATAAATGTTTGCATGGTGTCTGCAATACAGATAACCCTAGGGATGAAACACCATACAGCTAGCTCCACATGGGCACCCCAAATCAAAAGGATTTCTCTTTGAAGTGGAGCTGAAATTTCCTATGAATCACCTATTATCAATTCTTGGCACATAAACCTTATCTTCCCAGAAGGCTAAGACAGCTTTGTAAAGTAGAGAAAAAGTAGAATTTTGTACAGAAAAAAAAGCACAAAAACTCTATATTTTCGATGCTTCAGATTTTAAATTATAAAAATCTTGGGAAAATTGGATTTTAAGCACAATTGAATAAATGGCTGTTGATCTCTGCAAAGACTACCACTACCTACTGAAATCACAGGAAGAAAATAGCTCCCAAGATTTTAGCACAGTAAGTGCAGGTAAACATTAAAAAGACCTCTTCAGCCTCAAAAGAATTCCCAAACAACACAGCCCCTGAAGTTCTCCTGCAACAAATACTTGAGAAAAAACAGCAAGAGTGATAACTGCTATAAAAGACATCAAGGAACAAACATTTGTCAAGGGAAGGGTAGGTTTTATCCAAACATAATGGAAAGTAGAAGGATGGAAACTGGAAGGGGAAATTACTAAACACACCTAATAAAACTGCAAGATATTCTGATCACTGGTTCATTCACTCATGCCACACAGCCACCACCAGAGCAGTACGTATGCTCCCAGGCACCACTCCATTGCTCCAGCTGCAGATATGTTCCAGATAACCCAGTGGCTGCGTTTCAGCTTTATAATATATACTGAGCAACTCAAAAACACTAATACGCTGTTGAGATTTAATTCTGCTTGCCATTTTCTTCTAAATGCACATAATCCTTTATTCCAACTTACCTTTCTGGATTCCATCCACTTCAGCGTCTTGAAGTGTCTTTGGGGCAGTTTCTCTGCAAAGACTGATAGCACATAGTGGTTTTGTTATCTGATGAGCTTCTTTGCTTCTTCATTCTGTCTCATTCTATGCTTATTGGTGTTTTTCCAGCAGGAGTGGGCTCATTAAGCCAGTTTAGTTAAATTTATATTATTCTTACTCCTATATTAGCCATATGCAGTACTTCAACAGATGCGTTCTTATCTTAAAAGCACTGGTCTGCAATACTAATAGCATCAACCATACAAGGACATCCCAAACCTTTATTAATGCAAATGAAACATTTGGAAGGAGACTGAGCAGGGTGAAGCACTGTTATTATTTTCCAGAAGTACAGTTCTGCTCGGCATTAAAATGTCATCCATTTGGATTTTGTGACACTGCCACACTGACCCATGTCCTTGCTTCTACCGGAGCTTAAAGATTTTTAGTGAATTTAAAACTCTCCAAAGCAAGAAGGCAGCTTACAGCTTCCCAATGCAAGTCTGCCTTGAGAACATTGTGTTTCAAAACCAAAATCACTCTCTGCTTTCCAAAGCATGTAATTTACAGACCTTTAAGGAAAATGCAGGACAAACTGCTGCCACACAGTTATGGGTCGCGATCTGTATGTATAGAGTTGGAATGAGACCCTTACACAGACAGTGCTTTCAGCTGAGCATGGTATTGACAGAACTAAAAACCGAGAGTGCTACTCATAAGACATCAATGCATAGGACATTTATTCAGTCCTACCATCATAAATGCTGTATTAAAAAAAACCAAGCCAACAAAGCTAGGTATAATTTCAAACAGTGATCTTGGTACAAAACCTTATTTGCAACATCATAGTGACTTGTAAATCTGATTACAGTTGTTTAAAGGGAAGTAAAATCTGGGAAAAAGAAAATATTTCTGATAATTTTATACCTAGTAAATGCATGGGCAACATCTAAGATCACTATAGCTTAAAGTTGTGAAAGAAAATTAATAAATTCTTCCCCATCCTTCCTTTCTTTGCTTACTTAACATGTGCATTTCAAAGGGGTACTTTTAAAGACAGTTTCATTACTCACCCAGAATACTTAGCTAGAGATTTTGCTCTTGGGAGAAAACGTTTGTAAGGATCAGCAAGATAATTTTATATAGAGTTAAAAACATTATATTTTAAACCTACTCCAGCAAAAAGATACAATAAGAAATATCACTTTCAAATAATGGACAGTTATAAAAAAAATTCAATCAAACCAGTGAAGCAAAATAATCCTTTTTAAAATTATGGTGTCCCAGAGAAATCCTGGACAATGGAGTCTAGATCCTTACGGGAATTAGCAGCTAATGGTGTGATTTTGAAAGAGTTTGTGCCAAAGCTCACTCACATCAGTGACTGCCAAATGCTTAGGCTTTAAGGCCAAGAGTAGAGACTCTAAACATTTGATGCGTCTTTCACGTAGTATAACCCATAAATCTTTAATCAGTCTCCTGTAGCTACCCTGGAAGTCAGTAACGTGCTGACCTCCAAAACTGTTATATTCCCAAGGATTTCTAGTGGTTAAGATTCACTCGGTTTTAGATTTTGGGGGGTTATGCTTCTTCCAACACATATTAGCCTAATTTTATCTTCTGTCCACTGATTTATATAGTTCTACTTTCGCCTATTATTTCGAAAACCTTCCTGGGACCATAAATCTCCTGTCATAGTTCTGGTAAGTATCTGATAAGTACCTGATATTCTGATAAATCCTCTTAACCTTATTTTAACTAGACTGAGCCTCTCCTTAAAAATGCAATTTTACGGACACTCAGTCATTTTTGCAGAAATTTTCTGAGCCCTCTACAAATTGCTATAATCCTTTTAAAAAATATATTAACATCAGAGTGGGGGTGAATGTCTAGGCAGCCACCTCATCAGCAGGGTGTACAGGAGCAATAATCCTTTCCCCCACAGGTACATCCAAGGGCCACGTGCAGTCGCACAAAGCCAAAGCTTAGATGTGGCTGGGTTTCAGCAAGACACCCGGTTCCCATTCAGCATCATGGTACTCTTAACATCGAATCCTCCCACCCTGCAGATGCAAGCAATATTCTTTGTTACCAAATGCATGACCATTGATTTGACTGCATTAAAATGCATAGGAGACTACACCGATTACAATAGGCTTTGAATCAGACTTCAAAAGAGAATGGGTTGTGGAAAACAGGGCTTCCCGAGGACCAGAAGATGTGTTAAGAGCTTATTCCAATAGCATTCTGCAGCAGGAAATACTTATCAAGGCCAGAATGACAGCCAAATGGTAGTTGGCACCCAGGAGGAGTGCTCACAACCCAACCAATGAAAGAAGCAATCAGCAACGGTGCGCTGACACCTAACTGTTAACAAGGAATATCTGCACCTGATAGTACAGCCCAGTTTTAGGCTTCCAGTTCAGTGTTCATGCAAAAAAGTACATGCTACCTCACCTACTTTAATCAATGCAATAAGTTAATGACAAATAAAAAGCCAATATGAAAACCTGACAGATACTACAGATAAGATGCAAAAGAATTGAGCTGATCTACACTGAGTGGGAAGATTCCTTTTCATTGCAGAATAATATATGGCTACGGTATTACAGAAGAAAAATGGAAGATCATTTTAGTTGGTATACAAACCCAGTTCTAAGATGCAGAGTTGTGGCCATTTTGCAAGTTCCAGAAAAAGTTACTGTTCTTGCATGATATAACCAGATGATCAGCAAAGCCATGACCTGACCACCCCACTACACGCTGCAGAAACTTCTGCTGTTCCTAACTTCCAGGATGCAGGACTTGGGGCTGATTCTGCTATGTGAACAGAATCCAAGACCCAGTGAATAAATAATGAGACACACACACACCCCTCCTTGAGTTCAGGGGGTCCCAAGGCAGTCCACAGGCTATGGATGTGTGACTAGCAATATAGAAAGGAGCTTCTGAGCACCAACATTTCACATTAGTAAAGCAGAGTAGCTGCTGATTTATGTGAAACAACATGTTGGCACTGATCACTTTCCAAACCGATGATTTTCTTTTAGGGTTTTTCAAAAGTAATGTGACAACCATTACAAAGAAACTGATAAGAAAAATAACACCTGTTCTGCATTCCTCCTGTCCTCCCTCTCTCACCCACCGGCTTTCACTGGCTGAAGAAATTCTCTCACCTTTCCTAAGAAAAGGCTCCTCCATTTCTCTTAAGTGTCTGATCTTAGTGTTTGTTAACATAGAGACACCAAACAACACAGGTGTGAATCCTTCTCCAGCCTGGCAATTCTTGAATTCCTATGCTATTTGCCAGCAAACAAGTAAACTCCTCCAGTTTTTTTAAATAGCAATAAATTCTTCACTTCTCCATGTCCTCTGAAATGCCATGTACATTCACATCTCTCTTAAAGCAGTAATTGTGCAAGTCAGTAATTCTTAATAATTACAATGAAGATGCTTAGACTATTCCTAGCTACCAAAATTGAAGTCCTTGTACAGATGCAAATATCTTATTTTTAGAGAGATGCAGAGCCACGTTTTATCTCAGTCTAATACCTCTTCCCTAAAGGGCTGCAAATTCTCTTTAACGTGTGGTTTTGTCCTGCAAATGTGACACTCACAAAAAGTGGTTACCAATATAAAAGTATCTGTAAAGCTTCACAAAGACAGAAGGAAAAAAATATTCTTTCAGGCACCATACACCATATTTTTGTCTCTACATCATTAAAGTAAGCTTTTTTTTCTCTTACTGATGTTCTTTTTAAATGATAACAGTAGCAGTGAGACTGCAAAGAGGAGGACATTGCCATGAGCAGTTTATGTTATGCCGGGGTGCAAGCAGATGGGAAATATTGATGCCAATCAATCATTCTTATTCATCAGAGCACTACAGATACAAAAGTTTCCAGGATATCTCCTAGGCATATTTCCATGCTCAGTGATAGAAGTTAATGCCTCTCTCCAAGGTACACTTCATGGTTAATCCATATTTCCTGGAAACATGATATTTTCTGTTTAACATTTTTACTACTGTTGTAAATTTGTTCTTTTCAATATACTTTGCAGACAGGCTTTTACATGCAACTCAAGCACATCCTTTTGATGGCAAAATATTCCATCTTTCCTGTGGATACAATTGATATGGGCACAACAGCACTAAGGAACATCACTCAAAGAAAACGCCTCTCCAGGGGTGAGAGGTGGCTTCACAAGCACTTACAAAATCTTGCAGGTTCCCACTGTTTTGGTGGCCACACAGCATCTCCTGCTGCCACACTGCTTGCCTGGTAGGACACATGATGAGCCACCGTCCAGAGCTGAGGATGCTCTTTAATGACAGCATTGTTTATGCACCTGACATTCTTATAATTTGAGTTAGGTTGGGGAGTTTCCATGGAAACAAAACACGACACTAAGAAATAAAGCAGAAAACAGATTTGAAAAGAGGGTCCCATGCTGTAGCCCACTGACAGTCTGGAGGGACTCCAGCACTTGTCACAGCCATGAGAGAGGGAAGTACGGGTAAAATAAATCTTTATGAAATGGTATCATCCAGTCACATTTCAGAGCTACTTCATTGGCGATGAGCAGCTTGGGCAACAGCAACACAACCTGAACCACTGCACAAGCCGCAGCTCCAGACATGTAAGAGGCAATGGAGGCAGCACTGCTCAAAGCTCAGCCACAATCAATGGGGACACACAATCATTTCATGTCAGATTCAAACATCTTGGAAACAGGCTTTGATGTACAGATTCAAATGCCTGGATTTCCAGCTTTCACGTGATGAACATTGTCCTGTGCGGTACGTGAGCTCTGATCTCAGATGCCCTGCTGACTGCCTAATGATAAAGTGGGTTTGCTCAGGCTGTGTCTCCCAGACAATCAAGCATGGTAACCCTTGGTATGGAACAACCAACCTTTACTTATTAGCAGCCACTCCAAAGCATAAGTGCAAGATGGCTAGGAATCACTGTCAGCCACTTCCATTATTTGATCTTTCACCACAGAGTCAGAACTCTCAGCTCAAACACTCCAGCCAGCCAGAGGAAAGAGATCACTGAAATGCAGCAGTTGAGAGAAAAGCTGAAATCTCAATGCCATCATTACAGCAAGAAGGAAGCGAAGAACCATCATCTTTCTTTTCAAACGTTCACGACCTGAAAAAATACATCCAGAATGAGCTGCACTTTAAGACAAACCTCATTGTAGTCTGCATGGAAAAACAGCTATTCAGGCCTATTTCTGCTAGAAACCCTGCGCCTAAGGCACACGGAACACAGCACCAGTGCTGGTGAAACTGCATCTCCCTCAGCCCTGAGCAATGTCAGGATGGTACAGAGCTGAACAGACTCCTGCTTCTCCCCAGCTCACTGAACACAGACATGGTGCTGGCAGGACGCAACACCATGCTGCATTACCAGCCCTTAAGCTAACTGCATGAAAGCTACTTTCAAACAAGCACAGCTCACTGTTGCCTGGAGATTGTGGCTTGACTCCTGAAAGCTGCATAGCCGTGGAGTTCTGCACACTACAGATCCTGAACAAAGAAGGGACACAAGCTGGCCATTATCCAGACAGCAAACACAGATCTCAGGAAGTCAGCATGAGAGTTTTCCTAGAAGCCTGATAAAGAATAATAAGTTCAAATACGGAGAGACAAGAAGGTCTTGACTTTGGACTCATTCCACCTACAGTAAAACTCTTATTTGGATGGTTACGCATACTGTTTTCTTGCATTTATCTGACAAGTTACTGCTTTTTGTGCAACAAATTCTATTGAAAAATAACATTGTTAACAATTTTCAGGAATACCTGTACAAGAACACTACACCCTCAATTTCTGAGCTCTCTGTTGTTTCTTATTCTATTTGTTGAAACACCTGAATATGGCTCAAATGTGACAAAACTAAAGGATGAAGGTAAGACTAGGCTGCTATCCAGGAAACTCACAGTGATTTCTCAGCTCTGTCGAGATGCGCAGCCTGGACATATCATGCCTCAATACTTTGCATGTCTCAAGTCTCCAATGGTAAAATGAGATCAAAGACAGCAAACGCTGCCCGTAGGATTCTCTGAGGCACATCAAGAGGACTGGCCCTGGGGACAGCCTTCCTTGTACTCACCCTTGATCCTCCTCATCCTCTTTGAATCTAAAATCTTCTATCTGGATGTGGTACTTAGCATAACAAGGGATGTCACAATACTTGAAAATAAGAATAAAGCCCCCCAAAAAAGTCAAAGACATACTTCTAAAGAAAAAGAAAAATCACATATCATTGGGTTTCTTCATAAATATCAGTTAATATATCCTGGATTTTCAGTTGTCTTGAACTGGAACAGTACATTTCACTTTAACACTCTCTTCCTCTGCTGCTAATGCCACCTGCACCCTCACATACCCCAGACAAGATTTCCTTTGTGCCTGTCCACCTGGACCATCTGTTTCCCATCTTCGGCCCAGCCAGCACGTACAGGCATATGCTGGGAATGATTTACACCATTTACATCAGGGAAGTCACACTGGAGGGAGCTCACCACATCCTCAGATAATAATCATCTCCCTTTCAGGAAAAGGAATAGTTGTGGTGAGGACAAAAAGGAACAGACCTTGTTCAGGAGCACCACCCAGAAGGGGTTCAAATCCAAGAACCTTGCAGCTCTGTAAGCTCACGGGCCAGCACCGAGCATGCTCCTGAGCATCCTATCGTAGTTCACGATATCATATGCTCAGATTAGAGTTGAACAACAAGTACCTCATCCTTGTTTAAGAGACACATGAATTATTGATGATGTTCATGAGCCCTATTAAACTGTCTAGTGGGCCAGCAAGAACATTCAGTAGTTCAAAAGCATTAAAATGCATAATAAAGCTTTCTATTTTGAAGTTTGGCCGTTAGAGAAAAGAACCTTTGCAAATATATAATTTTGTGTAATTTCACTTGGATGCTCACTGTAATAGCCGTAGTATTTATGACACTATGAGTCATACCCATACACTTCACACATAGCAAAGATACCATTATCCACTGAGTCCTTATGCAGGAAAATATTCTACTAAAGGCAAGGCTTGCTTATTTGCCTTAAACTACAGACAGTCTATAAATGTGTACTATTTCTGTGCATACATCTGTGTCAGCCATGAAATGCCTATAAATAAGTGCTACAGAAGATGAATTGTCAATATTATGAGAAACACCTTCTAGTAATTCTTGTTTAGATCCTGCCTATAAAATTGAGAATGCAATTAAATTGCCTTCTTATTATGAGCAAAGACAAACCCTTGTCATACAATAATTAAATCATAAAATAAAGCTTCTCAAGAACAAAGACCATTGCACATTCAGAACATGATATTCGGTCTCATCCTGCCAGCATTTATGCGTTTCATTGAGTGCAATCAGAAGACAGAAAACAGTTATCGCCTTATTTCAAATGTAGCGCAGAGCGGGACAGAGCTGTTTTGAGGGACAAGAGAGATATTTCTCCATTTGGCTTTGGCAGCTATTCAGCTGCAAACTTGAGAAATTCCTGCAGTGAAGGTCAGCTCCTCTCTTTCCTTCCTCCTCTTCATATAATGCGTAGGGAGATTGTGGCTCCTGAGGACATAACCCCTCACTGATTGTCAATACAGTTTTCACAGCTACCAAGGACCTTTCTGGGTAAGACACTGCACACAGCTTCTGGGATTTCACACATTTATTCAGTGCTGTTAATAATCACACAGTGTAAACCTATTTATTCTGAAAGACTCAACGTCTTGATTTAAGGAACCCTTCAGTAGCTTGGGACTCACAGTCCACCTCAGCCACTGAGGTTACTGTGAAATACTAATTGGTATTTGAAGAGATGATGTCACGTATTATATTCAAAGGTATTTAACAGGATGTAGCTGCTACATAAATATTGTGTAGTTATTATTTGCTAAATCCACATACAATATCCCTTTTCAATATCCTTGCTCTCCTTGCTAGCAATCCCCATCCACGTAAGAGTTACTAACTTGGGAAAATGTTTAACCTGTAGGTGTTCTACTCTATGACAAGCCTCAGAGACTGCACTGAAACGAACTGTGTCATCCAAAATTCAACCCTTTGCAGAGCCCTGCCATGAGCAGCAACTGCCCCAAACCCCAGGAAACGAATTACAGAACCTATAAACCCGGAGCACTTTCAAAAGCCTTTCTGATAGCCAAAGAACTGTTAACAAACAGGTAACTTAGCCTCAGGAGTCATTAAAAACCTAATGCAGTTCCAGAATTACATATATCCCAACACTGCCACTGCAATGGATTTCTACATAGCAGTACAGCAACAGCTATTATAATAAGACAGGAGGAAAAACTCTAGGCAGTAATTTATCCTTGGATCTTCGTCTTTTCAGTGTCTACCTTTGTGCAAAACAAGAAGAGGATAACAGAGCCTGTTGTCCAAAAGGTACTACCTCTTCCTATAATAATTTTTTTAAAAAGAAAAAAAAAATCTTCTATTTCCTCTCCCATCAGAAATTTGTCTTCCTGAATAATCTGAACTCTCTTTAGAAACCTGCATCATGATTCTCAAGCTTGACCTCTCAATTACCAATCCTCAAATAAACCACTGCCATTACAACATACATCCAGCCCCTCAGGATGCTTTTCATACTATTAGGAAGTCTAGTTCTCAGTTTAAGTATTTTCTCATTTTTCCTCAATCATCCAGAAGCAAAAAAAGAAGTCCCTGAGCAACACATAGCGAAAGAGATAATTCCATCTATCTCATCATGCAGTTTTCTCCCAGACATCTCAAAATAAAAATCAGAAGTGAATAAAGCTTCATAATTATTATTCACAGAGTGTTTCTAGCAAGCTTTTTACTCATCTCTGGGAGATAGTCTTCTGCATTAATGTAAGACAACATTGTAAACCCACTTGCAAGCTCTATAGAGGGTTCTGAATTCATCCTTGCTTGGGGCAGCGATGTGGCTGATAGTCATTTCCTGATCAAGGTTATCTTCTGGAATCCATAGGTCAGGATATAGCCTGTACAGAAAAATGTTGATGCAGCTATAGAGTGACAATATTTAGAAAGTAAGAAGAGGATAGGGATTGTTTCTTTGCTTGTTTATTATAGGCATATTGAGAGTCTTTCATTTGGATTCCGGATTTAGTTCTTCTTTCAGCTACAGCTAATAACCAGATGACAAACAGAGCATTAAAGCTACATGACTAGCTAAGCTTGTAAAGCCTTAATAAGAGATCCTTTGGACGGCACTGTAGAAGAGTGTTGGAAAGCACTACACAAAAAAATTAAGTGTTTGTTTGTCTTACAACTATTGCAGGTCACCACACTTGTCATAGCTTCAAACCTCTCAAAAGGAGCTCATGAAAGTGAAATCCATGAACACTAAACAGAAAACATGTTCCTGAGGCAGGCACAGATACCAGCTCAGTTCTCCATCGTGCCATTTTATTTATGCCATTGCTGCAGTCAAGGGATGTTTGCAATGGATCTGACTCACTATGCCGGTCAGGAAGCTTCATACAGTAAAATGTGGCCACGTGCCATCCAATAGGCAGCAGACTTGAAGGAAAGACAGAGCCATTGGAGACCTGCCACCAGCATAATTAACTCCATGGCACGAAACATTTCTCCTTCCTTTTTTCTTTTCTCCTACAAATGCCAGTATTGTAGAAGCCATAAACACCCTGTGAGATTAGTGCAATCATTTTATACTGCTCTGCAAGTCACTGTGTAACAGCTAGATGACAACATGCTGAACTTTGCATTCATCAGCGAAGTACAAACTTTCCTAATATATTATAAAAACAGTGATATCAAAAATGTGAAAATAACTGTAAACATTGAAGGGCTGTATGTCAAAATGCTAAAAAAAAAATCAGGCAGTTAAACTCTTTATAATCTCAGGAAGAGTGGTGATGCTAAAAAGTCTACTGTGTAGAAACAACACCCTAAAGTTTTGATAGACTTAGAAATGTAAGGTTAAAGAAAGAAATCCAAAATGTGTGATTCTAGTTCTGAAATAAGATTCCTCCTCAGTCTGTTAATCCATACCCAGGTGACTTCTCATGGCCTGGAACAACAGCAGAACTGCCTCTCACCTTCCCTCACACACATCATCACATGCATTTAATGAAGTGTTTACATGGCAGGAAAATAAAACAATTGCTGCAAGCCATCCTCTCCCCATAAGATATACATTTTTTAAAAGTGACCTTTGAAACTATTTTCTCAAAAGGTAAGGAGAGAAAGAAAGAGTCTCACGAGCTCAAGTATCAATGGAAGGGACCCTCATGAGCACACAGAGCTTACTGCTCCAGCAGGAAGAGAAGAAACTTGCCCTCCCAGGTATCGCTTCTCCCAAGTTAGCATCACCAGCCCAGCACCTACATCTGCTCTTCCCAGGAAGTCCTACTGAAGTGCTGCAGGAAGACATAGTATTTGCCCAGCCACAGCTGAGAGAACCAGGGAAAACCATACCTTATCTCCTACAGCTCTTCAGAAGATTAATTGAAACTCCAGAATGAGGCAAGTTTCTCCAGCCTACTTTGACAGACTAAATCAACACAAACTATACAAAACAAGTCAGAGAAATAAAAAGAGAACTACCGTAAAATCTAAACCCAGCAGCAGTCAGGGACAAAGTTTAAATCTCCAGTTAATAACATCTATTACTTGCAGCGCTCACCACAGACTAAAACATTTCATCTCACCTTGGAAAAAAAAATACTACTTCTCAGGCTGAAAAGGGGACTCATCCAGCACTCCCATGGGCTGATATTGTCAATATAGTAACCTTCTTTTGTGATAATGCTCTAATCCACATTCCAGTACTTTAAAAATGCACACTTACCTTGTAATATATTAAGGTTTACTTAAAGTTAATAAGACTTGTTTATTCTAACATTTTCACCATGACTAGAAAGCCTCTGCACTGCAAGTTGGCAGCAATAACTCCAATCTAACCAAACTTTTTTTTACGAGTAGCACAAGATTATCACTTCAGCAAAGGGTTTTTACAGTATAATGTCCACACAAACAGTGAATAAACTTTAGAGAAATAAAGAGCAGGGGCAATAACACCACCACTCCCCAGGCAAAATGGCCTTCTATTACCCTTTGGCATATTTATTATTTGGTTCAATATAAAGTTAGATTCCTTTTTGCAACATTTATTTTTACGAAGAGTTACATTCTTTTCTGTGCACCATATCAGCTTAACATCCCCTTGCTGATCAGCCTAACTGGGAACACGATGAGCAGTTAGCTCCCTGTGCTTTCCTTTGTGTCCACTGGACTGCATTTATGCACGTTAGATAAGCACAGTGTCCCTCTTGCTATGATACCAATAAAACACTCTCTTAAGAACAGAATGAATCAACCCAACATAAAAATGAGCTGAAAAGTTCTTAAATAATCATGGCATCTTCATTTTGAATAAAACCAAATTTTAAGCATCCAAGGTTTGAATCTTATTAAGACTTCTAAGAGAAATACTCTAGAGCACATTTTTTATTTAAATTAGCATGACGCCCAAGAGCTTTAGCACATATTTTCTTCTTAGGTAGTCCTTATTACTTTGTGACTGTTTCATATCGCCCCTAAATAACACTGTCACTAGCTAAATGAATAGAGTGTGCCATACTTACAGATGATTTACACAGAACTAAAACATATATCGGTAGACATATTTCTACCCTGAGTCTCTAGATACAGTTCCCTTTGGCATCAAAGGAATTATGAGCCTTTCTGCCCTGAATTTATAACAAGCTAATTTACATATGCACACACTCCTGAGCTCTGGCATGCACAAATTTGCACAAAGTTGGAAACTTCATCTGTGAAAGGCGCACTGCGTGCTTCACCCTATTCTCCTGAATAGGCCTGAAAGCCATTGTTAGGACCACTTGTCATAACTCATTTATAGGCACTTCTCTACTTCTTGGAGAAGAGGAGAAAATAAATAGACAAGAAGGAAAACATCCAATCTTATTCAACACTTGCATGGCATGCATTGGATCATTTGGAGCTGTAAGGACTTATGGACTCTCCTACATGTACAGAAGAACCCTCATCATTACTGGTGAGGTCAAACAGTGAAGAGTTGGATGCTGAAGGCCAGTCACATCAATAACATGCCTCTGTCTTCCCACTGGTCTTTTATATGTTATTCTAAGGATGTTCCATTCAAAAATTTTGCAGATGCTAATGAACAAAGCAACAACCACAAAAGAAAACTTATCATATGAAGAAAATTGCAAATAAAATCATGCTAGCAGTAAAACTGACCATCAGCTGGTGATAAATCAAACTTGTAAGTGTATTGGCTACTGGAGTAGTGATGGTAACAAAGGAAGTGCACAACTGAAGAGCTAGTAATTAGAGGTCTAATGCCTGCAACATCACTCCTCTGATTTAGCTGCTCAGTGCCCTGGATAATACATTCTACTTGCTAACAGAGATACATTTCAATGCGACTTCAAACCCAGTATTTTAAAAAAATCAAATACATTTTTCTACTTACTACACACATTTCAGACCTCATTTCAGATTTAAAGTAATACTGGAAAATTTTTCAGAAAACAAATAATCTGGAAATAAACAATGAACTCCAAAGTAACCATGAAGATGCAGACAGAAAAATCCCCAAATTCCCCCCCAACATCTTGCTACCACCTTGGCTGCTGTCATACACCTCAATGTCTCACCATAGCAAAGTCGATATCCTGATAATGGTTGGACTCGATGATCCGGTGGGTCTCTTCCAACCTGGTTATTCTATGATTCTATGATAATGCTCACAGCCTTACGTGAAGCCCTCCATCTCCAAATCACTGAGAGGAGTAGCTGGGCAGCTCCTTCTACTTTTTGGCCATGATTTTCGCAAATTTCTTTGCAACATCCCACTTCTAGCTGTGTTAATTTGTGTTACAACTGGCCAGAGCTTGAAAGCTGGAGGAATCTGCCAGGGAGCACAGTCATATAAGAGCTTAGAGCCAGACGCAAGGCCTTCTCCCTTCACCTTGACACTCTGCAATCATCTTCTCAAGGAGCCTCCATGGGAGAGAAACACCAGCTCCTGCTCAGTCAGGTGCAAGGAGCCCTGCAGATGAACCCCAGGACTGGCTCAGAAACAAAACACAGCACTGCTGTGTCTTTCTGTGCTAAGCAAAGCAACACCAGGCAAGGAGAGGGCAGTGATTTTGCAGAGAGGCAGCTACAGAAGAAAATCTACCATGTTGTAAAATTATCCTTTCCTCACTCACATAGTTTTAGGCATTATATACCCCCCTGGGGATGTTCTTAAACACATTCACAACACAGTCAGACATACGCGATACTAATCGCTGCTGGCAGGATATATTAGAGTTATTATATTCTCACCTTGTTTCTTATATTATTCTCTAAGCATCTGCTATTTGCCACGGTTGGAGACAGGATACCAGGCTGTCAGTAATTGTTACGTCAAGGAAATAAATGGACTGTTAAAGAACAAACTGAAAAAATGAAGACGGCAAAAAGAGAGGGGAAAAAAGCAATCAAGGTGGAATCATAGAGTCCCAGACATAAGGACAAGGCATACTAAATGACAAAGAAATACCAGGGTGAGCACTGAAGGGATGGAAAGTAGAACACAACAGCAGAGTGATGGGAGGAGGAAAGGTTTTACTCCATATTCCTGCTGGAAGGGAAGTACCTCAGGGGAGAGAAAATGGAAAAAGATAATCAAGATAAGGAAAAGACCTAGATGCTAGCTGTGCAAGATAAGGAGCTGAACAGGAGAGTTTTGATGGAACACAAAGAGATATATTCCTCCAGCAATTGTAAGTGGTCAAGATAGTTAACCAGCCTGGACACGAAGCCCAGATCAACACCACAGATCAATTGCTAGTGGACTGAACTCCTAAGGAATGAAAAGAAAGTAATGGAATTGAACACCAGCAGGAAACGCAAAGAAAAGACAAAAAAGAATAGGGAAACAGAATAGTGCTAAAATCTGTAATTTGTTTTATCTTTGTCATGGGTGATTTTATGGATACCTCAACAGCAATCTGCTCTGTCTCTCCCAGAAAACATCGTCCAATGGCCAGTAGGAAGCACAAAGCAACAGAGATGGTTGCAACTGCAGAGGCCCCTGTATCTGCATTTGATGGGAACCTCAATCAGCCCTCTTGGATAAACCTGAAATGATTTTTAATACACTTAATAATGCCAGGGGAGGAGGGGAAGGGCAGGCATAGCAGCTGTGCCAGCATTGCAAGCTTGCTCTTTTGCAAACAGCTCAGTGACACACCGCACACTGACTGTAAGAATATCATTACATGAAATTACTATCGTACACTTTAAAAGTCACTGATAATCAACAAAATGTAAATTTAATGAGGAACCATCAGCGAATGGAAGTGCTTTTAACTGGGCCTAGAGAGAAGTTTCTCAGCCCAATGCAACTCCAAACTGGCTGAAGTGATAAATACTGCCAAACTCAGGCAATTACAGCCAAGCAACTCAAACCTCTTCATTTGCCAGACACTGTCAAAGATCAGGCAATGTTACACAGGAAAACACAAATCTATTTGTCTAGGATCAAATAATGCAATGGTGAATGATCTACCCCACTTATAGAGGGGCAATACCAAGAGACTCAGAAACAGATATGGGAGTCAGGGCAGATAAATGGAACATGAGGTCCCAGGGCCAAGCTGATGCTATAGGATCTAATGACACACTTGGATGTCTGAAGAACAGCAACTTTTCCCAAGGCTAGAAAGGTGCTGTTGCTTCTACAGATGGTGTTAGTGAGAATATTAGTAGAATATGGTGTTCTGCTGTCCCAGAATAGCCATCTCTGATGTCTATGGCTCAAAAAGATGTGAAAATCTGGGAGAGAATGCGTAGGACTTGAGGGCCTGAAAACAGATCGTGTGGAAAGAGTTTAAATTATATGATCACTTTAGCAAAAAGAAGGCTGAACAATGATTTGTCCGCACCATGGGAAATTATTTCCGTTACTAGCAGTCTCCTTAATTAAGTAGATGAAGAATAAGGTTCAACATATGGAACAAGTAAATAAACTTAGATTGGATTTTTTTTTTCCTAACTCACCAGAAATAATTACTCACCAAAACAACTACCCTCAGGACACCCTTCAGTCCCAGTTATCTGCACTCTTTAAATAAGGCTGGATATGCTTGAATTATCAGGAGACCAAACGATTCTAAGAATCACACATGCCTTACAGGACTGAGGAGTGCTAGAGAGTATTTACCATACCCACATCACAATGCTTAGACTTACATACTTACACGAGGTTTTATATTTGCATATTATTTTAGAAAACAGAGAAGGCAATGATTAGCATTTAAAAATAGGAAAATTATCAAGGCAAGAGACCTCTCTGATACATATATATTCACATTCATTCCAGCATTCAACTATGATTTTATTGCCATAAGTCAAGCACATAATACTAGGTACCATAAAATCTAAAAATACATGCTTTCCCAAATAAAGTTCATATTAAAATTAAACCATAACTGTAAGAATTTCAGTAGACTTACAATAGCCCCCATCAGAAACATTAAAATTACAGTCTTTCAGATAACAATGTCCACAATGACTGTTTGCAAACAACTATATACATTAAACTGTGGATAATTAATATGCTTCTGCAATCTTTTTTATTTTTGCCTTCGCATCAATAGCTGTGATAAAATCATACGTGTCTGCCCAGAGACTCCTGAACATTGTATATGCTGAAAAATCAGAGAGATAGGCATCCACGGTCAAATGCTGCATACTTGGCATGAAAACACACTCCTGAATTCCATATTTTGGCTGAAATGAGCTTGCTGGGCAAGTCCCAGATATAAAATGTTTCACGGGACAAATCTCACAGTACCAGTCTTCCCTCTGCAGTACTAACTCCCTGTGTACAATTAAGGTGGTGGGAAAGTAGGCAGTAGCAAGAGATCTGCAAAGCCCACTGACACAACCACCAGTCTCTAAACTGACACAGCTCCTGGAATGTACGAGTCTGGAAACGAGGTGGAAAGGGAAGCATGACTTCTGCCTGAAGACCAAACCAGCTGAAGTAGGTCCTATGCCACCCAAGTTCACAGACTGTGGCCTGAGGTTGGAAATACTTTTGGTGACAGTGGATCTACCTGTATGATGTCCACTACTACCTAGCTCATAAATAAAGTGCAATTTCAGCATGAAACAACTTCCTAGCTCTATCTGCTCCTTTATCCACTGTGCAGAAACCACAGAATTCATACAATATTTACAGTGAGGAATGAGTATTTCAGTGATGGGAGAAGTGATGTCATCTCTCTAGTATTTGTTGGCTTATAGCTACAATGTGAAATCAAACGGCTGAGGAACACGTCATTTCTATTCATGCTGCATTATGCAGAAACGCACACATTACAATCCACATCATCTGAACAAAGGTAGCAAGATACTTGGACACATGCCATTGCGGCTTTGTAGTAATATTATGATCCTTTGAACATTTTATGATCTCCAATGATTATAGCATTTGCATTGGGCTGATGATTCAAATTAATCTGATTTTCAAAAGTTACAGCATTTAATTAGGATTACTATTAAAATCATAGCATTTAAAAGAGAATATTATGACAACATCTGCCTTGAAATGGGTTGGGGGTGGGGAGAATCAGTCAGGGGTTTTAATAATAACAGCTAGCAAACTTCTGGAACAATAAACAATAGGTAGCAGCTGCCTCTTATCTTTGGGGTGGAAAGTTACTTGATACTTTTGCACCTCAAAACATTTCTACTTTGATGCAGCATTAAACAATACAGGTCCCTTTCTATGCATTTTCTAAACGACTAAATCCTCACACTCCATTTTGACTTTTATTGCTTTTCAGGCTGGTGAGAGCCATATAATGATTCATCATTAAAGTAATCTTTAAGCAGCTTTGTTCCTATTTGCTGCTATATATATTAAATAGAAATTGCTCTTTGAATTCACCTCTAAAGTCAAACTCAATTTTTTATCTAACAAGAATGGTATCTCCAGTCATCATATGAATGCAGCAAAGTGAGAAAACCTTTTGCATAATATAAATATCTGCACTCGCTAAGAGGAGGCTGATGCCACCACCTACTGTGAACGCATTTTGTAAGTGGTACAAAGCAAGAGATTTCAAATGGGGTAGCACAGTTTCTTAAAGATACTCCAGGCACTATCAGAAAAGCATGGTTTTAATCAGACTCAGCAGATTCTGGACGACAAGCTTTGTTCACCTGTAGCTGGTTTACAAGTAGCATCCAAAAAATAAACACGCAACAGTCACTGGAAGACTGGAGGCACCTAGGGAGTGACCATCATTTACCTCCCCATAGAAACCAGGAAAATCACTCCCTAGCAAATAGTTCTTGAATTTTCAAGTCATCCCCTTTGCACTTGTCTGTTACCCATTCCCTGCATCACCTGTAACTGCCAAGCAGCACACAACTGGCCAGTGGTCCCACTGAAGCTCACCAGGTGTGGGACCTGATGGATAAGGCCAGGTATTTGTCTCTGAAAAGGCAAACCTCACAGGGATCCCAGCATCACTGCTGCCAGGTCACCACTGGGCACAGATGAACATCAAGCTTATCTCCACCCTGCTACAGAGCACCCACGAGGAGCAGAGGAGACCCCTGTACTTGCTCTATGAGAAAAACAGTTCTGTGACTGTCAGGCAGAGGAAGGCATCAGAACAAAGCATGTGACACACAATGCTGACCAGCCTCCATTTAATAAATTACAATTTTAAAAATTACCATTATTAACTCTAGCAAATAGCTCTTGACTTCCACATAATTAGAGTTTAATGCAAAACTTTATTACTGACCAGAAAGGCTGCTTAGAAATAATCAGTAGTTCAAATGTACTGGTTTGATTTCCTGAGCGGATGAGAGTACGGCTGTAAGGCACATATTCCCATCCGCTTTTTCAAACCACATCACACGTGAATATGCTCCAACATTTTGCTGTTTTCACAGAAGTACTCTTTGAAAAATGCACTTACTGAAGTAGGGGCACAAAGACAACCAAAACCGTTGCTGGCCAGCAAGCACCAAACTGGTTTTGAAATTTGAAAGCATGTTTGAAAGAAGCATCTTATTTTAATTCAGTCACTTCTGATCACTATTCTGCATGTGTGCAAATAGCAGTAAATGGGATGACTACCACATAAATTTTCTAGTGTTTCCTGCACAGGAAGTTGGGTTATTTAAAGCTCATCATTTTTTATAAGCACTCTTCTAGAGAAAAGTCATTCAGATGACCTCACTCCAGTACTACACCGGTGAGACTCCTCTGGATATTTGTACGTTTATGTTTTCCCCTCTCTGAGTGAAGCCAGGAGATCTTTCTCCTCTTTTTTATGAGAAATGAGTGTTGCTATGGAGCAGTGCTGTCCAGCTTTACCTAGCATGTGAGTAAGAAGGGATCCTCTTTTCCAGGATGGAGAGGAACAACTAATTTCCAGGCACCACCGCAGCCTCCATCCCCAGCCCAGGTTGTGGCTTCTTGGCTCATACCCATGTCTTCTTCTCCACCTGAAACACAGAGGCCTTGCACAGCATTAGAGGTCTTCTCTACAGCATGCCAAAGGAGGATGCACAAGTGTCCTGTTCTAGCAAAAAAAGGAAACATGTCCTTGCCTGCATTTGGGCCCAAATTACAGCTAAAAAATGTGGATTGTCCTCCAGCCTTCCATATAAGATATGCCAGTGCTGAGTCAAGCATAGCATGACATCCCTGTTTTGAGGAGACAAAAATAAATGCTCTGACCAAACTGCTCAGGTAGCAACATGTTCCAGCCAGGAAGCCCCAACTAAAGAAAACAAAAGCGACTAAAAAGATGTAGATGCAGTGTAGATGACAGTCCTGCTTGTTTTCCTGAAGACTGCAGTTACGAATGATACATTTGTTCTGCCGGGATGCCACAGAAACACTTCAGAAACCATTACACAGCAATGGCACTGTCGGTTGTGCTCAATAGATCTACAATGCCAGAAACATGAACAAACTTCTCTCCACGTGATCCAGCCATGTAACTCAGGAAACACCCTTCTGTTCTGCACAGACAGGTTTCCTTGGCAGGGTCTGCACTCATGTGCTTAGGAGCCCACATGCAAACATACACAGTCAACCAGGAGAACCAAATCAAATAGGTATCCAACATCCAACACCCTGTTTTTCCAGAGGAAATGTTAGAAAACTTCCTTTTCAGCTTAAACTTTACAGGGTAAATCTCCCACTGGAAGTCTCAAGACAAACCGAAAACGCATGCCCCAGCGGCGAGAAAGGAAAAACTACTGATTTTGTTAGGGATTTCCCAAGAAGGCACCTTTCCTAAATGAGCCTAAGGAAATTTGATGGCACCGGCAGTTTTTGTCTCCCAGGTATTGATGCAAAAAATCCTCAAGCCAAGGTTGCAGGTGATAAAGCGGTTAGCAGAGATAAATGAAACTCCTCTCCACAGAGCTGGGAAAGCAAAACACAAAATCCAGACTCGTACGCAAGCTGCTTCTAGAACAAATTTCCTACTCTACTTCCAAACATCAAGATCAACCCTTAAGACCTTAAAATTCCCTCTTTCTCAGAGAAGACTACCTCTTTTCTTCTTTTCACTGCAATTTCACTCCTCAAAAAAAACACCACCTCCCTGTCGGCAGCACTTGCTCTCTTTCTGAGTGTCCTTTGTCCACCTCACATCCATGAAAGCAGAATGAAGGGACCTGTAGAGTGCACTGTGTCACTGTTTCTGAACCGAAGCATAACCCAGCATACTGCAGCCAACCCCTTCGAAAGGTCATATGTCGGGAAGAAGCAAAAGCTCCCAGGTGTATTTCAGAGAAACCAAGGCAAGTTTGTTCCAATTAAGAGCAACTACTTTATTGCCAGGCATGAAAGCTATCACTTAGGTATACTTTGCTCTCTCCTCCGTGCTGCACACACAGAAACCATACACGCTTATTTCTGTCCAGCGTTAGGCTGCAAATTAAACCCTGTTCCCACTGAGAGATTTTTTTAAACGTATGAAAAGCCCAGGCTGAGGAGAAGACTAAATCCCCCCCCACAAAGATCACAGCACATTGCACAGGCACTTACCTCAGTGAGCCGACAGAGCCAGCAAGTCAACATATAATTCCTCTCAGATGGAGACATTTAGCCCAGCTCAGACAGCCGGGGCTCCGCTGCCATGCCTGGCGCTTCGGACACACCAAGAAAGGATCTTCTGTGAGCAGCACGGCTCCTCTCACACACTGAACTGCAGCAGCGGCTGCCTAGGAGAGCAGCAGCAGTTGAATTGCTGCACATGTATCTCTGCAGATTATTTCCTGCTCAAACACTTGGCATAAAGGCAGATGCTCTTAACCCTCTGGAGGCCTATGCCTCTGTCCCCCCTCAGCAAGGGTGAGCAAGCAACTCCAACTATTCTGCGGTGAGGCCAGACGGGAGCGACTGGAGGCACACAGGGCATCCTCTGAGAAGTAGTCCCAACCTCGACTTAGTTGCAGTCACTTTGTGTTCGGGGAGGCAGGCGTTCCCAGAGCATCCCACAGCATCCCCAGTGAGGCAACACGCAGCCTCTGCTGCATCACTGGCTCCCGGTCCCCCAGCACTGGCAAAGCACCGCTCGTAGCTCACGTGGGAGCCCCTGTGAGGGCCCGTCGAGGTAGGGTGGCCAGCGCGCTGGACCTGCGGCTGGAGGGCCACAGCCACGCAAGCGAGGAGGCGAGGGGCACAGGTGACGTGGCGAGGTCGACGGTGTCACCAAAACTCAGGCGTACAGGACTCCTGCTCCTGGCACACAGCCTGCTGGCCCCAAGCGCTGCCCATCACCTGCAGGCATGGGCGAGCACCCGCTGTCGGACAGCACTCAGCCTCCCAGCTTCAGCACTGCTCCCTCTCACAGCCTGCGAATGTGACTGGAAAGCATGGCTGAAAAACATGCTACAATTAACAGGAGGGAGGGAGATACTATTGCTCTCCTGCTAGTCTTAAAGGCACATTGCTCACGTGTGCTTGTTGGAGATGCAAACGCCCACAGCTCCAGCCCCAGCATCTCACCCACCTGCAGGCAGCAAAGAAGTCTGGGCAGGAGCCCTGTCCAGGTCAGGGGAAGGAGAGCAACCCAGGAGCCAGGAAGGGAAGGGGCAGCTAGCAGGAGATCCCCCCCATCAGGGTCTGGGAATGAGACCTTTCATATCTCCATCACTGTGTCAGGAGCCAAATCAAGTCCCTGCCACGCAGCCCGAATGCTCACCCTCAATCACTGGCTCATCCACCAGCGTCACAGCCAGACATGGGGTAGCCCGGCCATCACAGCATCAGATCCCACACACAGCCCCAGCCACTGTCTCTGGCAGTCAAGGAGGGCCTGACACACCTCAAGGGCATGGCATTCCTCTTCTGGGCTTGGCAGGAGAGCCAGGTTACAGGCATTGCTCCCACCAGAGATGCTGACCAGAACCACAGCAGCAGCAGGTGCAGCTTTGCATGCTGGTGTCGCCCACAAAGGATGTTCCTTCTGCAACTCCTCAGAGCCAGGAGCTGCGAGACACTGAAATCCAATGTGCCACACATACTAAAGCTGTGATGAGCTCAGCAGGTCTCAGCCCAGCGGTAGCTTCTGGTGCTACAGCCACCTCCATCCTACAACAGGGCTGTGCACCAGCCAAAAGCCACGTTACCTCTCTGCTTCTCCCAATACTCTCTTCTATATGCCTTGGGATACTCTGGTTTGTCCTTCAGTATATCACACTCTCAGATTCAACAAGAACAACATCAGAAACTCCCGCATGCATCCAGGTCCCCTGCTCCCCAAGCAGATAGCACCTGAAAACCCCTCTAGAAGTCTGTTAAACAGAGAATTTGACCTATTAAAAATCTCTACTTTTTTTCCCAGTAGGGGTTGTTGCCATACACATGTTTGTGCTGGACAAAGGATGAAGTCCTGTGAAGCCCTAGACCTTGTTAAACCACTTTGCATCACACAGCACCACATTAATACCTTTGATTCTCCAATCCCACCGCCAGCACTAAAGTTAATCTGATCGATACCTGCCTTCACCTTTGTGACTTTAGCCTGATCACACAAAGACCAAACAAATTAGTATGTTGAAGAAGCTGTAGGTTAAGCATAGTTTAACATCAGGGCTATCTGAAAAAAGAAAAAAAGCCTGAAAGGTACAAACTCTATACCATTAACACAGAATCAGTAAAGAGTTAGCATTGATGCAAATGTGCATCACAGCACAATAAATACCTGTTTGCCTATAGTATGAGTACAGAGGGGCTATTAATACGTGATCATCTGATGAGATAACTGCAATACAAATTTCACTGCTTCCAGGCTATGCAGCTTTGTGCAAAATTACCACAGTGAATTAGTTCAAATTTGTCTTTATTAAGTATCACATGTCTTTAAGTCTTTTTGACACCAGACCTACAAAACATGTATAAGTAGTAACCAAAATGCAAGCAGAAACACTTACAGCTTTATACTCCTGAAGTTTCTCCCCTGAGTATCAAAGATTAAATTTGTTCTGTAGAGCATAGCTCAGGATTTCTCAAGTATAATGCTTCATGCACTCATCTGATCAGCATATAAACACAGCACAGGGACTACCACCACATCGCTGCAGGTATCTGTCCTGAAACGTAGCAATCCCCTGCAACATATTGGATAGAAATAGTCTATGTACTAGCTCTATGTACAAGCATCCTTATTATTGAAGACCCGACCAGTGAAATTAAATTCAGTGGAAAGGACTGTGTATTTAATTCATCAGATCAAATGTTGATTTAAGTTATTCTATTGTGTGCACTGGAGCGGCTTGGTGTGAAAAACCCAGGCTGGTAGGGTCATGTCTTACTAACAGTGATGCACATATGTGTGAGGGTAGAAGTGGGCCACCCTTAGCTGCAGCAAATATATTACTCTTCGATTCAGAGCAATATGAGACTTCATTTAAAAAAAAAAGATTTGAGCGTAAAGAAGACATCAAGCCATGAATTGTCACACTGTAGAAAGCTGAATCATTAAAGATGTCTACAAACCACTGCAAGACTCCACATTCACATCATAATTTTACTAAGCTGTGTGTTCCATCAAAATATATATTCCAATTAGAGTACACAGCTCTTCACAAAAAAACTGCAAAACAGCCCTTGTCAAAGGTTTTAAAGGCATAATAAATAGATGTAAACCTAGAGAAACACACCCATCATTACAGTGGTTTTAAAGAAGAGAACCTTGGGAGTCAGAAACCTAACTACAACTGTCCAAAAATTCTAGAAACCTATTTTAAAACATATTCCTACCTGCTACCCTAGTTAGTAATGATGCAAACTGTAAAACCTTTTGAAACTCAAACCTTCCAGGTGGTAGATGTGTCGTCCATGTTGAAGGATATGCTGAGCATGCAAAACAAGCAACTATCCATGGGACAGCAGACACATTTGAGAGCATCCAGCATGCCAACCCTGAGCGTGCAGGGGAGGGATGGAATCCATCTTTCTAGAAGAGGCAAGGGAATCTTTGGCAGCAGGCTGGTCAGCTTGGTGAGGCAGGATTTAAACTGAAGCACTCAGGGTGTGGGGCCCAAAATGGCAACGCTTACGCCATCGTATCCAGCTGAGGAATAAGCCAGACCAACCACAGCAGCAGCAGCAAATATTCCTTAGCTGTGTCCCATAACAAGAACAAGAACTAAATTATCAATGCTAATAAAAATCTAAAGGACAGGCATCAGGAGGATGTGGTCAGACTCTTCCCAATGTGGGGGGTGGACCGACTGGTCCCTTCCAACCCCCACCATTCTGTGATTCTGTAAAGCATGTCTGGTTTTGAACATTTGCACACATATTAGAATGGTGAGCTGGCAATCCTGGGGTTTATTTACATTTTGAAAACTTGGGAATTTCAAAAAAAGGCATTAGTATCCAAGCCACATTTCAAGGCTACAACACCTCAGTGGGGAAACAGCACAGGAATAATCTGCAGTGTTTACCCAAGGAGATGCTAGTGCATCAGAATCATTTTTTCTGGAGAAAAAAGCTAGGGACATCAGAGACCTACATAACCTTTCAAACACCATATTTGCAAGAAAAAAGATGCCCTTTTGACCAGGACTGTTTACAAGCAGAGATGACTATGTACCAGCATTGCAATGTTTTGGGGTTTTTTTTTTATGCATTATTTATGTTGTGCTTGAAAATAATCTGTTGCAATTAGAAATTAAAATTTCACAGCCCTCCCTTTATCAGTGATTTAAAAATGGAAGAACCTGCACTTTTAGAAGAGCATGCAGAATTCAATGAAAATGTTGGCACAGAGTCAAAAGAGCATGTTTGGACAACCTGGGGATTAGAAAAGTCCCCTCATTGCCTTTAACAAAGCTTGGTGGTTTCACCTTTATTGAGGTTTCCTGATTCATAGAAAGGTTTGGGTTGGAAGGGACCTTAAAACATCATCCAGTTTCAAACCCCCGTCATAAGCAGGAACACCTTTCACTATATAAAGTTGCTCAAAGCCTCAACCAGCCTGGCCTTGAACACCTCCAGGGATGGGGCAGCCACAACTTCTCTGGACAACCTCTTCCAGTGCTTCACCACCTTCACAGTAAAAAATTCTCTGAAATTTTTGAAAGCATTTGAAAAATGAAACATTAAAATTGGATCACAGGAATAATTAATTCATCAGACAATAATCTTCTATACACTAAATGCCTGGCAAAGTCAGAGACACCTGGGCTGAACCCTATAGCCACAACTATAAGTACAAATCCATCTATATGGACTTATGAAAGAAGAAAAGGCATCATTCAGCAGTTGGGGGGCCACTGTTCTGACTGGTGGTGCTTCTTCCTGGTTCAGTGACAAAGCAAAGGTAACGATTATAAATATAAAAAACCCAAAGGATACCAAATGGAAAACTATCTGTAGCAAAGTGCAGTAAGAATGATTAAACATCAATACAAACTCCAAACTGCAACCAGTACATCCTCCGTTTCCTGGTGCAGGCAAACTGCAGCTAGAATTATTTTAAGGTAAGCATAGGTAATAGGCTAACTAGGTTAAATTAAGCTGAGTTATAAAGGAGTGAGACTGAATTATTTAACTTGTGTTCTGGACATATGTGCTGTGAATGGCTGAAGAGCTTTGGGAAGAACGTACTATTTCTAGATCTCTTGATTTTTCTGCTCCAGGGCCCTTGTTTGTCCTGTTGAAAAAGCAGGAAATTATTGCTTATTGCTACCAGGAAGCTGGGAAACATCAGTTCTGCCTCTACCTCTAGTGCTGGCATGATTAATTAAAATACTTTAGGCTAACCATTTAAGCTCACAACCCATCCTTTAGAAGAGCCCTGGTGATTCCATACATATTTGGGAGGTGCTTTGAAAAACATCGATGTCTGATAGACTCCATCAGCATCTGCCTGAAATATCACAAACTCTGTAAACAGAAAGCTCTGTCCAGGCAGCCATGATGACCAAAGTCTATGGTCATCTGGGAGATAAAAATACTATGGAAATACTCTGAATGGAGCTCTTGAAGAAACCTGCAGCTGGTGTCAAATGATGATCTCATGAGCCATCAGCAGCAATCAGAGCAGCATAGACCTGGGAACCGCAAAGCCATGGGAGGTCATCAGTACCTAGTGACACAATACCTAGTGACACATCAAAGTCATTGAAGGCCTCCTGACATCTTTTCCCACCTCATGTTCTTTCCAGGGATTTTCTTCCTGATGAAATTCTTCCTATCATCAATAATTTTGTGGAACTTTATATCCAAGTTCAATTTTCTATTTATACTTGGTTTGTTTGTTTATGGTTTTGGAACAATTCTAAAAGAATTCTAGCCCATACATTTGCCAAAATCAGATACATCTGGTTTCTGTTCAAAGGTCCACACTGAGCAACATGGAACAGACTTGTCAAACCCACAACTCAGACCATTAGCTTCACTCCTCCACCTTCTGGAGACCATCTCTCCAGTATGTGTGACAGCTAGCTGGCCATACTTGGCTTTCAAAGCTGCAGAAGATTGTGGTTGAAATTTTGCATAACATCCACCTTTCCTTTGCCTTGCTGTTCACTGCAGTGCTTCTCCCAGAGGTAGCATCCCTTCCCTGAGAATCTGCGGCCCTAAATACCAGTTACAAGACCTCTCCATCTGCAGGGTCTCACATATTGGCACTGATGGAGTCAGAGCACAAGAATCAGTTATTTAAACCTGGATTCATCAGTAAGGTCCAGAAAACCCAGTGGGGAAAGAGAGAATAGCAAGATAACACAGCTGGCTAACCACAAACCACAGCGCCAAAGAGGGACCTGCTTCTCCTACACCTCCTGGACCTCAGAAGACAGTTTCTCATACACTAGCTGTCAAAAATCTGGTCTGAAATGGTTCTGCAAGCTTTGCCTCATCTTGTCCTAGCTCGGACAGTCAGGGACAGCTCATTATATTCTCAGTTTTCCCTGGGAGTTTCAAGAGCTCATGGGCAAGCAAGAGCCCTCCTGGAGCACAGGGAGCAGGACACTGCACCTTTCTGCACCTTTGATAAGTTAGGAGGTCTCTTGTCCTCCCCTCCATTCCCCTTTAACACTCTCTGAGGCAGTGGGAAACACTACAGAGGATGGTCAGCACATTTACACAGTAAACAGTGTCCCAGTGTCTGTTGCTCAAACACACAAGCTCCCTGCACTAGGCTGCCAGGAGGCCACAGCTGTAGTTCCAGCTGTGGGCTGAGGTGTCAATCCAGCATTTTCCAGCTGTCCAGAGCAGCAGATTTTGTCTCCTGGTCCCTTTGCAGGACAACCACTGGCATGTTGTGATTGCTCAGCCTGAACTTATTAACCCAAGAGCACTAAAAAGATTTTATTTGAATTGGGTCTAGAAGGAAAATTACTAAGAAGCTTTGGCAGGTGGGGTGAAACCTATCATTAATTTTAGTAGTGAATGATCTAAAATATATACACACATTGTCCTTTTATAGAGGGAGTGGGTTTCTCTATAGCTGCTTTAAAAATGTCATGCTAGCTCCACCTAGCACATTGAATGCTTATATGAGCACTGGTGAATCATTCAGGATTAAGCATGGTCACTTTTGTTCAGTTTGAGCAACTGGTTATTTTTTGCAATTCAAACTAATGCTTCCATTTAATTCCTTTCACAGTCTCCCGCAGGAAAAATATGGCTTTTGGCTAATCTCTTAAGGGTACATCTACTAAGCATGCAAAAGATTTTACAAATAACTGAGGGGGAAAGCAACACTCTGTTATGCATCACATATATTTTAAATGCCCATTAGAGTCCTAAAGATTTATCATGCTACCAGAGCCCAGATGGATATTTAATACAAGTACAATTTTAAAGGTCAATTCAGAAATCCAACTGACTGATCCAAAATTGCCTGGATAACAGAAGTGCTCAGACCACCCCTCACAAACACTGCCTAATGACGCGTACCTTGCAAGCTCTGCTGGTACCAACTGAATCAATATTATCCCATTAAAAGTTGTTGCTCAGTACCTATGCAGTATAATCATTAAAATAGGATTCCTGGAATACTAATTCCAAAGGAAAGGCAAATATACTGCTACTACTACAGCCTGCCTATTTTTTTTTTTTCTGATTGGCTCTGCACTAAATTTAATGAAAGAAACTGTCAATCCACAAACAATATTTTTCACAACAGATAAAAAATTTTTTTCAAGAAGGGACAAGCATTAAGGTAAGCTGTGCACTTACTTACAGAAATCCAGGAGGGATTACTCTGGTGATTACAGGACAACTTCCCTTCTAGCAGGGCTAACGAGGGGTAGCACTACTAGTAATTACCTTTAAAGTAAGGAAGCTTTTCCTGCAACACAAATTTTCTATGCAGTCTGCTTAATCATTCAGATGGAACATATTCTTGCTGAGTATCTAAATGCGAGTAAGCAAAAGACAAAACACTCAGGAGATGTTTTCTAACGTCTTTGTCACAAGTTTCAGAGAAAACTTCAAATGGCTGGTGCCGTGCCATGATGGCTAGGGCATAGTCTTTTTTAGCTTCCCTCTGAGTAAGTCAGAAAAGGCCAGGAAGATTTAAGGGCATCATAGGAAGTTTACATCATTTCCATGCCCCTTCTGGGGCTGTCATTCAAGTGAGTTTTGGTTCAAGTCCATGGGCTTTATTTTCAGAAGGATCATTCCACATTTTCTGCATGAGGTGACAAATCCGCTCACAGCTGTGCCATTTCAGATGGAACCGGAATGGCCTTTTCCAAGGGAGGGAGCGAGGGCGTCCAGAGAACAACCTGAGTTTTGCCAAACACACTGTCAGTACTAAGTTCAAACACCTTGGCTCAGAGGCCAAATCAAGGATTTAGGGCCATATAACAATATGTTGAGAAGCCTATAAACAAGGGGAGGGTGATGGGCATAAGTTACTTGGATTTGTGGAAAACAGGGGCTAAAGCAAAGGACTCTACGGCCTTTTGCATTTACGACAACCATAGGGAGACACAGCATAGCAACAAAGACACAGCAGGAGCAGAAGAAAAGCCATCACACATCCTCAGAATAGTATATTGCCTACAGGAAACAGACCCCTCTGTATATACATTAAGTGCAATCAGATTTTTTAACATTTTGATTTAAACAAACCTAGCCAAATAGGAAAAAATTTGTAGATTAGGCCTTCTGCAGAGATGGGAAAAAGTCCTGATAGAGACCTTTGTCACAGCAGTGAGTAATACCAAAAAAAGCCAGAGAAACACAGATCAGAGCATACTCAGCTCACAGGGATTTTAAAAAACGAGTCCCAGGCTTGAAAGCTGCACCACCTTTCTTATGTGGGAATCCTATTCCTGTTTTACAAATGCACCGTCTCTTGGAGTAGACCAAGCCCATATGCTTGAGTGGCTCTGGGCCCACACCACGACACGTGCCAGTTCCACTAGGGCAAGAGGTGCTAAGTGACTCTGCATGCAGATGGGGACTACGCAGAACGAAGCGATTGCCAGCTCTTTGGCAGGATGCTGCTCAGCTGAGAGGGTGATGCCACGGTGATAGCAGATGCTGCTAACACCTGTTGATGGGTACAGCGCTCTCTTTTTAAAAGCACTCAACCGTGGGAGGCAGGAAAGCAAGGGGTTTGGAGGTAGTCAGGGGACACAAACAGATAATTGCTTTCCAGGTGCCAGTGGGCAGTAAACAAAGGAAAATGCATGCTACGAGGTTACAGAGCTAGGTAGGACATGAGAGAACCTGCAGCAAACACAGCAGCACTGGTCCTCAAGGAAAAGAAACACCAGTCTGAAGCTACAGGAGCCAGAGCAATGGACCTTATTACTTCATGTGCAGCAGCAAAGCGGAAAACATAAACCCTGTTAAGTTTCAAAAGCACAGAGACAGCTTTGTCCAAGCCACACTGTGGGCTGAAATAAACTTTTTGAAAGGAGAAGGGTGAGGACTGCTTAGACAATTTTCCTTTCTAAATAACCCAGCTGGGAGGCTGTATGCAAACTGCCCAAGACTACAATTTCTACCCAAATGTGTTGCCACGGCTCCTGTAACACACGTTCTAGCTGCCTCCTGTCATTCACTAATCCTCCAAGCCATTCAGCTGGCCCATGGCAGAAACCTCAGCCTGCTGCACAAATGTGTACTGCTCAGCCAAAAGTTTCCCTAGGGATGAGCCAGTGGACTTGCACAAGACAAATCTGGAAGGCCACACCACCTTGGTGAACACTGTTGAGTCATTACTTCACTTTTCCACAGAATTTTTCTCCTTCATCCACACAGGGGGCATCACAGACATCAGTAGTGCTTTAATACAACATAACTTAGGAAGCATCTACTGAGTTATCTATACATGGGACAAAAAATTCTTTACCCCTCCAAGAACGTAACAGTCAGTGGGCCAAGAGAAAATTTCACCTGCCTTTGGCAGATACTAGGGCCAGGGCATGGGGCAAAGAAAGCAGACACATCCCCCTAATACTCTACTGGCATTCAACCCTTTTCAAGCCAGCAGCTTTCTAAGCCAGATATCATTTTTATGTGTTTCATAAAACCCAATGGATCTTGTACCGTTCTCTTCTGGACCGACGTAAACTTCTGTGCCCGTGACACCTCCTGGCAGAGCTCCCCAGGTTGACTGTCCATTGCATGAAGATCCTCCTCTGCTTACACCAAAACCTGCACTAGATAATCTCACTGTATCACTCGTGGGCCAGCAGTGCCTGAGACAGAACACCAGAAATCCTTGTGCACCCTGCTCGTATGATTTTATATTCCTCTGCCATATCCCTCTCCACACCCACGCTTCAGATTCCAGACTAGAAAGATTAATTTGAGGAATTTTAGTGCTTCCTTTTCAGTATCACTATCTCAAATATCCCCTTTGTTCACCCTACTTTAGAAGTCCATTATTTACTACATTAAATTAAAGGACTCTTATTTGTCTTAGTCTGGTTCAGTCCCAGCCCCTGGATAAAGTATTGAGGTAGGAAGGGAACTGTGGCTTCCAGAGAATTAAAGATTTCCTCTCCAGAAGCAGTGCCAAAAAGAAACTACAGACCTCAGCTGTGGCTACAAAGGACTCTAACGCCAAAGGAGATATAGCTGGCCAGTGAACTTTGTATCTTAGGGCAGTCAGGACTTATTTTGCACTAGACACAATAAAACTTGAATCAAAATTGTGTTAGGGCACACTCATTTCCTTGCTTCCTGCTACGTGCATGTTAATAAACTCATCCTCCACTGCCAATTCCTCCTTAAATCCCCACTCAGTGCTGCTGTGATGAAGGGTGCTTTCATTACAGATTCTAAGTTATTACTAAAAAACCCAGATTTCAGATAAGCATATTTTTCTTTTCCTTCAAGATTCTATCAAACAATGCCCCAGCTAATTATTGTCTTCTTACCAAGTTTCAAAACTCAGCTTGTTTGACAGCACAGAAGCAGAAAGCCCTAGAAAAAAAAATAATTCTCTGGAAATGCTATCCACTGCTGATTTTATTTTAAATTGGGTTAGTGCTTCCACTGAAACCATCCTGTGGAAAAAAAAATTAATAAATTCCAGCCCTTGAGGAGAGACTAAACAGAAAGACTTTTAATATGCAAAGTTCAGAAACCAATAACAAAAAAGAGGGGTTTGGAAGAAGCACCTCTGGCTGGCCCTAACAATATTTTCTGTCAGTCCTCCAGCCCCAGCAGCACTGTTAGCCAGCTGGCTGCATAATTTAACATATAATATCTCATGCATCTTGATCTTATCACAACACCTTACAGAGGCTAATGGAAATTGTAGAATAGACTTTTTAGAACTTATACAGTGCTTGCTTTGAACTGCCGAAGTTTACACTGCATCCAGTCAATTACCTAATCCAATGTATTGAAATCTGCTGTCAAATGAAGTACAGAGTAAAAAGAATTTAATAAATGCATAGATGAAAGGGAGATAAGCTGACCAGGAAAAGCATACGGTTCAGTCATTCTTCTTTTAAACTGCTACGCTTTCTAAAACCTACACAATGATGTATCTAATACTCTCAGAGTCAATTTTTTAAAACTTTTTTTACTTCCAAATAATAATGCCACCAAATCACCATGCAATATACTACAGAAAAAGGTTTTGCATTTCACCATAATAAACAAAGAACAGAAATTTGTCATTTGCTCACCTTTGGTTTCTATCAATTAAAACCAGGCAGGATTTTTATTTTATATTTTTAATATCTGAACTGGTCCAAAAAAGTTAAGACTGAAAATAAAGCCACAGAGTACAAGTAGTTTTGGAATTACATATTTCCATGACTGCTTTTTTTGAATCAAGCACCAGTCTGGTAGGGTAGACATGCCCAGAAACTTGTTTTTCCCAGGGTGAGAACAATCGCTCGCACTCTAGCTGTTCTAACCTTGCAATTTTCCCACGCACAGGGAAGTTGACTGCATAAGTTGTAGAACATCTCAAGTTATGTGGGATTTTTTTCTCTCCTCTAAAGTTAATCCTTGTAAGAAAAATAGATCAATGTGAATCAGCTGAAACTAGGAAGATGAAGAAAACATCTGGACTGATGCTAAACATAACCCCAAGAAAATCACATTCAATGTAATAGCACATAATTATCACCACAACTGTGCAAAGATAATTATTTCCACTAAGATGTGGTAACCTTTAGCAAAGCACAGACAGATACTTCCACTTCTAATCACCCAGTCTAACATCTGCATTTTTATTGAGATATTAGACAGAGGACAGGTGAAAATAACTTCTTGCGCTCTTTTTATATGACTTGTGCCCTTTGCCATATCTTGGCCTCCACACATAATAAATCAATGAAAGAGAAGAGTAATAAAAGTAGATATACACAGAAAAGATGAAGGACTAATATTCAAGTCCTCCAATGGAAGGAAGACAAACCTCCAAGTACATGTGTGCAGATTTGTGTAAAAAGGAGGAGAATGGGAACATGCAAAATATCAGCCAACCAAAATAATAGGGAAAAAAAACCTAAAACCATACACGTGTATGGATAACCCTAGGAAACTAGCAGGATGTCACTGCAGGAGTAATGTCTGGGGAACAAGTTGTCTCAAGGCTTTAAAGTCAGACCATTCAACCATCAACATCCCAAACAATAACAATGATTATAAAGGGAAATAGGAACTAGGACATAGTGATAAATGCCTTAAAACTGCCTTGAAAACATGGGAACTAAGAGATTAGCAAGCTAGACAATACTTTTTCTTCCACGCTGTCATGGTTGATTGTTTAAAGCCTGTTAGAAGCTCCTCTGGGAAACCGTTCGTAGATATACTGAGAGCAGTGGGAAAGCAGGGAATCAGTCAATATTTAATAACTTCATTAATCAGACAGTACCATATGAAATTAATAGAAAATTACAATGACATTTGGTGGGGAAAAAAAGTGCTTTTCTTTTGCAATAACAATCAAGCAGTTTGAAATATTTTGAAAAGGGTTTCTCTTTTTAATATTTAAAAGATACATGCACCTGTGCTAAAGCTGTAGCAGAATCTTGAGGACACTTCAACTATCAGAGAGTTTCCAGAAATGCTTCTGTTGCCAACACTGAAAGTTTTCTTTTTCCATTTTCACTTTCCTTTTCAAATCATGAGCAAATATGCAACTGCGCTGAAATCATTAGCACCACCCACCGGGCAGATACGCTTGGCACTGCACTCTCTCTCGCTCCAAGACAGACAGTTGGAGGCTGTATCTGGACACCAGGGAAGAGGCTTGCTGAGCACTAACAGTGTTCCACTGCACAGGCTGTGTTAAGTTTCTTTCTCAAGGAAGACAAACAGTTTCAAAAGGAAGCCCAGGAGCACATTTGGGTTTAGCTCCTGCATCACAGAAGCTCCTATTGGAATGCTGCACACGTATCAGGATGTTCACAATTTTCATGTTCCATCATTCTTTTAAAAAAACCCACAGAAATAGCCAAAAAGCATCTGAGAGGTAGAAACTAGGCTTCACAGTGAGACACCCAAAGATCTTCTTACAGAAAAACTAATGCCGAGCAGTCACTTGTAGAAGTGCATGAACAACCTTCTTAGAAAATACGCATATGTCTAACTACCAACGTATTCAGCTTCTGTAACTCAGCACAGAAAGCAAAGAAAAAAAATAGTGTCGCAAAATTGAAATTACTGAGTCTGGTGTTAAACTCTACCAATCAATACACTCGCAGTACTCTCAAATATCCTGTGTCGCCTGGAAGACTAGGAGCACTTCTTTCATTGCTCTTCTGTATCTGTTTTCCTTCAGCCAACAGCCTGAAGAAAATAATTATTTTATAATCTTCTCTCCTCACACACCAAGCTCTGAATTGCAATATAAATTTAGTTCCCCCACAGAGTTGGTAATTCACCTGCCTTTACTTGCCCCCATCATCCTCTAAGGAGGAAGACAGAACAGTGACACTCTTTACAAGTTAATTTGATTGGCAAATGTCTGAGGTTTTCTTCTGATCTTGAAAACACATTCTAAATCTAATAAAACCTTGAACACCAGTACTGGAATTTTTCATACACTGCAGTCTTATTTCATTTCTTATTTATCCGACTACCGCCAAACAAGAAGATATTCCATGAAAGCTAATACAGCCCTAAATGAGATATGAACTGTTCTCAAAATTCTCTGCATGTGCATTCACACATGTGAGCTCACATATCTTTCTGTTTAATTCTCAATGAAGACATTTGCTTTGTTTTAAATATTCTACCTGGAAACATTCTGCTTCAGAAATATCTCAATAAAAACACCCAGGAGGAAATTTGACATATACAGTATAATCCCTTTACTACCTAGACTTGATCCTGCATAGAAACAGTCTGTTGCGTTAGAACGAAAAAAAAAAAAAAAAAACATACAAATGTCAAATAAGAATCATTTTGCACACTGGGCATGTAGATACCACAGATCATCACAATATATTACACTACTGCTGAAAAAAAAACAAAGAAACCCACAAATTCTGCCACAAGAGCACACCCAAATATTTGGTTGGAAATTCCTGCTCAAAGGCTTAAGTGCTGCTCCTCCCCAGTACACCTCTGTTTTTCCAGAGGTGTTTGTTTAACTTGACCTTCAACAACGACGGCTGTAAATTCCCCTAAGCAATAAATTCTGATGCTTTACTACTGCTCCCTTAGGAAGATTTTTCCTAGCACCCAATCTCAATCTTCCTTGGAACAACTGAAAACCTTGTTATAAAGAAGACCCAGAGGAGAGTATTCTCCTCCTTGGAGCAGTGGTATTGCCACAACACCCATTTTCAGTTCCTGATGTTAAACAAGCCCAATTAGTTCACCTTTCCCCAACAGTCATAATTCGTAGTCACGAGCCAAGTCATGTTACTCTCTTCCAGGCCCCTTCTAGTTTGCTCCCAACTCTCTTGAAGAATGATACACAGAGCTGGAGCATATCTGTTATCTTCTAGGCTACTTTTCCATTTATCCAGCCAGGATGGTATTTGCCTGTTACAAAGCAGCAAGACATCCAAGCTCCCATGCATCTGTCACCCACTCTGCTCATCCCAACCCATTGCTGTGATTTTTGCCCTACTGGCTGCTCACCAGCCTGCATTTGCACAGCCAGTGCTTGCTGTTGGATGTGTCCTCTGCTAAACTGCATTCCCTGACCTCAGGCTATATTTGCAATTTAGCGTGATGATTTCTGTTTCTGCTTCTATCCAACAGCACACATAGATTAGCCCTTCCAAATGGCTAATCTCTATATTAGGAAGAATGTAAGATCAGGTCAGATACAAAGATCTTCCAAAGCAATTTTAATTAAGCACAGTTAGGGATTCTGTGGAAACTCCACCCTGGAGGGCTATAGGAAAAGGCTAGCAAAACTTGTGTTTGAAAGAATATAGTTAAATGGGTGAGTAGATGATTTGTGGAGAGCCTTTTGGATGTACTTCACGGGGATGTGAAAGCAAGAACTCTTGCTCCATTCACACATTCATTTCACATCTTGTTGCTGTGTGTCAGAGTGACAACGTACTGACAGCTGTCTCAGCAGCATGCACTCCAAACACCAGCAGAGCTTAAGGGAGCTTGTGGATAAAGCAAGAGTCTTTGCTTTTGTGCCCTAAAGGACTCCCAAATGTCTCTGAGAGTGACATCCGTTCCCAAGAGAGCAGGGGAGCAAGAAGGCTGGATGCAGTTCCCAGGGAGCACTCAACCATCTTCGCAGCTGCAAAGCCCTTCTGCTTCCACATCATTTGAGCACTTGCTCCCTGCTCCTTACACTGCTCCTCTTCCTCCAGGTCTCCGACAGAATTTAGCTTCTTTTCCCAGAAACATCTCATTTCTGCAGATTGATGGGTTTTATCTTGATCCTTAATCTCTGCAAAGTTATACTTCTCTTCCAAAGGAAGGCTTGTGCTTCACTTTTAATCCATGGCTCCATATATTAATAACTTACAAAAGCCATACAAAAATCTTTGACCTGCTGGAAGCAATAACCTATTGATTTAACATTTTGTTCACTACTACCAACAAATAAAAGGATGAAGCCAAGCCACTATATCACAAACTGTCAGCAGCAGCTCAGAACAAATCCAATCCTTTTGGATCAACAGAAGCATGAAGACTCATGCAAACTCCCATTTCAAGCCTGCACTGAACCGCAGGCAGTACCTCAAATCACCTTCCTTCATCAGCTTTCAGCCCCCATCCCACACTCATCACTGGCATATGACCAAGTGCACTCAGAACAGGACTGGTGACAGATGGGATAATTAAAAGGCTTTGAGTCATATGACAGTAAGTGCATGAGTATTAGGGCATGCCAATTAGTATACTTACAAACAGAAGGGCTGAAAGACAATCTAAATTACAGCACATGATCTCCAAATTCAGCTCTGAAGTTTTAAAATAGCCTTCTTGTCACTCCAAAACACCAAACAGCCATGCCCATAGCTGGATATACATTCCCTCTTTCATCAACAAATCTCTGTTCCTGCCTTGTCCTAATTGATGCGTTACCTTGAGTTGTCACAACCCATTACACATGATGTGACATTGGATGACATGAATAACATACCCCACTTTGACATGAACAAATTCATCAGATTAGCTCTGGGGAAGAACAGCAAAGCAAAAATGTACTAAGCAGCAGTTTACTTGAATAATTACGATATTATTAACAAGTTTATTTCCTCTCTCATTGAAGAAAAAAAAAAGCCAAAGTTAAAAAAAGAAATTATTTCCTCAAAAAACTATTTAGGAAAGCTTGCACAGAACTTTTTTTCCAAATCCTACAAAAATAAAACGGGTCAATTTAGCATTGTTTACCATTGAGCTATTGGTCACCAGACACTAACAGATGCTCTTCGTATTTCTTTTGAGAAAGGAAGGCCATGAGGAAGAAAGGACCTTCTTTGCTAGCTTGTTTCTTTAACTGAGCAGACTTTTCTTGTCACTATTGTGTCGCTGAATTTCCACACATATAAGAACCTAGGCATTAAATCAAAGAGACAAAAAAGTTAATAAAATGTCTTGTTAATTACAATCTGAGCTAGTTTGCTTCCTGCTTATTCGTAGCAGGGAGGAAGAACAGTGCTAAGAGAATCACAGCTTCCTAAGGATTCCTCCCCATGGCCAGCAGTCTGCCAGAGTGCTGAGAAGATGGTAAGTGCAGGGTGCATTTGTGTCTCTTTTTGAGCACACGTGCTCCCTCACTTTTCTAAGAGTAAATGCTAGACAAGTTTTCTTGCAAGTCTCTGGACTGTGTTCCACCCTTATTTCCATTCTCTGCATTCCCACCAGGGCTCATGGGACCACATGCGGATTAACCAAGGCAGGAATCTAGCCTCTGCTTTTATTTTTACCCGTTGTGCTTTCACCATAGCTGGGCAAGTGAGAAACCATCTGCTTCCTTGAGATGAAAAGGCAAGAGAGGGAGCTACAGTTTCCAGAGGAGTATATCTTTCAAGATACAGCACCTGTCCTTTCTGTTCCTTCCGATTTATAGATATTTCGGTTTGGGCCAAATTCACAGTCACATTAGGAATGAGAGTAACCTAATGTGATGTTGTACCCAGAATCAATTTGGCATAGTGACTTCAGCTCATTATTTCTCAGGGGTGATATTTCAGGGCACTTGATCCATGATGCATAGTAGGCAAATTCACACTGATGCAGTAGGTGACTTTCTAATTTCATTTATGTTCAGACCATCTTGTCACCTGGTATAACAGAACAGATTTTAGCTGAAGCTATTTAGTTTGAGGAATTAGATAATCAGGATATGTAACTTTCATAACCAGAAACAAGTTCTATTAGGATTTTGCACAGGAATATTATTAGTGCAGCACAGAATCTCTAGACATCCAATCTGATAACTCCTCACATTTGAAGGCAGCAGGAAAAGCAGCATCTGATTTAAAGACAATTAACTTTGAGTGAGAAAGCAGTCAGATCTAAAACCTATTCTTTCTGATATATTTGAATTTCGAGATTTTTTTGCTTCAAAATTGCTGTCAGTGTTATAAATTGGATTCAAGGCAGATGTATTAGACTGACAGATTTCCCACAACACAAATACGCTACCTGCAAACACAGTTCAAATAACAGGGCTGATGAATGCACCAAGCAGTTACTGAACGGATTCATTCCATGTTTGCCTGCAATAAATGCAGTCATCTTGTTTCTATCAATAACATTTACTCAGTAGATCTGCAGTAAGGGAAGTCATGAAATTAATTTCCTAGTCTAAACATAGTGGTGCTTCTTGAGACCTTCTAACACCAGACTTGTATAAACAGTCGAGCTTAGCCCAATGCTCTGCATGTACTGTACTCCCTCTGCATCAATAAGGCTTTCTCATAGTCCAATCAGTCCAGCTCTGACACACAAACTGGCTCCCTCTGCATTGCCTAAAGTGGGCACATTGTAAATTAACTCTCTCCATCTTTGAAAATGAACTATGAGGAGGACACAGCATAAGTTTCCATCCCTGCCCCTCAGTGCCTTATATCATGTTGTCCCCAAATTCCTATCTTTTCAGGCTCCAGCTAAGAAATGAGCTTTTCCATTCCATTCTATCGATTTCTACATTGCTTTTAAAAGAATGCATTTGAAAACCTTCCACATCCAATAAAAATTACAAAGAAGGATGTACACTGCCGTACAGCTGTCCTTCAATTCTGAATGGGCTCTCCAGAGATGCATTGGTGTATTTTCATGTCTACAGCCATGCAACAACACATCCACCTAAAAGATAAAGCTAAGAAAAAGATTTGACCTCACTGCTTATAGGTAGTCAGAATGCAAATCACCATGGAAAACTAGGCAGCACATTATGACATGCACTAGCTGGGTAGATGCAGAACAACCAACAACAACAACAAATATATTCTACAGCGGATTATGTTTTGAACGCTACAATTTACAGTTGATATAGCTGGAGATGATACTCATAAGAGTTTTTAAAATGCCATTTCCTACTCCTTTTCCTCTTACGAAAGGCAAAACCAAATTCTGGAGGATGTGTCTTCAAAAATTAGCCAGGTCCCAGGGAAGCAGAGACTAGTGTTCAAAAACAAGACAGCATCCAGCTGCGTTTAAAGATAGGGGTTTACTGGCCAGAGAGTTTGCCACATAATAACTTTGGATTCAATAAGCAGAGGAGCAATTTATGATAAACTTCTACTTTGATCCAAGTGAGTTTGGCACACCGAGGCTACTCTCCAGCGCATCATAATCAGCAATGAAATCACATCCAGTTGAATGCATTTGCTGTGTGTATACAGCTCTAAGTAAGAGGGATAAAGCCAGAATTTATCTGGCTGTAGAGATTGAAATCTATATGTGAATGACCACGACTCAAAGTTTAGAGGAATTCTTGCACTATTCCCAGTGTAAACCAAGAGTACCAGGACACCGTGGAGCTGCAGAAAAAGGACTGCCTATCTTACAGTTAGTGGGCTTTTCTTCCAGCCTTCAGAGATGATCTCAAATGCCTCACTGAAAAGGATACGAAGACAAATTGCTACTTTATACAATGAACTGCTGTCATACTTCAAAAAATCCTAACTTGATCAAGGCACAGTCTTCTACAAGTTGAGTTCAGCTCTTAATGAAGTTTTTTATTATACTTCGAGGAATCTAGCCTGAGAAATAAAGTACTTTTAAAGGATTATTTTCTCTCTACAGGTAATTCTGGTAGTCCCGGAAAGGACATCAGAGGACAGGTGTTCAGAACATATTTTTCAGGACTCTATTCAAATTCTAAGCCTTTTCTACCTCCCACTGCAGGTACTCCACACTGAATCATGTTTGTTCAATAAAATGTACATGTAATTCTGAAAAGTTAATAATAATGAAATCCTTCATTCTTAATCAATTATACTCTGATATGAACAGGCATATTTTTAATATGTATCAAATGGATTTAAGTATTTATAGATGTCTTCCAAAAAACAGTTCTGAGATATTGTTTGTCACCTCTTGATACTAATACATGAAGAGCTCTTGTAAGACTATGCTTTAAAAAAAAAAAAAAATAACAAACAACTAAGCTTCTCCACTTACTCTCACCTAACTTTCTTCACCAAGAAAATCAAACACAAATGTGGAGACAGGAAAAAATGGTCTGCAGGAAGTCTGCCTTTTCTGTCTTTGAAATAAGTTTCTTTTTTTTTTTCTACAAAACCTTCTAGTTTTTGTAATAATGGCTTATGTGAAATCAGAGAGGCAATAAGTGCTGAGAAAACACCTCTGATGGTTACAATTCTCCAGGTTTTTCCTGGGTCTCTCATTATCTGGAAGACTCAAACCTCAGAAACTCTCAGGAGTTAAGAATTTCGAGCAAATAGCTCCTTTTCTTCCCTTTTCAAAGGGCAATGGTTCCCAGCTATCTCACTTCATACTTTGTAGAGATATAATAGGTCTTCCTTTTCTCAGAGGATTCCCAGAGCTAGATTAAATCAAAATGCAAGGGTTTTTTTTGATTATACAATACAGTTTAAGGAGTATTTCTTCTGTGAAGACCAGAACAGGGCTGAAATCAGCCTATGACTTCTCTGAACTTCTCTGTGAGAAATTGCTGTTGCGAGACTTCGCAAATAACAAGGAATTGCACAAGTAGGGCTAAAAGTTCAGCTAGGCAGAGTCCCACCTGGTATGCAAACAGAGCACAGAGTGCAGACACATCAGCAGAGCCACGTGTGATAGGTAGTACCCATCCTCTCACTGCCCAAGGCAGTTGCCCTGATGATGATGCCCTGACCAAGCCAAGACAGAGCAACACAGGAGCAGCCACACTATCCCCCAGGTATCCCATGAAGTTTTCAGCTCTCCAGGGCAGCAGCCAAGCATCTTGCCACCCAAGCATCAGCTTTTTCTTGCACAAACACAGGGTCAATCAATATGACTGAATGATCATAGCTCACATGCCTGCACCTTTGGCAGGCTGGACAGTCATAAAAATAAGTTGACAGTTTTGTTTCTGTTTTATAGACAAGCAGAACTGCTGAGCCTCTCTGGTGCTGTTTACATAACGTAAGAGATCTACTCAGTGTAAAATGGTATTTGTAGCAGAAGGTACTTCCATTATCAGGAACCCTTAGCACCAAAATACGCTCTTCTAAAATACCTAATTTTAGAGAGTCCTTTAACAGCATTATAAATAGACCCACCGCTCACAGGAGTCATACAAGAAGCAATTCAAGGAATGGAAAATACATTCTTATTAACTAACCTACATTAATTTTATGCCAGTATTGGGACACTTATTAGCCACAGGTCAAAATACGCTCCTACACAGATCCTAATTGCAACTTCCCAAGGTACTTTTTCTTTCACAAGTATATCATTGCATATATTGTAGCTCGCTTCATTGGCATGTATTAATGCCTTCATCTTATTAATTAGGCAATAGAGAGCATGCATGACTGGAAAGAAAACACAATGCTTCTATATAGATTTTCTACTTTATTTCTTTTTCCCTGGTAGGTAAAGGGTCTGGATTTGGTTGTTTTGTCCAGTTAGTGAAGTTTGTTTCTCCCCTAAAATTTGGCAGCCCTTGTCTAACACTCATCTAATTAAAAGAGCCTTATTGACTATACATGTGATTCTCCCAAGAATTGTTCAGGCACTGGAGCATCATTTCTGGAAAGGAAATCTTCAGATCACAAAGATAGAAAGGCAGTGACCCCAGTCTATGTGCACCTCTCAGCATATGACTTTTTTGACAAGCACTGCTCAAAGGAACCTGTCCTCCTCTTGTCCTTTGAAGAGAACTCTCCCATTGCTCTGTTTTTACTGATCAACATGAAAAGCGAGTAGTCTTTTACGGAAGCGTTTAGGGTAGCTACTGGCTATCAGCACCAGCTCAAGTGAACAGGACATAGATTGTTCATACAAAATGCTCTTGCAATTATTGCCTCTAATAGTCAGCAGTGAATACTATTCACTCATTTTAAGCTAATTAACCATGAAAAGATGTCAGGCTCCTATTATCCATCTCAATCACTCAGCAGTAGCAATACTTGCAGATAAGGTCAGAATTTGCTTCCATTGTCTCCAAAGACAAAAGTGTGCTATGGCACGGACCAGAGGAGACATCTCTGCAGAACCGATTCCCAGATTCAGCTTGCTTGGGTGCCATCACTGGCAGAACAGCGATGGAAGCAGCAGCTGCCCCTGGCTCAACAACAAGTTTCATGTGCTGGCAAAAAAACTGCAGCCTTCTGGGATATGTCTGTAGATTTTCAAATAGCCTAGAGCTCCTGAAAAGTTTGGAAACTCCCTGTCTGAAGGAAAACTAGGATACTCCTCCATGGAAACCAGCATGTAGTAAAGTCACATCCTTCAACTTCTGGCATGGACAGGAAAGTTCTGACTGTTCTGTAACATTCCCAGATATCTACATTGGATTTGCCTTGGTCTTTCTCTGCTGCAAGCCCTGAATTAGCTTTAAGCACAGTCATGAGATGCCTGAGCGTATTTTTGGGCTGTGGCCAATCTGAGTTCCTAGCATCCCAGAGCCACAGATGACTTAGGACCCCATACATCCTGGGTGTAGAAGTCTGGGAAAAAAAAGATAAAATTGAGGCTCACAGGACACCAACACCAAAGAAAACAGTCACTATGCCAAGAGGTTATGGCACATCATAAGGGCAAGCCAGCACAGCCGTAGGTTTTAAAATTAGACATTGGATTCCCACGCAGTGATGTAACTGTGAGCACTGCCAGGTCCCCATAGGCAGCTTCTGCCTCCTGTTTCACTGGACACAGACCTTTGCTGCCAGTGGATTTTTCACTAAGTAGTACAGGGTTATTTGCATGCAGAACAAGAAGTTTCCACGCTGCTCAATTTTCACTGCTGTTCCCGAGGTTAACTTGCAGTTTGTTCATTTCAACAGAAGTGCAAGAATATTAAACCAGTTGTAACATTTACTCTGGTTTATAAGTTAAATATCATACCCAGCAGGTATGCATATAAAACTGGAAAAAATCCAACAGATTCATGATTTCACTCTCAACTAATTTTTTTTAAAAACTTCTCCAAGACATATTATTGCACCTCAGTCTCTCCATATCCAAAAATAAATAAGCAAAGAACACTTCTTATTTTGCACTGTGAGGAAATATCAGAGAAAGCAGATGAGGTTTACTGACTCTTCATTGTGACTTGGATTGTTATTAAAACCAAATGCCCTGTGAAGAACTGTCTTATGGAAAAGGTCAAGTAGATTGAACCTAGTTTTGTGAGATGTATTATATACCACATGCAACTCACGGCTTGGATACCTTGGTACAAATAGTTTAAAAGGAGCCAGTTGTTTCATTAGGACTAGTGATAAAGTGGCTTACAAATCACTATATTTCACATGCTGATTTGCTATTCAGTTCCCTCCCCTTCCTGCATGATGCTGGGATCTTGTTCTCAGGGTAGAATGGAAACTGGAAACCACCCAAAGCAAACACTATAGATCTTATTTGGCAGTTTTTATAGCAGAAGTTTTATATGGAGACAAGATGCTAGATGGTGATACAAGAATTCTGCTGTACGTGCAGTCCCCAAGACCTTCAGAACTTGCAAACACTTACCCTTTATGTAAAGGAAGTAATTTCATTAAAAGCAGATGTAATGTTCTGATGAAAAATGCTCTCTCTTTCCCTAAACACTTGTGAAATTTGCAATCCATAATTCTTCTCATAGGAAATTGTCTACATTCTGTCTCAGCTTTACCAGGGTTTTTGCTTGTTTTGTTGACTGACCACAATGACCCCAGGTATCCTCAAACAAGGATCATGGTACACACAGACTTCTGAAGGGAACATCATTCTTTAGCCATGAGAGGGTTACAGACATAAAAACATCCTCCTGGGATGATTATGGTGCAACACAGAGCACTCATTAACTGTCCCTTTGTGTTGGTAACCATGCTTTAATAGTACGATGCTGTTTAATCAATGTGTTTGGTTTATCTTTTTCGATAGGAAAGGAGCAAACGCTTCCTAAAATCTGGCACTTGTTTATGCATCTCCAAGACCTTGCAAACCTCTGCTCACAAGTTGCTTTGACACTAGCTCCCCAGGTTTGTTTTTCCATCATGTTCCCAAACATGCCCTAAAGGCCTGTCATGGCAGGTGCACAAAAGGAAAAAATAAAAAAAAAAAATCACCCCTTACACTACCATCAAAAATTTTAAGTTGCAGCTGAAAAAAAAACTGATGAAGACAGAAGTAAAGGAGGAGTTATAGGGTGGGTGGAGGGAGCAGCAGAAATAGTCCATGGCTCCACTACCATCTCAGCTTCCTCGTTCTGATTCTTCACTGATAGACAACTACAAGACAGCAGAGAAAGAAGGGTAGACTGAGCCCCAGTTACAAGGAAAGCAAGCACTCTGGATCTAAAAACTCATTGTATAGAAAACAGGCACATAACACTAAAAACACTGACATTCACAAAAGGAATTGGACTGAAGATTAATCTACAAGAGTCTCACAAATTATTTGAATTTAGGATGCAAGACAAATACTTAAATTTTGTGGGTAAGAAAATCAAACTATTTTTTTGTCTGATTAACAGTCAACACCAAACTTGCAAACAAAAGAGCTAAGGACTTCACCTGGAATCCCTGAAACGATTCCTGTCACTCTGTGGAACTCTGGATCTGATCTCAGGAACCCGATGATCTTCGTATACTTCAGGAAAAACAATTGTGCTCTCTAGGGGAGCTTCCTTAAGCTCCATCTTTCATTGTTAATCAGGAAGAAATTTTAATGATCCCTAGAAAACCTCAGATCTGTTTAATGAACTTGCTGGCTAGACCTGTCCTGTCTAGCACTACCATTAATGTGCATTATTGATAACTTGACCTATTCAGCTACTGAAAATGCTGGAGTACTCAAAGAAATAAGAGCCAGAGAACAACCTTAAGACACATTGTGACAGGCCAGGACCATAGGGATATTCAGTGGTCGAGGAGTCCAACAGCTCTAGCATGCATCACTGAAAACAGACAAGGAAAGAGAAAAAACAACATCAAGCACCTTTGACTGAAACCTCCTTTGCATCTGCCAGCGCAGATTGCCATTCAGCAAGATGCTCATCCATGTTAGCAAAGAGTTGCTGCCAAGGGTTAGGCTTTGGGGAGCGGCGTGGCAGTTTCCTGCAGGCAGACAGATTTAGTCACTCAATCCTAGAATATTGCCAAGGAAATCAAATCACCTCACATAAGGAAGCTAAATATTAGTGTTTATAAAGCCTAGACAGATGGCGTTTATTAAACAGGTATTACTACATTATTAGTCACAACTTGATAATGAAGATGCAGGTGACTGCCTTTGAATCCTCCAAAACATATGTTATTTCTGAAATAGTGAACCTCTAGCACTTAACTAGCACACGTAAAGCAGGTTAACCCTGAAGCCAACAACGCCAGGCTAGGCCAGCAGGCAGAGCACAGTCTGCTAAAGCACAGGCATACAAATGATTTCTCTCTTAATTCCCAGGGGCACCAGGGCTTAATACAACAAACCAGACAAGCTGCTGCTATTCCCCACACTAACTGCTTCACACATCTGAGGCAGCAGATATTCTCCAAGACATTTTGCTAGGGTGGCAAGCTACTCCCTCCTAACTCAGAGGCCATCTGGGACTGCAACAGCAGCCAGAGGACAGCTCTGCCCCGTGCCCACCAGCTGCGGCTCCCAGCAGCCCTGGGCTGTGGAGAAGGCTGGATGCAGCAACACACTCCAGCCAACAAACAGATACCCGGCCAGCACGTGCTCAGTGGGCATAAGAGATGGATTTTTCATCAGATGAGGGTTTCTCCACTCTCAAGCAAGTAGGAGCTGCTCCCTGTATACCATAAGTAATGCACAACAACGCAGACATTCTGTAGGTCCTGGTTATGTATTGAAGAGGCCAGAAGAATGTATCTGTTATGAAACAAGAGCATGACTCTATAAAGCACGCAGATACACTGCTTAAGGAGAAATGCAAGTGTGAAATAAAGTCAGAAAAAATATATGAAACTATGAACACAATTTGCTTTACTGCGCATTTTAAGAGAAGGAACTCTCAGTACAATTACCCTAGTTTCAGACCGTTTGCAGGATTCCTAGGTTTGTACCTATAAGCCTCTGCCTTTGCACAAGCATCTTCTTTTTGTGCCAAAATTAAAACAATCAGCTCACTGAACAGAAATGCAATCGCTCCTTTTGGCAGCATGTCTGGAGCAGCCCAGCCAGCAGCAAGTGCCCTGGGAGTATCGTGGTCCCCAGCCACCACATTGCTGCACAGAGCAGACCAACAGTGAAATCAGGCACAAGTGCCATCAGCCCCATCTAAAAATCTGCTATGGAAAAGCAAAACTTATCTAGCAGGATAAAATAGTGGCCTTGATCTGAAGACTAGCAGCCTTCTCTACTCCCACCTGTTTTTACATCACTTGTTTATTGTCACAGACACTGACCACAGCTCTTCTCAAGCTGCAAAATCTTGTCAGAAAGGCAGTTTAACAGCTTCAACTGATAAGTGGGGAAAAGAAGCTGGTTATTTCCAGAAATAAGAAGCAGAGCTGCCTAGGAACATACTTTTCACCAGTAACATTAGGAAAACTATAGAAACAGCAAAAACAAGCAGTGGTTCTGTTCACAGGTGCACAGTGCATAAAACTGCAATATATTTTTTTAAATTAGCATCCAGTGAACATTACGGCAGTGCCCAACAAAACCTAGAGCTTTTAGCTAAGCTGTTGTTTCCCTGCCACAACAAAAAAGTACATTAAGCACCAAGTCACTAAGCTAACAAGACAATCTCGTTGTAACTGTAGTAGTAAAGGAAATGCTGAACTGCAAGATAATCTTGTTCCCAGAGAAACAAGTTCTTATCTTGGAAATAGCTTCTTTATGAGCCATATCCCTGCTACATAAACTTTGCAACAAGATTGTACTGGAAATGTTAATAAATAAATAAGGAAACTGAGCAATAGGAATCTTTCCTTTGAGGTAAATGGTAAATAATAATGTTTATTAAGAAAAAAAAACCAAAAACAAAAACCCAAAGCCAAAACTATTTGGGCATTTTCTAAATCTTGATGTTACAACTTAAATTTTAATTTAACATGAGATTTCATTAGCACATCTTCACCAGGTTCATCAACCTTCTCTGGACATGCTCCAGCATCTAAAAGTAGCAAGGGGCCCAAAACTAAATGTAGTATTCAATATGCAGCCTCACCAATGCCGAGTACAGGGGGAAGATCACTTCCCTGCTCCTGCTAGCCACACTGTTTCTGATACATAATTAAATTCAACTATGCTTTAAACAGAACAGATGGACTCATTTATATCTGAAAGCATCCAACTAGTAAAACGTTTTCCTCGTCGTGCAAAGGAGATTTATCAGAAATCTATATTGTTCTCTCTCAGAAAACATACACAGTAGAAACTACGAACAAAAATAAAAGCCAGATGTCTGGCTGCCCAAGAAAATAGATCTTAATGTCTCTTCAAGGAAGGAGACATCACAAAACATATCCATAGTATTTCACAAAATGAAAGATACTCTTTTATCAGGTCCTATTGTGGCATGAGACAGAAGAACAATGCTTCACCCTATCAAACAATTTCCTAGCACTGACGGGATATTATTGAAGCTTAGAAGCAGACAACTTAGCACTTAGCTCTTAAGTGTTGAATGTCAATCAACTGAAATATATCATTTTAGCACTGGAAACCATATATATTGGAATCAGAACATTGAAGTGGCAACATGAGCGTTGGAACACGCATTTTAAAATTCACAGAGAAGAATGAGGTTGAAAGTGAAGCTATAGCCCTACCAAAAAAGCAAGACACAGATAAACTGGTGAAAAATCTCTTCTGTTCTTAAAAGTGTCAAGTTTAAAATAACAGTTTAAGGAAGTTGTTGAATAGGATGCAGAAAGATACATTTCACAGCATCCAAGCTAAATGTGCTTGTAGTCCATGATTAAAAAGAAACTGTAAATTCTGTTCTTCTGGCTGTGAGTTGCTGAGTCCTAGCAAGAGTGATTCCCAGAAAGACTGACATTCATTCATTTCTATTATTTTGATACCTAATTACATCATGAACCATTAAGATCATATTTTATGTAATATATTTGAAAGATTTCATCCAAAGGGAACAGTAATGCAATTTTGTAATGCTCAGAAAAAGAGTTTTCTGACAAATAGACGTCATTTTTACAGACCTTCAAACAACTGCAGAGTTTCTTGTTCACAGCCAAGGTGAGCTATGAGATCTCATTGCTGGTGGTTATTATTAATGAGCTCTCAGCCTAGGGGAAAAAAAAGGGCAATTCCATTTATCTAAAAAATAGATTAGAGCCCTGCTAATACCTTAGTGCTTCTGGGCTCCATTGAAATAGGAATTATATGTTACACAGCCAAAAACCTACATGAGCATTTTTTATTTTATTTTTCCAGAAATATATACCTATCAGACTATCAAAGGTCAGGATAAAGTCATCAGGTTTCCGACTGTAACTGGACTGAATGCTGGCTGGAATTATTTATGTGCCAATTGCATCTTTTCCCAAGAAAAAAAGTAGTCCAATGGTAAAGGCAGGAGAATGGCTACTGGAGACTCTCACTTGTCCTCCCAGATCATGAGAGCATCACAAGAAGTCCCCTCTTGAAAAAATGGAAACATAGACATCAGCTCTGTTCACTACAGAAGCTTAATTCCTGTAGAAATACCTCTTAACATAGAGGACAAGGGGTCCAAAGGTTTATTTTTGTGCTGATGTCTTTCCTATGTAGTGACTAGATCTGACAGCAACATCTTGTTGGGTACATGGCTGTGAAATACGGCGTATCATCAGGGCTCCTTTCTTGTAAATTATGCAATTCTTTAGCTTAAAGAAACTGAATACCTCACAGAAGCAAAAAATAAATGTAGTGGAGAAGATGGGATAAGAATAGATAAGTCTCTTACAAAATAGCCATATTAAGCTTGCCATGCAAATTCCACAGTGTCACTGTGCATTAGAGAAGTTAATAGCTACATGAAAAACTATTTTCCCCCCTTAATAAGCTAGATATAAAATTAAAATTCACATTTAACTTATGAGATACATCACTAGACATTACCATGAAGCACGTATGTATACTGGTACAAGCTCATTAATGTGTTTTTTCTGGTTTAATGCACTCCAGGAAAGTAGGGGTTTGGGTAGGGACAGATCAAGGGGATGTATTTAAGTCTGTCTTGTATTTTTTGAAGTCCAATATCTCAGTTTAACTCTTGCCCTTCCCAGATTATCTTTGTGAAAAGATCACAAAACCTAACAGCTTTTGCAAAGCAGCTAAGAAACTGTCTTTTCTTAATGTCACGTTGAAAACAAAGCTAATTAAAAATGATTCTTTGTAAGTGCAAAAAATGATTGATTTCTTCTGTAAAGTTTTAATGCAGTCAATGTTATCCTCAGAAAAATTAAATCAATATAAACTCAATGATGTTTGGAAGTTTCTATTTATGTAATGACATTAGGTACTCTGGAATTTAAATTGTATTCCCTTTGATTGTGGTGACATTTTCAGATACAAGTGTTTCAAGGGTACATGAAATATGTCTTTAAAATGAAGTACCTTTAACACTTGAATGCATCCTCTCTAAATCAGAGCAGCATTAGAAAAAGTGCATCTCTGTTTCAGAATATATTTTTCTGTTAACATGTCCAAGTTTCAGGTTGTGCATGTAATAAGTATGTAAAAATTTCATCCCCAAGAATCAAAGATCTCCAACTTACCTTTAAGCATTTGGAACTGTGAACAGGTCACATAACAGTAGCAGAAATTGTGAGCAAATAATGGAAATATGTTCTTCCTTGGCAATAGTTGTGACAGAAAATACTTTTTTCTATCTAGATAACAACAACAAAAAGAAGAAAATATTGCAAAATATTGTTGTCATTCTCTATACAAACACACAATATGTTTGTGAGTTTTATTTTACACAAAATTTAGCAGCAGAAAGAGCCATGAGCTTCAACAATTCTATCAGGCAAAGGAGAAAAGGTGACTACATAAACCAACAGCCGTATCATTTTGGCATCCTGCTGCAAGTACAGGGATTTTCCTCTGAACAATGGGTTTACATTAAAGTTTCATAGGCTCATTTTATGCTAGTCACTCTAATAATGCACATTTCCATGTGGTAACTTCTCTTCCAGACATGAGTGCAGCCAATTTATCATTGACACTGGAATTTTTCACATAGTATAGAAAATTCAGTGTTTAAGTTGAATCACCAGTCATTCAGCAATCAGTGATGATGGCACGCCAAGTAAGGGAAAGGAAAAAAACCATCCATGTACAGACTAGACCACAAGAAGCAGCTTTTATGATCATAGAATCACGGAATAGTGGGCGTTGGAAGGGACGTCCGGAGATCATCCAGTCCAACCCCCCTGCTAAAGCAGGTTCACCTACAGCTGGTTGCACAAGAACATGACCAGGCGGGTTTTAAATATCTCCAGAAAAAGAGATTCCATAATCTCTCTGGGAAGCCTGTTCCAGTGCTCCTTTACCCTCACAGTAAAGAAGTTTCTCCTCATGTTCAAGTGGAACATCCAGTGTTTGTGCCCACCTTGTCCTGCCGCTGGGCACCATTGAGAAGTGTCTGACCTCACCTACCTGGCACCTGCCCCTTAGATATTTATAAGTATTAATAAGATCCCTGCTGAATGGATTGCTGAATGGCAGCACAGACTTCCAGCTTATCAGCCACTCCTCAGTTTTGTGCCATCAGCCTTACTGGGGGTCACTCTGTCCCCTCACTCTGGTCATTGATGAAAATGTTGGACAAGACTGGGCCAAGTACCAACCCCTGGAGAGCAGCACTGGCCACAGGCTTCCAACTAGGCTCTGTATCTCCAAAGATAACCCTCTGAGCTCTGCCATTCAGCCAGTTCTCAGTCCACCTTTCCACAGAAGAAGCAGCACAAAATATTTTTCTGGTTTATTTAGGACACTGCACTATGAGACACACACACACAGTAAAACGTGTGCAGTTATCTTAAAAATCACCTTGCGCTGGGGATTGGGTGGATCCAGAAATCAAAGCCTCCAATTCTATTTGTACCACAGCATCAGTCATGTTTCTCAGTACTTGTGTTACTAGGAATCCGTATCACCACGAAAGCCAGTGCGAGCTGAAGATGCTTGGGGATTGTTTTAAAATATTTACAAGGTCCCCTAACTGTAAAACTGTGTGATTATTGTCACAGTCCTGCAGAGAAAATATTAGTCTCCTTCTCTCTCCTCTGCAAGTGAAAAGCAGCTCAGAGAGCTTTCGTTTAACTATAAGAATAAAAACTATAAAAGGAAAATGGGTCAGAACAGAAGGTTTGAGAGAGGGTCATCACACAGGCCACAGCCAAGAGCAGCTGCTGAGGAATAGGTGTGTTTTGCCAGGTGGCCTTTTTTATATCAAAGTAGTTTGGAGAAACTCTTAGGCCCTCTCAGCTCTTACTAAAGGTCAGTGTGCTCTAAAGGGCTGTCATGGAATTACTTAAACACAGTTTTGGCAGAAAAACATGGGTTTTCTTAAACATCAAAAGTGTTTGGGTGTACTCAGCTGTCCCTGAAAATGCAGGTATCCACTGCTGATCCAGGGGGGCTCTAATGAGCTTATCAGACTTCAATCTACCTTCACATCACATTTGCCTTGAACACCCCCAGCTATCAAAGAGATGCATGGAATTCTGGAAAGATGGCTATTCTGTTGGGAAGAAATATAGTCTGGTTTCAAGGACTTTCCATAGATATTTGTAGATTCCTTCTGATAAAGACTATTCCAGATAAATAGCTCGAAGTATTCTAGCCAAACACTGTAAAGTGCCATAAAAAAAAAAAAAAAAGAGAGAGCTGAGATTTACTCTGTATCTTTTATTTTCCTTCCTCTTCGTATTTTTAAAACTCAGAGTCAGTTCCACAAATATCAAACTCTCCATGAAATCGCAGGACAACAGAAAAATTGCAACTCAAATTAGAAGACATTTGAGATCCTGTATTTTCCTCCTGTAACTCCACAGTCATCAATTCCTTTAGAGTTCTGCAACCAGAAAAACTCAGAACCAGCAGCCACAGACTCCTGCAAAACCCCAGGTGAATTTACCCATTCTTGAACAAGGAGAGAGACACTGCCCTGCTACAAAACACTGATCACACAATTCAAGCTGTATCCTAATGCACATGCACAAGGGGGAGGCATTTACTAAATTTTAAGTGCTTGATTTAGGAACTTTAACACTAGTCTATGATGTCGTGCTTTGGGTACAACTCACTGGGAGTTTTGCATTCCTCAGGAACTGTGCCAAGTCGTCTCCAGTTCTCATTTACCCCCAAAGCTCTGATGCCCAGGATAGCTAAATGGATTAACACAGCAGAACTTGCAGTGGCAATGAATTGCGCCCATATCCATGGCAGCATACATGAGGAGCCACTATTAAATGGTCCCTCTCATCCAACCTCTGGTGCTGCCATGCATGCAAACTCACAGGGCACAGTTCCAAAAGGCATCACCATCAGCTCTCAGACTCAACTTCTGCAACAAATTAAAAGCATCGGACCTCCTGAACAAATTCCCTCAAGAACCAGACTATTTCAGAAAAATCCTTCTAAAAATACGTATTAAGAGAGAATCCATCATAACTCCAAATATTTAATAATTACTAACCAGTTGATATTCTCCTGATTTCCTTTGATACATTTTATTAAAAAAAAAATAAATAAAGAAAAATAAAGCAAAACTTCTGTGATAGAGACGGCACTTTTTACTACTCAATAACGGCAGCAACAGTCACTGATGAAACCAAAAACCTTCTTTGATATTCATACAAAGCAAGAAGTCATTATCTCCCTGTAGAGCTTACAAACTAGCTGAATGAGAAATATGCAGAGGAAGAATTATCACCCTGTCATTACAGACAGGACGTGAAGGAACAGAAGAAATAATGTGCCCGAAGTCACATCAGAGCCTGCAGCTGAGATGAAAAGGTATAGTACAGTACCTGAACAACAAATCCAAAGAAAACGTGTATTGTGCACCTTCCCTTTATAGCACCAAACAACCCAACAGCATTGCTTCTTTTTCACTATACATAATCCCCGAAGGACAGGGTGCACAAGGTATACACACATCCAACAACAAACACACTCTAAAGCCATCGGTGCTTTCAGCTCAGGGTTTCCTCACTCACAACAGAATAATATCCCTGTTGGTGCATTGCAGAACTAAGTCTTTGAACACTGTTTCTAGCGTAGGTCTTGCTTTAAGGACCAGAGAAGACTCAGTGTTCCCTGTTCACTTGAGACTGAACTACAAAAGTAAAAAGCCAATAACCCTGCAAGTCATTACATCGGGATGTTTAAAGGACAGATAAGGATTCCACAGAGGTAAAGAAATAGTATTAAGTGATTAAGGATTTGATTTTTAATATATAGAGAACAAAGTTAAGACAATGAATACACTTTGGCAGGTTTCCATTTTTTGCTCTACTACTGCAACGGTGAGATAAGGCTGACATTGAGGGCATCAGTCTCTGAAAATGACTTTTATGTCATTAATATTCTATTTTTGAGGTTAAGGTGAGTGAAATGACACACAAATTGCTGCAGTAGAGGGATGCTGTAGGTTAGGAGATGCAAGACCAACAGGTATTTACTTCCATCTCTGTAAGGTGGGATATTATCATTTCACAGAAGAGTTAAGATAATCGGCCATAATTGTTTGAGACAAAAAACATCACCCCATGGCCCTTCTCCCAGGGGCCATGCAACAACGGAAGCGAACAGAGCATCACATTATTCTATGAACACTTGAGTATTGTCCTCCTCCAAATGCAGCCCTACCTAAATCAACAACAATGAAAACAGGCGACATACATGAGGTAGGTACGGTTCTTTTAGTATGACACAAATAACTATGAAAAATCTTAGCCTGAGAAGCGGTTGTAAAAGATGCAGTGGATACCCACATAGAAGTATTAAAGACGGATAAAACACAAGGAGTCCAAGCGATGGGCACGAAAGCACAGCAGGGAGTACTAGCAAGAGAGTACAGTCAGGGGAGTCAAACACCACCATCTGACTTCTCCATTTAAAAATTGCTCTGTTTTTCTTACGCTGTGAGTGAAATTTTGTGGAAGAAAAATTTGTTGATACTATGATTTAAAGATTTTCTGAGAAGCTCCATACGATACTTCAAAGATCTATTGAATATATGGGTTGGAGAGTTAGCTTATTGGAGTTTCTTTTTGAGGATATTAACTTTCCATAGTAAAATTATTTTTTTAATTATTTTAACAAGAATTTCTGTGGGGATAAGGCCCACTAAGAACAACAGTATATGGCTGGCTGTATATCTTCTTTTCCCATTAAAAAAATCTGCAGACTCTACCTCTAGTTCTGGATATTAACATTTATTCAGACCAGTGATTTCACATGCATAATGAAAATTCATCTTCCCAGTTAGGGAAAAGGAGAGAAAAAGAAAGAGATGTAACAAGAGAGTAAGAATATTAGTGACTAATCATGATTTAAAAAAAAAAAATAATAATAATCAAGCTATAATCCATAGCACAATTATGTGTGGAAGGGATCTCAGGAGGTCATCTAGTCCAATCTCTTGCTCAAATCTGGGTCAAAGCTGAATTCACCCCTTGACCAATTCCAAACCCCAGTCAACAGGTCTCTGTCCCCTTCCACTCACACTCATTAAGTCCACCCCAAACTCAACAAGACAGTTCACAACATTAGTTCTCTCACTTCTTCATACTAGCTTAGTTTTACTAAAATAACACAAAAATAATGGCATAAAAGAAACAGCTGGTGTGGAAAATGCAGATCATAAATCAACCGCCTAACTAGTTTTGTTTGTTTTCATTAAAATAGTTAATGCTGCAGGACTAACAATGTCAGTAGGTTTTGTGCCTTGTGGTTGGACTCCCTGATGTGCAACACATTGCTGGCACTAGTGAAAACTTTGTTATATTGAGGATATTTGTATTTCTCTTATGTAAATTCTCTGAAGAACTCAAGGGCTAAGCACATGATGAAACATTTCCCTTCCGGACACTAATTGGGTTGCTTTCCTTTAATTAGCCATCTGTTTTCATAAAATCTGGAGGAATTCCATAAGTTAGATATCTATCTCCCTGTCAGATTTTACCCAAATCTGACAAGGAGTTAAAAAGTTCTCGGGTGAACACAGAGGGACAGACTGACAATGTGTTTGAATAGGATTTAATTGCCTCTGGAAATGAGGCTAAAATAGAGGCATGATTGGCAACCATTTCTGAAGACAAGCCCACTGACAGGCTATAATGCAGAGCTCAGGAGTGAATTTTATTTAAAAAAAAACACCAAACACCTACACAACCAAAAAAATAACCCACAAAAACCCCCAAGATTAGGGGACAGAAACCCATCAACATTTCAAACATTTCTGAATTTTGGGAAGTGAAGGCAAAGCAAATACCACACTCCCTCAGATGGACAGACAGGCTGTGGTGGTAAGTCAGGTTTTTCAATCCTTAAAAGGTTTAACTGAAGTTTGGTGAAATGTTCAAGTAAAATGCATCCTAAGCTTATTTTGACCTCACCTAGCCTACAAAGAGTTAATTTTCTTTACTAACCCTTGACAAGCACCAGACAGTCTAGAATCTAACAGCAATCTTGCACAGCACAGAGGAAAAGTGACATCATTAACACAGATTTTTCTTTTTTTTCCTCAGCAAAATTAGAACCATGATAGGCAACAAGAGACCTCTTGCACTCAGATGGAGAGGCTGGGGGAGAAACAGCTCTTCTGCCAGCTGGCAGGTCAAGCAAGTGTTCTGTAACAATCTGACTTTACCTTTCTGCAAAAGTGTACTCCTAATTCAAACACTTTCATGTAGCTGCACTGAAGATACCTAATTTTCTGAGTTCTGTCTAGTTTATAAGGATTACTCCTTTTGCTGGGCTGTGTGTGTCATGAGAAATACGATGCTCAGGACATCTCCGTAAGTCAGAAAGAGTGCCTGCCTCTTAGACATCGCTCTTTTTCTCTGCAAGCGGGGCACCAGAAAGCTTGACCAGAAACAGATCCTAGCTAATGATCCAAGAAAAGACACAACCTAAACCTTTCCTTGCTTTAAAACTCTCCATGTGCTTTGACTTTCATGAATCCACGACAACCCATACAACCATTGCAACTTTGTCATGTGGTGAAAGCAAGAAAGACAAAAAATAAATACCAGCTGACAGAAGCAGGACTTTTGTACCCATGGACAGACAAAATTCTCTCAGAGTCCAAGCCTGCTGGAATCCCTCAGGGCTTTCTGTAGCTGTATCCTTACTGAACTGGCCTCCCTTCACCGACATATAGCATCAGCCTCTCTTTGAAAAGAATGACTGTCCTGCAAAGGAAAAGAGGGGAAAAAAAACCAAAAAAACCCAAATCACTCATCAAGAAAAAACCCAGAATGCCACACTTCCCCTACAACTTCTGGTGACTCCAGCAGTTTGATGTCAGTACCTGCTTGACACTTGCAGCACAAATAGGTGACACAAGGCAGCAGTCCCAGTGCAGCCAATTTCAGTCCGAGAAAAGTGACCGAATTTCAGAGCACTATCGCCCCAGGACTCCTCTGCTTCACACCTGAGTTTCTGCCAGCTTAATCCATGCAGCAACACAGCACTACATTTCTTGCTGAGACACCTCCATCGTCAGAAAGCTCCGATTAACCTGTAGTGATAGATTCTCTTCCCTGTACTAATCTGGTATAGAGCTGATGATTAAATCCTCATTTGTAAGGCAGACTACATCTCTTTGCATAAAGAGATCGCTGCTAGACAGCTATACCACATACCCAGTTAATTATGATTTTTATAATTTGGGCTCCTAATGGTTTCTTAGTCAGAAAGCAGTTATGGAAAAGCTTCAGTATATAAATACTGCATAAATTATCATAACTTAAGACAAAAAAAATTGGTTGGCATACTAAAGCTGACAAACTGCGTGTTGCAGTAGTTAGAAAGAGTGCAGAGTTTATGTACAACCTGCATGGAAGTGCGTATTGCTCCTATCCACTTCTTAGAAACTGGCAATCACAGATGGTCTCATAAAAGACTTGGAATAGAATATAGATCTTTGCATTTGGAATGTGCAAGTTCTACATCTACATTAACAGATTTGTAATTCACAGCATGACATTCAATGAAAGACGACATGGAAAGGGTGTTGTACATTTTAACATACTTATATAATGAGCAATTATGTTGAATGTATTCAAAAATATAATTTTCTGTAGGTTGGGAAAAATCCGCAATTAGTAATCGTTTTCCTTTCCTTTCTAGAAATTCTGATATTTTCTTGGTGCATTGATGCTAAACATTTTTCATAGAATAAATGGTGATCCCAACCTGAAAAAACATAAGTTTTTGAAATGAAATAATATAATGAAACACTGATTCTACAACACTTCACAGAAGCACTAAAAAAAAAAAAAACTCCTTTAAGACAGTGCATTGTTTTATTTTTTTTCCAGTAATCTCAAAGATGCTTATTTTATTTTGTTGTCAGGGACAAAGATAAGGGTCTACTCATTTTCCTCTGTGAGGCAGCAAAATTAGAAAGGTACATGAACTCCACTACTTACAGAATACTGCTGTGTTAGGGAGGTACAGACGGCCTAAAGAAAAGAGGAGCTATTCAGACGTATGAAGGAACTGAAAGCCTGGTGCATCGATTCCCTGATCTTTCCGATTTCCTGTTACGTACTTCAAGACCATCATCACATGCCCAAACACCACAGCGACACACAGCAAGAACAGCTCATTCTGGAATAATTATTTGAGATGTTCGTAAATTCTAAAATTGTTTTCCCAAACTCCAGGACATTTGCATGTTGTAGCCGAGCAGAGGAGTGAGGAAAGGTGTCATTTTGTCAATGGAAGTGAAAAAGCTGCTATTAGCTTTGTTATCCTTCAGTATCAATCACTCCACTTCTAAAAGTCTTACCACGCTATGAGTCTCAAGGATGCAAGACTATATGGGAAGTTTGTAATTAATCCAAACCAATGTCACATGGAGTCAAAGTGACCTTATTCCAATCAGTGAGAAAGGCAATATAAAACCACCCGCATTTTCAGTCACTTGTAGAAACTACTTGCACTATAAATCATAGTCAATAATGATTCATATCAAACAGAGCTCATTTAAGTCGTGCTACTCAAAGCTCAGGATTGTAAACTCAGGTACTTGTAGACAACTTAATTCAAGTAGTTTTCTCTATCGGACCTGCTGTTGCATGCTTTCTTCCCCTCTGCATCAGGCTCTTCAGCTTTGGGTACCCCTGCAACTGCTGCAGTGGGTTTTATTTTTGACCTTCCTGCTCAGTTGATCATTGTAGTTAATAGCATGTTGGTTTTGTTGTTTTAAACATATTGAAGCACCTTTGTTGTTTCCATTTCTCCAAGCCAGTGATTTTTATGAGGAAATCATTTTTAATACTAATACTATGAAAAAAAGTTTGTTTCTAATATTCTTGACTGCACAAGTGACTGCAGTGACTGGCAAGGTCCTACATCCTGCACTAACACCTGCAGCAATGCCAGGACAGCTTGTTTTCGTCCCTGGTAACTGTCAACCATACCAGAAATCTTAACCAAGCCTGGATCCTACTTGCTTCAGGTTTCGAAGCACTCTGGGCTGACAGCTATGCTACTTCTCTGTGCTGAGGAGCTGGTAAGTCACACAGCCAGTAGACATTTGTCATTCTCTCAGGTCAGAAGACTGTTTTCCAAACAAGATTTAGCTCATGAGTCACTATTTAGACTCCTATGATCTAGAAAAAAATCAGTTATCAAGCTCAGATTGCCACTTCTCTGTGACTCCAAAGCCAGAAGGAAAATATCTTGGATGCCCTTAATTCCAGAGTGGGAAAGACAGAAAATTATAGCAGCATTATTGCCCTCTTTGATCTTTTCCTCTCTATCAGTACCAAAATGCAAAGAGAAACAAACCTTTGACATTCTGCAGCAATGGACAACATACTAAATGTATTTATTGGCAGGGTGTCTCTAACACTGATGATTAGAGCAGACAAGATAAAAATATAGGAGTTATGTTTGATTTCTGTGCAAGTGACCACTTTTGCCTGGGAAGCAAGAATGAGTGAAGCAGCCCTAAATAATCCCAATGAGCAGCAAACACTTGGGCAGCATACTGAAAAGAAATTAGTGTTAGTCAGGAGAGCTGAAAATTTTTTTATTCAAAGCTGAGTATATTCCTCAATCCATTCAAGAATATTGCAAAACAATGAAGATCCTGCACAACCAGGCTTTCATCTCCCCTCCCCAGCAGAGATGCACCTGGAAGTCACACATAGAAAAGGTTTTTCCACATTAGCCAGTAGTAACGTCATTGAGAATTCTTCAGCAAAATTCTTCATAGCTACAATTGCATTAGCAAATTTAAAATGCATTTTCCTAAGTTTAACCAACTAATTTAGCATGGGAAAATTGAATGACTCATTTCACAAGTGCTTCACATTTATTTCTCAGCAAAATTAATCCTGAATGAGGAAAGCTGCTTGTATAGTAGATATTAATATATTTTGCATCGTACTTGTTCCTCCCTGCTTTGCCTCCTTGGTTTTATATTTTTGCCATGCCAAGGAAAACAAATGACATACCACAATAAAAAGCTGCTATCAGTTTAAGCCTCAGTTTGAAGCAATGAGGAGTTTTCCAGCAAAACTCTGAGTGGTTTAAAGATATCCCCCATGTCTCTGTGTCCTCAAATCACCACTGATGTCCCAGAATACCTTTTTCATTAAAACTTAAAGCCTCATGGATTTTCACAGATGGAAAACAGACACCACATATATGCCTATCATAGGAAACGATTGTCAGGGGACGCAGAGGGCTCTTCACTCACCCCCACAGCCCAAAGGCAGGGAGTGGAGTGTCCCCGATGGGATAGAAGACTGTCAATAATTTTCATGATTACACAGAAGATAAATACAACTAGAGACAAATACTTAAACCTGATTTCTTTGCTGAGTGTTTCAGCCGAGGGAAGTTGAACAGTCAGTAGATAAAAAATTCCACATTTGATTTGATAAGGGATAGTAAAACATCACATTAAATAACCCACTTCCCAGTATCAGTCTGACAACATGACATTTTGGCTGCAGACTGGGAACCAGCTAATGCTGCAGGATTTTATATATGCGCATTTTGAACTGTAGGAGCCTGGGAACTGCATTTAGTGTATTTTCTGGGGCAGATTCAGCACCCCCTGCAGCAGGCACTGCTTGTCTCACATCCTGCTTCCACATCCCTTGAAGGCTGAGGCCATGGCATAGATCAGACACCAGCAACTCCCCTTCCATCGGAAAAAAAAAAAAAAAAAAATCGCATAACACAGCTTTTAGGGCATGCAGGGACTGAGGACTATCTGCCTCATTCACCTTTAGTCAGATTTTGTGGTTGAAGATTTTATTTTCGGATCAGTCTTTGCAAACTTAATTTCTCCTAAAAAAAAAGTTTTCGTATGAGAGACTTTCCAATGCCTGAGATTTACGCTGCAGTGATTCAACCAATGTCATTCTGTCCATTAGAAATCCTTGGTCAGAAGTCAAATCGAAGTCATCTTTGGAGCAGAAGATCATGATTTCTGCTGTGGCACAGTACTGTTGGAGATCTCTGCTACTACATAACCATGACGTGCCACTACATAACAGCAAATTCAAGCTTTACCTGGACTTGGGCAGAAACATGTTCCTACCTCCCCTTTGAAAAGGCCTTTAGTCTTTTTTATAACTCTAAATTTTGGGAATAATTAGAAATTGACTGCAAACAGGGATCACTAGATAAAGAAGATGGAAAAGATTCTTTTAAAATATAGACAGTTTTTAGAAAAAGGAAATTTGTTTTAATAGCAGAGACATATAATAAATTCAATGCAAATTCCCTCATCCACTGTCAAATACAGTTTCCTCTTCCTTCAACACACTCTCACCTTACCCTTCAGAATATCAAAAAGGTCACTTTCAGGAGTACATCTGCCTGTTAGGAAAAAGATAAATTTTGGTACTAAATTCAAAATGCTTTCCATGCACTTGGAAAACAAGAAAACAAAAAGATGTACTCAAATACAAAAATCACCAGAATCAAACAAGATTTTTTTGAGCAACCTCTTCAATTAAACCAAAGCAGAAACACCACTAGCCACCAGTTTTCCTCCTTTTGGACTTAGCACCATGAAATCAAGAAAATAAGCAATGTTATGGAGACAGAATCATTCCTCCATCCAACATGCAGTTTTTCCCTGCCTGGTGTTTGACAGCATGACACCGAGGAATTGTTTGCAAGCATCCATACAGCTGCAGATTTCCAATTTCAAACACAGATGGAGCTGAAGCAGACAAGGCAAAAAAAACCCCAACACACTCACACACAGAAGCCATTGAACTGCTGGGGAATTTGTGCAACCACCTACTCTGTTGCTGTTGTACATGAGCTACTGACACTGGCTCAGGGGAGCAGAGGGACTCAAACACTTTAGTTAATGGGCACAGCTTGCTGATCTTTGGAGTGTGGTCTTTGTGACAGGTTTAGCCCTGCTCCAGGAACACCCCTGGATGTTCAGAGCCACTGACTTCAGCACGAGAGTTCTTGCCACTGGAGTTACTACAGAAAAAGCATGAACCAGATTGATTCAACTCACCCATAAGACCTTTAAAACAGGAGAGGAAACACTATTAATTAATTTCAAATGCTAGAATGAGTTTTGATTTCATTTTCATCACTAATAATACAGCTTGGAAACAGTTACCAAGGAATGGAACACACATTAATAGAAGGAAGTTCAACTTCTTTGCATATAGAGATTTTCATTTTAAAAGGCAAATCAGAGGAAGTTTTCACAACAGAGGCCCTCTTGTACTCTCCCCACATCTTATTGTCTTTCTCAAGAACTGTACATTAGATTAAACCACTCCTTTATCCCACTGATTCTCTCACAAACCATATCCTAAACAGCTTACCTCTGCAAAACCCAAACAGTATGAAGATGCTTTTTATGTCATCATAAGTTTTCACAAGGATACTGTCCTATGACAAGCATGAAGCCAAACTAAGTAAAGTATTGACTAGAAAGTACTGGAAAGTTATCATTTTTAAGGTAATATTTTACAGAATAATAAGATTAAAAAGAAAAAAAAATCAAGTTATATATCCAGCTCAAAGCTACTCCGAATTCAGAAAGAGAAAACATACTGACAAATACCACTGGCTTCTAGACAAAGCTGGTAAACTCTTTTCTAAGAGCAATTCTGATATTTCAAAAGAATCAGACTAAAGCCTTAAAGATGCCTTATTTCCTGCACAGCAAATATACTTCTGGAAACCGTAGGTGTTTTCAAAGAAAATGAAGTAGTTTGCTTCTCCCAGGAACAAGTGCATCCTTCATGTCTCAGTTCTGCTGCCTCCAGAGCTCTGAATACATTTGGCTGGATCAGGGTTTGAACCACAGTGGTGACAGCTCTGATACACAGGTGACTAGATAAGCTGAAGTACATCTCCCAGTTTCATGGGAAGGTTCATTTAAGAAGAAGATTTTTTTCTGCAGAAGACCTTAAGATACGGACAAATCTTAAATGAAAATAATTTTTAAAAAAGCTTTAAAGCATTTTTCCAAGAAACTCCAGGTCTGAGCTTTCTCATCCGCTGACTGGAAAGCTCTCTTGGATTTTCTAAAACACTGCAGAACTGAAAATGCTCTAAAGGAAGCCACCAAGAAAGCACATATCCCAGCTCTATCAAATACAACCACTGAAATCCATTTGCTAGAGTCCTGGTGAGGAAGGCTGCCTTTTTGATCAAAGCCTTCTAAGGCTTCTCGAGAGACACCGATCCATCATTTTCCATTTAGGAAGATGAATCGATCAACTCCTTCTCTAACAGAAAATGCTTTTCTAATGTTAATGTTTCTTTTCCACTCCTGGAGAAGTGAATCAAGAAAAATGTCATGTTTTTCACACTTTTTTCCAGCCTGCATTAACAGGTGAGGAACTCCACTCTGGAAATGGATATACTTTCAGATCTCTGTCCAATGAGCAATCAAAAAAGTGGTAACCAGTGGTGCAAACCTCAGAAACATGCTTTTTTCCATCTCTATGGCTCAGATGTAATTTAATATTCATATAGATTCAAGTCTCACTGCAGGCCTGCATCAGTCATCAAATCAAGTACAATCTTGTCCTGTAATATCAGTGCAAACTGGGGTTTCTGAAAGACAAACTTATTTCAATTTAATAGTCAAGACCTCTTGTGGAACTACATTTGTTGTGCAACACACTCAAAAATGAGCTACCACTTATAATAGCAATGAAATTGCCTGAACTCTGAAATTCATAAGTAGGTGACATGGCCCAGGAACTTTCTCAAGCTTTTGGGGAAATAGAGGGTAGAATTTTCTCTTGTGAAAACCAGGAAAAATAATAGCCCTTCAATTTCAAGCTAACTAGCATCTGGGAAACAGCTTTTAGCTGAATTAGGCTCAGAATGTGATGCTTAATTAAACTAATCTGAGAACCGAGGGCTATTATTTAATAAGAAAAGGATTCATCTCCTGAAGAAATCACTATTATGCTTTTTGGCTGACGGCAATTTTGAGCAATGATCACTCTGAAAAGGCTGAGGATTTATAGTTCTTAAAAATGAGGTAAGACACCACGGCGGGGGGAAAAATTCTAGTCCGAAAGCGCATCATGGCCACAGCTTTGGCATGATAATTTTTAGTAACTTTCACAATTCAGGTGCAGAAAAAGTCTTCCGAGTAAGGTTACCAAGCAACAGAGCTGCTGTCAAACAGCAGATGAACCACAGCACTGCTGACCAAATTCCCCCTTTCTAGCTCTTTGTCTCATTCAGTTAATAAATTCCAATTTGCCCCAAACTAAAAAGAGCAAGAGCAGCGGCAAGTGTGGCCAAGCAGCACAGCCAAGTATTTCTCTTTACTGTTACTCTCCTTGCTCTTATGTACCTGTTTTTTACTTTTCCCTATCTACTTTTCCACTTTGCTCCAATATTTAGATACCTCTACCTATCCTGTGTGTCACAGTGTTCCTCAACAAGACTGTGTTTCTGTTCTTTGCCTTGCTCTTGCAAGGGTAACACTTTTGTTTTCACTCGCTATGCCAGAATTGAACTCTTAACTTTAATCAATAAGGTTGTTCTACTTGCTGCCCTGGCACATCATCAGAACGGGTCCTTATGAACAGCAGAAAATATTCCTTATTTGTCCTTGAGATATAATGTTCTCAGGCACTACTGTCTTGTATTTAAAAGCTCTTGTAACACTTGACATCCCATCTTTTCCACACTGCCAATTGAAGAAACTAACAAGTAATCTTTCTCAGGCAAGAGATGTTTGTTTGGATTTGTGATGATGTAAATATCTGCATATGGCAGGGCTCTATCCCCAGCACAAGCATCTTGTAGGGATTTTGTCTTTTGCCATAGCTTATTTCTAGTCCTTTCCACTCTTTCCCCACACATCTGGTTCAATCCGAGAGTCATCTCCAGGTTCCTTTCACCAAAGAAGAAACTGCCCTTTCTAGTTTAGAAATTAAAAGGGATAGTTTGATGAAGCCAAGCAACAACTTCAGCTCTGATCTTTTCCACAGAGGCAGGGCTCTCGCCTGTATGAAAACAGGATTCTAACCAACAGGCACTAGTTCCCTCCACACCAGAGTGACAATCTGTCATAGCAACAGGATTTTCATCTTCCTCCTTACTCTTGCTGTAAGAAATTACAGCCAGGGGGATCCCAGGAGGATAGTGTGCCTCTGCCAGGAGGAAGCAAGCACAGGAATACCTAATAATGAGGAACACAGAGTCCAAACTGCAAGTTGATTTTGAGTTTTGCAAAGGAATCCCCAAACGAGGTTTTTCCAGCACAAAGGGCAGAAGTCCAGCAAAGCCCTAAACATTTTATAGAACTTCTGTAGGAAAAATAAGCTCCATTTGTCTTTCCTGTTATCCATCACCATCACTTGAAAGATATTTTAGGAGTTTAAATCAGAGCAGACTGTATGCTTCACGTGTCAGTTCAAGATACTGTCTACAAAACAAGATGGAAAGTAGCACCTTGCTGCAAGGAAGTTTCACTATCAACATTTATATCCATTATTTCATTTTCTGTTGTCAAACCTCTCTACCTTCAGAGGAATTCAGTTCGTCAATTATCACAAAGTAGGAATAGATTTTTTTTAAATTAAGTCTTTAGTAAAAGCTTCCTTTTCCTCTTCACCCAAAAAAGTTGATAGCAACTACTTCACAACTACTGTAACTGAAGACCATCTTCAGTAAACTCTACTATGAATAGATCATAACTGGGTCAAGAGCAGACTTCGTTACAGCCCTCCCAACTCTCTGCTCCCTGAAAGGGTTTCTGGTGCTCACAATGGTTCAGAGCATTTGAGGTTTCTGTCTGACTCGTCATAAGGAGGACCTTTCAAAGGGGAGAAGTTGTCCTTATGGTTTAAAAGGGCTTACGCTTGAAAATTTTCTGTGCGCGACTCATCATACATTCACATAGGCTGGTGCAACAACATTTTTGCTGAAAGGTAACATCAGATCTCCAGACGCTGATTTCTCCTGTCCTCTAGTGGATATATGTTTATAAAAGAAAAAAACTAACAAACAAACAACAAAACCCCCACCAAACAAATAAACAACAAAAACCAAACACAAAGCAAGCCTGATGATGAGACTAATCATTCAAGCTATTGCTCCCAAGGGATCTAGAATATACTCTCTTCGCTTCTAAACGTCCAAGTCCATCCAGCAACCATTTCTAAACTATTCTCAGGCACTGCAAGCGTCAAATTCTGCAAGTGCTTCAAATTGTTGAAAAAAAGCTTTAATGTCTGTGTAATAACTCAAGATATCACACAAATCTAGTAACTCTGACCGCAGAAGCTAGAAACAAGAGCTCAATCACATTCTGCAGTCAGGTCACTCCAGTGCTCCAGATAATCACTCTTCTTTCAGATCCAGCTTTCTTGTAACTGATATACAGTAAGAGATGTGATTACCAGCAGTGACCACTTACTGTCAGACACAAAACCATCAAGATTGGAGTAACAAAAAACATTAGATTCTTTCTCATTTTGAAGGCAACCAGGATTATTACCACTTCATCCATTTATTGCTACTTCTTCCTTTCTCATTACTGGTGCCAAAGAATCACAAATTGCAGCTTGCTGTCACACAGTATTTGTTGTGAGATATAGCTACAACTTTGAAAATGGGTTTTCCTCAACACCATGTTTCCAGGAAGGCATGGTGGCTGGATCTACACTGAAATATGTAACAATGTAGGCCCAAAAGGACTGCATGAAAGGCAAAAATAAGCCGCAGAAACCCAAAGGCAGAGACAAAAACAACTCCTAGAGAAGTGAGATGCTAGAATCCCTGCATCCAGCAGGAAAGCAAAGCTCTACACACTCCATAGAGGTGGGAAGCTGCATTCTTCAGCAGATGACAACAAGTTTCCTGTTCCATTCATAACATGACTTCATTTTCATAGAAGCAACAGTGATGACTTCTTTACTGCAGTGTCCGTGAAACAGAAATACGGCTTAATACATTTTTGCAGACCCCAGACTGAGACACTTTTAGGGTCTGCAGATCTCCCATTGACTTAGTCATGCTGGCCAATTCTTTCAAGTCAAGTCTGCAGCTCAGAAATCAGCTGCCAGCTTCCAAAAGGAGTTCCCAGAACTATTACAGACAGAAGTGTTATTGAATAGGTTCAGGTTGTTGCAAGGTACCAACATCACAGACCATAAGCTCTTCCAATATTCTTAATTTCCTCTGCATTTACATATCTTGCACATATATGTGTATCTTTATTTCCCTCTTTTCTAGCAGAAGAAGCCCTTAAACTTATATCTGGGTTTACACTGATTATATACCACACATCATCCAACAAGAAAATAGGCAACAGAGCTCTTGATATATATTTGGTAGCGAAAAGATACACAGATCATTTTCACCTATGGGAAGATAACCTAAAATGAGAAGTTGATATAACAAAAGCACTTGCCTGAGCATTTGTCCCAGATTGTTTTGAACTCAAAATTTGAGATAAAGTAACAAATGCAATGTTAGATAAGACATATTTTTTCCCAAGGGGCACTCCTACAGGTAAAAGGGTTTAACATTTTGTAAAATTTAAAGTTTAAGTTAATTACCACCATTACACTTGATCTTGTAGAAGTCAGCACCAGAAAATACAACTATGACCCCTCTCCTAATTTCTGAGCGTTTAAAGTGCTTCAGTTAACTTATTGGAATCAGCTAAATGAAAAAAACAGTACCTCACTCAATACTTATCACATGAACAACTTGTTAATGCAAATATCAGGCGCTTTTAATATTTTTTCCTGGCAATACATCAGGATACTGAGCACAAGTTTTCTACAAATGTCTAAACCTGCTCATAAACAATCCATCAACTCAACTCAGCCCACCTGGTATAGTCAATTCCACAGTCTTTTCCCTCATCCACAAGAAACACAACAGTTCCTTAGCAAAACAGCCCAAGAAAAATTTGCTTTTAGTACCTATTCCTTCTCCGCGCAAGTTCAAACCTGAGGTATGTATCTCTGGCTCCACATAACTCCACAGTCATCCAAGCCCACGGCCCTTCAATCCAGCACAAACACTGCTGAGAGAACAAGTTGCATCCCTGAGCCACCGCCAATCTCACTCCTGCCCAGCTGCAGCTTTTTAAAGTGCTGACGAGTATAGGTGTGATCCCCACCCTAATTAGTATCCACCCCACTCTGACCCTTAACACTTTCCCGGATGGAAGCTGCTGCTGATAGTCATTTTTCACAACTAGAAATAGCATTTCTCCTTTATGTGCTTTCCCAAAAGCACTTCAGGACTACTTAATTTCTCAGTACAAACTTCAGAAGTGGGTGCTGGAACACTCATTTTGTGCTAATTCAAGAGATAAGACTCACCAATCCTCCTTATTTTCTGCTCCCACATACTTCAGTACAGAGAAAAAAGCTGAACCAAACACACGTGCTTAAACAAAGCCTTTTCCTTCTGAAGTTTAAATTCGTGAGTCCTTTACATCAGATTTTACACATGCATTGTAGTACCTGTTGCCTACTATTAAATACCTTCTGTCAACGTTATGTACTGTGACCCCATCACCCTCAGAAACGTAAAACAGAAAATATAAGTTAACTAGCGCTCTCAATTCCCCAAGTTCAAAACCATCTGGCAACTCACATTAACTAGAAGACTTTTAGGAATCCAATTATTGAGGTGGCAGTCTGTCAGCTTGCAGCAGGTGATTCCTCTGTTTTATCTGGATCCTATCTGCAAGGATTGATTGCGCTCCACTTTATATCACACTGTCCCTCCTCCCTCCAGAACATCAGGAACTTCCACATCTTCCACCTATATGCATGATTCTTCTTCATCATCTGGTTTTATTTGTCTATCTCGACATCACTGAGGCATCTTGGTCTGTCAGTGACACTTGCATGGCTGAGGAATAGAGAAGAATTGGTTTAAATTTCAAATTGTGTCTGCTTTTCTGGCAATGAGTAGCCGTGATTTTCTTCTACACCCTGAAACATTCCAAAATATGACTTTTCCCTGCCTTCGGGTGGAAACAGCTCAGACGCCATCTGCCTACACGTAGCCCATCTTTACATGTTTTTCTGCTCATTCATATTTTCTTACCACAAAAAACAACCCTCCAATCAGATAGCAAAATAGACTGAAGTTACTTGTTCATTGTCTGAATCAGCAGAACAGGAGCCTGCTCCAAGCTAGAAGATGCTTTGCTACGCTAATTCGAGCTAGTGACAGCCACAGTATTTCTTCTGTGGCATATTAGAGTGTCCCCATGGGTCTGTGTTACAAAGAATGCCCCCAGGGTATAGAGTGGCCTGTTTTGTTGGACTCTTATCAGCAAAAAACACAGAATATGATTAAACATTCCAGATATTTTACAATAAGCATAGCTTTTCCCATAATTAACAGCACAAAACACTAGGAAGGACTGTTAAACATGTTCTCTTTTTTTATTAAAAAATAGTATTTGGAAAAGTAAAGCAGCATTCATTAAAGACCTTCCAAAGACTAGCACCAGGAAGCCACCAGTGATCTGTAATAGGTAGTGCTAGAAATTTTCCCACTGCTGTTCAGAGTTGCTATTATTTCAAGAACAAGCTGAGTACTATGTAGCAAACCCATAATCGGGACAACAAAACCAGAAAAGTTGGCAATACTGCATGATGAGGTGCTCGTTAGGGAGTTGTTTAGGATACACAGGGCAGCAGGGGCAATGGCAATTCAAGATACATTGTCCACAGTAACCATGACAGAAAATAAAAGGTTAAATCATGTAAATATTATGAATTTAACTTCTTCCTCTGAAGAGGAAGAAACATCTTCAGACAATGGTTATAAATGTGACATTGACCCAGCAACAGTCTATTAAATTAGAAAACTGCTGCAATTGATTGAGAACACTTGGACTGCACCTCCACAGAAAGTTCTGTCAGGATAAAATATCTTCTCATTGGAAAGGTCAAGCTTTTGAAAAGATGATTTATTCTAAACAGAAACTTAGTGATTTTCTTCACCTCATAGACCAAATGTATTAGAATAGAAATCCAATTACTATTTCTGATTGATTTATTGGCAGGTCTTGGGGGCCCCTTTCCAGTAAAAATATTATTTTTGTATCTTCCAGATGAGAAAGATTCACAGCTTGGAAAAGCAACCTTCCATTACAAAGGAAGTATGACATTAAATATGAGAATTGCAATGTGATTTTGTCAGCAGAACTTCCTGCAATGCTATATTCAGGCATCTGAAGCATTTCAGCACTGCAGAGCACATTTAGAGATGAACTCCTGTCACTGTACACCACATTGAATTTGAGGCTAACTCATTTGCAGCAGATACCACGTTTCCCAATTGCTTTGCACTATATTAGCAAACCAAACTTGCAGTAGGGACCTACAACGAGTCAGAAAGATTCTAGTTTCTATAAGAAATTGTCCATTCAATGAACCCAAAATGTATTAAAGGACATATTCCTACTGCACCATTATGGGCCATGACTACAATGGGAGGTCAGGTTTCCTTCACCCCTGCTTGAGGGCAAATGCAGGCTCATAGGAGGCAGCACAGGTATTTCTCTGGCACCAGTTCCTCCCTGTATGGGGAGCAACAGATCAAGAAATACTGGACCTCTGTGGTTTTCACAAATGCAGGGTGAGTGGCTTGCAGAGACAACATATAACACAGCTGCTGTTGTGCATGGCAAAGTCCCACTGTGCTGCAAAACTCCTCCCCTTCATTTCCAGACTTGCTTGGGGGTGACAAGAAGACTTTATCTTTTTTCAAGCTTTGTCCATGCCTCCACCTCAGAAGTCTGACTGGTTACACATCAGGTATCAAACGTCTCCGCTGTGAAGACATATCTCAGCTTCCACTGCAGAGGTGATGCTGGAAGCCAATTGGTCGTCTGGCTGGGAACTGTATAAACCCACACCATTCATCCCTTGAAAGGGAAGCCTAGAAAAGCCCCTTTAAAAGAAAGCTGGCAAGGAGAAATGATTCTTTATCCCAACCACGCTTCTCCGAGCAGCATCCATTCTCCTCCTACCTCCCCTTCCCTAAGGACGGGTCCGTTCACTGCAGTGCACATGCAGGACGGGGTGGGGAAGGAGCTAATCAAACCCAGCTTTCATAGTGCTGTCACCAATAAAAAAGCAGCACTTCTCACTGTGCTCTAGAGCTTGCAAGGTGTTCGCTGGAGATTAGATGCTGACACCGAGATATCTGTCAGTCTACAAGCAGAACTGGGGCTGGGGGCACAGGAAGACACTTTAAGTGATCAGCCCCTCACAGTCCACAGGGGCAGCATTCCTAGATGAGTGTCCATCCTCAGATCTGCTCTAGCTTGCCCCTTCTCAGACTCTTCTGGTATCTGATATTTCTCAGACAACTGTCATAAAATCACAGAATCACCAGGTTGGAAGAGACCCACTGGATCATCGAGTCCAACCATTCCTATCAAACACTAAACCATGTCCCTCAGCACCTCGTCCACCCGTGCCTTAAACACCTCCAGGGAAGGGGACTCAACCACCTCCCTGGGTAGCCTGTCAAATGACAAAATTTTTAAAAAGCAGGAGAGTAAATCTCTTCCTATTTTATCATAGTTTTTTTTACTGAAGGATAAACCAGTCTTAAGTCCAGGCCTGTGTTAAGGGTTTTGTGTTGCCCTGGAAGAATAATGGTCAGGAAATAACTATTTCAATGGTACAAATTAATACACAAACCAAGCTACTGGCCTCTCAGCAGATTAATGCTGGCTCCCCTTAACCAGGAGGGAGACAGTAGTGTAAAACAACTTAGCTTCTTCACTGGAAAACTTCTTTTCCATAAGCAAATCTTGGAGAAGTGAGCTGCTTTTATGCACCAATTTAAAAAAAAAAAAATATATGTCTCAAGCTTTTTAATCCCAGTGTCTATGTAAGCTACCAAAACACTTCTTGATAAGTTTCTCACATGCAGTAACAAATTGAAGTACATCAAGCTGGTGTCACCGTTTGAGCGTACACAGCGTTCTGAGGCAGTTCAATTCCTATATCTACCTAACACCTTTTTTCTACAAAATAAAGTTCCATCATAGCCACTGAACTTTTCTCCGCATCTGATTATATAAGAAAGAAGTTACAAGAAAAATTTGGAAACCCAAAAACTGAGTAATTTCTCAGTGGTTCTTCTTAATTGTTCTGACTTTTCAGCACTTACTGATGGTACTTTTATTACTGCATGCCATTATATCTTTGAATTGAATTTTTCCTGACTGGGATAAGCTGAGATAATGAATTTAATGATAACACCCTAATATATAGTAATATTTTCAATTGCTTTTAGCTCTTCACAGAAACAATTTCTTTTCAAAAGTTATGTGACATACAGTCCACAGAATGTTATTAAAATAAACCTGCTATTCTACAGTGGTCCATGATTTTATACCTATAAGTTTACCAGGAATTATATTAAAGCTGTGGGGAAAATAAAGTGAATTAAAAACTCAGACTCCAGAGGGCTTTATTTTCTGCTAGATGCAGTGTAAATGTGCTTGGAAGGTGGTATATTTCTTGTTGATTTACCCATGTCAGTTTAATGTCACTGATATCTTTGACTGCCAGAAACGGTAAATATGTGTGATAAACAACATGTGCAGCCTAGTCAAATATACACTCATTGCAGTGAAACAAGGGAAATATTTTATAATATGTTTGTGATCCAGCACAGAATACCAACCAGCTGCTGTGTTACTAAATTTTAGCATATACTCTTATTTCACATATTGACACAATTCTATCCACAACATTGTTTTACCAACAGTTTTTGTCACAACAGGTATTTCTCTTGCTAAAATTACAGTTTTCTCAGGGATTTGATCTCTGAAATAGTATTTTTCTTTCCAGTATTTCCATTTGCTTTGGATGAGAGAAGTAGGACCCAATGAACCTGGTTAAAAAATTGTCCTAAGGCAGATAGCATTATTGTCAAGTGCAGATAATCCACAACTGAAAGCTGCTAATCAAAACTGCTCATGCATGGAAAAGACACTGACTGTTCTTCCTACTATCTTATAAAAAGAATTAATAGATTCACAGCTGTGCTGAGGACTTTGCTCATTAAATCCCTGTAAGAGTTAACTTGAAAACTGAATAAATTACTCGTACATTATTTTGCTGTCTTATAAAATTCTAAAGTGAATTGGTCTACACCAAGAAACTCTGACTAACAGTTTGAAAGCAAAAGTCACGCTTAGCATCCTGTGGAAAAAAACTATAAAGTGAAAAAAAAAATTAAACTGCTTATGACAAAATGAGACCCTTATCTGACCCTTGTCCACCCTCTTAAGTCTATCAGTTGCCATGGATTTACACAAAACAGTAGACAGCATAATTTTGATCTTCTTAAAGCAAATAAAGTATAAGTGTTTCCCAATAGGACGCTTATAGCTAGAGCTGAATGAGACTGAGCTCTAAATTAAAATGCCATGGACAGCTGGTGAAAGAATAGCTCCTGACAAAAACCCTTATTCATTTGCAGTCAGATGGTGCTTCTGTAAAAGAAATTGGAGGAAACAAGGAAAATAAAAAAGATCCTGTACATCAACAGCCTCACCGTTCATGTATTACTAGGTAAGCATATTATTTTCTGTGAGCCAGGTTTAGTCTGGAGAAGTACTGCAGGTTACCTGGCAGCTCTGGCACAGGGTGATTAAGAGCAACCTGCAGAGGTTTAGCATCCCAGAAGCTGGGGCTGCTTTTAATGTTGTGCTTCTGCCCAGTGCAGAGTGTGATGCTCAGAGGCAATAAACTGCTGAAGCGCCCTTGCCATCCCCCAGTTGTACCTCTGGCAGGAACGCAAGTTACCAAGCATCAAGCAACATCTTCAGGAAATCTGGACACGGAGAAGTAAGCAGGGCAGGATCGCTGCTCCTGATCATTTCCCCTGGTAGGAAACTGATACCAAGGCGGCAGCCAGACCCTTTTTGTGGCTACACAGGACTGAATTACAGCAGGTAGAGCAAAGGGCAAACTGAGTAGGAAGAAAGAAAATCCCAAAAACTAGATCATTCCAGAAGTCCTTTCAGACCTTGCTGGAATGATAACAGACTGAAAATCAGCAAAAGAGAGCAGAATTTGGCTGAAGAAAGTTATCAAGCTGGCATTTGAGTAGTGTAAAACAAGAGATCCCAGGAATACATGCCCTGTTACCCAGAAGTGCACATGAAAGCCAGAAAAATCTTGGACTGAAAAAGAAACCTTTGTGATGGAGATGATAAAGACACACCAGAGAAGTTTTCCTGGCAGAAAACAGAATGAGCATACCACACACTTCACATAGCATGCAGCTCTAGCATATTCTATGAGCAAAACAATTTTGGAAGCAGAAGAGAAAAGGAGAAACTTTATGCCACTGACCATCCACTCCATGACTCCACTCTTGGCTCTACGGGACACAAGCAGACAGTGATGTGAGGTTGTAAAGAAGTGTTTTCCATCCTGTCTTTAAAAAAAAGGGGGCTTTTGCAGAATTAATGAATAGAGAACCAGCTGAGGGATAGTCTGCATAAGGCTCTACAATATGACCTTTCTGAATCCATGTAGCTCCAAGATGTTATTACAATGGAAAAAAAGTCTTTAGTTCAGATTAGGAAGAAAATGTCAGGAGCTGGGAAATTCAATGTCCAAATGTGAAAAGAGACAAAACATGATCAGAGCATTGTTCTCTGTCTTGTAAGAGTACTTCCAGGCTCTTCTGATCAACTTTTTCCTCCTTTAGAAAAGCACATACATTTTTAATTGCATGTATTATGGCAATAAGATTAAAGAGAATAACAATGTATTTGTTCTCAGCAAGCTGAAAAATGAATGATCCAAGGGTTTACAGAAGCAGAAATCAATGTTCTGTAAAACAAGCAAACAACCACACTTTGTTTTATCAGACAGGGTCTTCCTTTGATAGTAAGAAATACCAGTACCGGTATATATTGATTTACCTATAATCAACCTCCATAATGAGGTTTCCCCACTAACCAAGCACCTCCAACCTCTGTGGGTAGCACAGCACCAACTTAACTATCAACAAAATAGAAATAAGAGGTCACAACTGTGATTTATGTATTGTTTACTTCACGGGGTCACCACTGGCTTTCCATCAGCATCCACTACTGCATAAAAATGACATTTGTGAATAATACCTTAGTAAGATTTCACTAGGTCTATGAGTGAACTGAGCCATTAAGCTCATGGGGGATTCAGTTCATTCTCAGAGATCAGTTATTGGAAATAGAAAGCAGCATAAAATTAAATTTCTTCTTTTCCATTCAGGACACCGATTCATCAATAGATGTCCATGAACAAGAGCTGTTGCAGTGGCACACATACAAAGCTGTAAGTTTTATCTCATGGTGCTTGTGAGAATGCACAATGTTCTCAAAGTCTTCTCAAGCACAGCCACACGTAAGCCAAGGGCAGGCATTTTTGTTCTAGTGCTCTAAATTAAGCTCCAAAAGGCACAGGAGGATTAGAAGTCCTTCAGCCTCCATATATCCAGAGCTACCACTAAACCAACAGAAGAGCACCAATATCTTAAAAATTAGCCAACCTATATTCACCCATTTATATATAGATTTAAGAGCCTGACTTTATCACCCACTTTAAAAGCGCTGGCCTCTTATCAAATCTGTAACAGTTCTGCAGCAGAAGCAAAGACAGATTGCATGAGACATGTTGTGATTTGCAAAGTTCTGTAAATATAAGCTAAGAAGTATTAAAAAAACCCCATGCTTATGAAAAAAATATATAATCCAAAAAGTAATTAAGGTAAGTACGCATAACAAAACAAGTTAGATATAAATGCAAATGATGTTGCACAATTCAGGACATCATATAAAATAAATAGAATTTAACCAGTTTGTGTAGGATACTAAGAAAAACCTCACATTCTGTTATTGACAGATGAAGAGGATTTAATTAGCAGCAGGGGAAGAGCAGACGGAAAACTATACCCCACTAGATGAGAAAAAAATATTTTTAGTAATGGCATTGAAGTTTTTGACTAGCATAAGTTCTCCTGCTTCAAGTCATTATTCAGCTGCTCTCTGATGTAAGGAGGAAGCAAAATACTCTGGGGCAAGCTATTCTTGTATTACTCCATCAACTTTTCTCACATTCTTCTTTCAAAAAGCTGGTCCTAACTATCACTAGAAAGAGAGTACAGAGATAGAGGGACCTTGTTTTCCTCTCATGTGACAACTCCTGTATTATAAAACCATTAAAAAAAGAATCATGAGGCCTAAAAACCTGTGTATGCTTAAACATAGGGATCTAATCCAAAAGGAAGCATTAACAAAAGTCTTTTTATTGATTTCTGTGGACATTATGTGGGACCCTAGAGATCTCAGCGCAGATGAGATCTGTAAGATATATTCACAGTCCTGTCAAAACCCGAAGTCTAATAACCAAATGTGAAGTTGCTAAATCAGAGATCGAAAGACATCCATCAAAATTTTATTGAGAGGCATGAACATATCAAGGGACATCAGGGTAATACAAGTTTCTAACACAGTGAAAGGGTACATTTCCTTTTGTTTTTCAAGCCCAGCTAAACATTGTCATCCTCTACAGAAAAGAACTCAAACAACAGATCAGTAGTCTAGAGACAACTGATTTTTAGCCACATCAGCAGCACAGCCAGTAGCAATGAGTCCTTCTCTGCATAGGGAAGACAAGCAGGTTTCCAGAAACTGCTTTGGGCTCTCATGGAGATTAACAGAACATTATCTTTTCAACCAAAATGCACAAAGTGGGAACAGGTGGCAATACTCCCTCTCCTGAAATGGGATAAAGTTAAAGGGAGGTTTTGCAGACACAGTTGTTGCAGTTTTTCCACATTTAAACTACTTCACATATAGCAGAGAGAAAACCTCTTGCTTTCGCGTGAAACATCACAGCAGAGAACACGCCTGCATGCGTCAATAGTTTCCTCCTGTTTCCAGAACTGCATAAACGATTGAAATTTCAGTTGTGGCATAAACACCCTCTGAAAATACTTACACTATACATGTGTAGAACATCAGATTCCCCCTAGGGCCCCAGTTACAACTCACTGTGTACCTTAAGTCAAATTCCCAGCAACAAGATGCTCACTTAAAACATCAAAAGTAAATTTTGATCAGGAAACAGAATGCAGTAGTGGGATGGTTACATTTCTGCTTTGTTTTCAACTTAAAGAAACCATTCCAGCAGCAGCCTTTCTATCACAGTGTCACAGTACTCAGTCAGAAAGGCTTCTGACTATCTGATACAATTCAAACAAGCTGAGAGACTACTGAAGCCTTTGACAGCCCTTCTGTCAGATTAGGGTGAATGAATTTCGCAGCTGCCTCCGTGGCTGGTTCAGTATTCATATTTCTCAATAGGCTCAATCAAAGATCAACACATTCTTAATTCAGAGAAACAATGAGTTTCTGATCTTAAGTGTAACCTGAGACCAAGTCTACTCAATATTGCATAAAACCACATTAAGCAAGGTCAGAATTAAACCATTAACATCTGCAATACAGGCAAAAAAAGCAAAACCAAAAAGAATACACTTATTGTCTGTAAAAAAGAAAAAGTTGATAAAGGAAAAGGGAAATAATTCTTTCCTTAAAAAACAAAGCATATCTTAGTGTATCATCTAGACAGCTGTACCATTTTACAAAACAGATTTTCATGATGATCACAAAAGCCTGACAATAATTCTCTATTTTAGACAGAAATAACAGTTCTTTTGTCCTGGCTGCTTCTCAACTGACAGCTTTCAAGTAGGGAACAATAATTTTCAGTTTTCAGAGGAAGCCAAAAGAGATTACCTGTATTTCACCTCATAATCAAAGCTGTCCTATTTGTACTATGATCTATATTTGAATCTTATTTGCCTCTGTGAAGATACTTCATATGCATTTAGCTTTATATGTTGTGTATTACTAAAAACCAAACAAAGCAGAACCTTATTCTGTTTCCTTGAAAGTACATGTAGGGTTTTGTTGCTTTGATTTCAGAGATAACAGCATTGGGTCCTTAATGCAGACAGGAGGTTTTAGAGACAAACCACACCATGGCTCACTAAGGTTCAAGGAGATAGCTCATAAACTTCTAAAGCCACTTATTTCTTTGACACACCTACAGAAAGGCTCCAGAGAGAGTTTCAGGAGTGAATAAAAAGAAAAAAAAAAAAAACCATAAGAAACCAGCCAAACACCAGTGCACGTGAGCAGACTCCCATTAGAGAAGGAAGGAACACACATTTCTATCCTGCATATTACACAAATAGGCGAGTGAGGTAGTGCAGTTAGGTGTAATATTCCTTGTGTCCATTAAAGCCAGCCAGTTCTAGCCAATCATTTCACTTGCATTCCCTGGTATCACTGATCTGCTTTTCAAATCATCACATTTTTGAAATAGTATCATTTGATATACTGACTACTACAACCAAGTGTTTCGCCTAACTTTCTTGCACATTATATAAAAGAAAATCTATTACCGTTTCTTTACTCACTGCAGACAATTTTATGGTTTTGTAAATACACTATGTGCAAACACTTTTGGATTATTATCCCCAAGGATTGTCTTGGGAAGCAGATAAACTAGAAAAAGGAAGGGAGCAATGCTCCAATCGTAACACTCTGTCTATGAACATGCTTTTTCCTCTATAACTACATAAATTCTTGCCAATCAAGAGTTAGTACCCATTCAGATGCAGAAGCATCTACACTGGCTTTAGAACTCAGGCTGAATTCAAACATTTCTTTCTCTCTACTTCAAATTTTGCTGACATTTTCCAGCTGAAGAGAAGCAAGTGGCAAATGTTATATGACAAAACACATATATGCACTATTCATCAAGCAAATATTTTTTAGTTCAGCACTGTATCTACAGCTCAGCAGATCAGATCTAAGCAGTCCTTGCAGCATTCTCCAGTATTCCACCCAAGTTTTTATACTATGAACAGCAACACAGTAATTCCAATCATGAGGAAAGCCACATTAAGTGAGCGGCTAATCAGCAAACTCTATGGAAAGATTTGGCAATTTCTACCTAGTTCTTAGTGGATAATCACACATGCCACACAAGCTGCCAGTATGGCTGAAATTCCTCTTGGCAGGCTAGATCAATTACGGAATGAGTAGATGAAGACAAGTGAAATTCTAGATTGAACTCCAGTTGCCTGGCACATTTTACAGGAGGTAAGAGGGACACAAGGCAAGAGAACCCAGATTTTATTCACATAGTGACTGTGTGTTCGTTTTACTGCAGCAGCCTCAAATATAGGGAAGAAAAAAAGGGATGCCAGGGCAGCAGTGGAATCAGAAGCATCTCTGTGTACTATACCCACCAGCTGCTCAAGCTCAGAAACTCAGTTCCACCTACCTGGCTTTAAGTGGTGAGTCCCACTGTTGTCAGTAGCACTGACAGTTCCTATGCCTTGTCTTTCTTTTAACTACGAAACAAAATACACAGGAAGAATGAGATGGTGAAAATGAAGCAAGATTTCAGTTTTGATCACCTTGTAAGTAAAAAGTTAACTGCACTGCTAGCTGCCCTCAGCAAGAAGGGTCAGAATCAACTTGATCTGATCACATAAATATTCAAACAACAAAGAGTTTCTAACTTTCTGCAGAACACACATAACACAGCCCAACTTTTAGCCTGATTGCTTCAACCACTGTACTTTTCCCCTTAGCATAATTTATATCATAACACAAGCGTTTTAGCACATAAATTAAGCTACCTCTGAACAGACAAAGATTAAATATGCTAAAAAGCTTTTGCAGTTATAGGTTAACTGCATCATTCATTGCATTTACAACATCATGCTACAAAGCAAACTTAAAATGAAATACATAATGTCAAACAGAAGTAACCAATCTCTCATTTTAGACACCTAGCAGAAGCAGAAACGCATGGTCAAAATAAACTGACATTGAAAGTTTGTAACTTGCTAAGGAGTATTTCTTGGTTTGTATTATGTTATTGCTTTGCAGAAGGACATTTTAAGTTTTAATTGTTTTTTGAAAAACAGCTCCACCTTATTTCAAGTAATTCTATTGTATTTTACCTCAGTGTGATTTAAGTGACTGGGTACAAGTTGTATGCTGGACTGCATCTGTGCTGCTCTCTCAGTGACTGCTTTGCATTCTCAGTCAATGTGTATCAGCTTACATATAATGTCTTAACAACACAGAGTTACAAGGTTGGAAAAGACCTTTGAGATCATCAAGCCCAACTATACCTGTCCACTCCTAAATCATTAAGCACTTCATCCACCCGTCTTTTAAACACCTTCAGGGCTGGGGAATTAACCACCTCCTTGGGCAGCCTCTGCCAGTGCTTGAGAACCCTTTCAGTGAAGAATTTTTTCCTAATGTTCGTACTGAACCTGCTCTGGCGCAACTTGAGGCTATTCTCTTGATGAAGGACTTTATCTGCAGAAACAATTTATTTTTAGAATATGCAAGTTCACATCTGTAGCAACTCTTTGCAAGTCATAATCTTAGAAATTTAGACATTCCTGAAGGAAGCTGCGTCAGAGGGTGACCAAGACAATCTTCCTGTAACAGAACTTTGCATGGCAGCATTGCTTATTTGAGAAAGCTAAGCAGATACTGTTTTCCCATTTTCTCCTGCCCAGCACAGATCTCAATTCCTTTCCAAAGACCTGGGAAGGCAGGATTTACTCACTGAACTAACACTCAATGACCCATGAGTGAGTTATTCCACACTTGCCCTGAATTAATACATGGAGCAGAGTATGGAAAAAAATCAGAAAATTAAGACATCACTCTTAAGCTTTTCCACGAAAAACTAAAAGTTAAGTGTGCTCCTGAGATGCTAACAACTAAGAAATAATAATTAATCCATCTTTCACTACATTTCAAGACCCAAATTCTCCAGTCTAAAGGCAAACTGATAATAACAACATTATAGGCATTTATAACAGACTCACACTGAGACTACTGCCATGCAGAGAAAACAGCAGGGGTCCCACAAGATAACACGTTCTTATGTAAAATTGTTTTCTGAGAAATGCTTAAGCAAACATCCAAACAGGTCAGAACAAGGAGCAGAGCTTTCAATTTGGCTCTAAGTGCCATCAGAAAACAAGTTGCAGTACTTTTTCCTTTCCCATTTCCAGGTGGAGATTTTAGTCAACCACTCTGAATCCCATTTTCCTAGCGTAAAACACTGCCCTTCTGTTTAGGTTTCTACCCAACACCTGCATCTGCTCAGAATGACAGACTTGCTACTGAAACTAAAAGCTGCCGGGGAAGACCTTGGCATTATAGTTATTACTCTCCAACCTTGGCCAGCAACATGATAACAGAGTCACAATTCAGGATGAGAACACTTTTCACTGGGACAGACAAGCAGTTACATACGGTATTTCACTTCAAGGGTATATGTGTTTTGACAAACTGAAGTCATTCAAGACCTGAGCTACCTAAAAGTTGGATATAATGCAACTCAGGACAAGGGGCATCAGGGCACCAAGAAACCTGCTTATCGATGGTAGATGCTGTTCATTGGAGTCACAGCAATAGAACAGGTCAAAAAATGGAATTTGTCATAAATTATTTTTCCAGTACTTAAGGGGAGGCCTATAGGAAAGTTGGGAAAGGACTTTAAATCATGGAATGTATTAATAGGATGAGGGGAAATAGTTTTAAGCATAAAAGGTTAGATTTAGAGTAGATATTAGGAAGAAATTTTTTACTGTGCAGTTGGAGAGGCACTGGAACAGGCTGTCCAGAGAAATCATGGCTGCATCATCCCTGGAGCATCCAACCTGGCTTTGAACAACCTGAAGTAGTGGAAGGTGTCCCTGCCCATGCGGGGGCTTGGAACTGGATGATGTTTAAGAGCCTTTCCAACCCAAACCATTCTATGATTCTGTAACTGAAGGCCAGCAGAATACTGTAAGGGGAATCACTAATCTCAAAGCATACTCTATAGCAGGTCACCTCTACAAAACAGGATGGATCCCCGTTTCTCATACAAAATGCAGAGTTCAATTTAGAACAGTGCATTACCTTGAGAGCCAGTTTAAAAGGTTCATCAGCAGGACTGAAAGCAATACGCATTCAAAGTCTGATACTATTATGTTAGAGCAAACCCTCTTCCAGGGATGACTTCAAAAGACTAAATTGAAAAATATCACAGGAAGCGATTAATATGCTAGTAGTCATTCAAAATGCAACAGAATTCTTTCCACACAAAGGAATTGCTTTGATTTCCCTTTCAAGATGCATAAGTAATATATTGTTATAAACACACATAAGCCTAATTTTAGAACATATGGACTCTGCCATGTGGTTGTTTACTTAGATGGGGTGCTTTAATTTGTCTTGGCACTTTGTAGTGTTTAGGGTGTCTTTCAAGATAAGGCAGAGATTTATGGACACATTGTGGACTAAGATGAAATATAATTAGATAGCTTTACAAGATCCTTTTTAATTATATCCACAACACTGAAGAAATTATCTAGCTCCGTACCCTATAATAGAACACTCAACATACATTAAAAGACAAACCAAGAATTAAAACAGCATCATGAACAGTCCTCCATATGTGTTTCTAGTGAGAAGCACCAGGCAAAGGCAAGTCAGCTACAAAGAAACCAAATGAGTACATATTTTTATATATATGTTTGTCTTCTCTGTTTAGAAAAAACATTAAACAGATCCCTTAGGAACTCCCAGCAGCATCTTGTTCATAGAAAAACAAATAAATATACACTAGATACAGCATTCATAGAACTGTTTATTCACTAAATATATAGACTATTTTACTCAAAGACTTCCCTAAAAAATGATTTAAGACTTAGGCATAATTAAGCCAAAGTAGTCAAGAGGAAGGCCTGCAGAATGCAGATCACCTCTGTATATCCTGGGACCACGATAACTATGGAGGAGGAAAAGGAGGGCAAATAAAATACTTAGGTTTTATATTCGCAGTTGCTCTGCAGAAAAAAAATTAAAAAGCTTTTCTAAACAAACCTGTGTGTCACTATCTTGCTATGCCAAGACCTAAGGGCACATACACTTGTATTAAAGGCACATGCTTAACTTTTCCCCCAACTAGGCAGCTGAAGAAAGTGCACCGCTGCTCAAGCCACCACTGCAACTCGTTCAGCAGCAAAAGGAATTGCTCAAGGCTCTAATTCACTGAAATGCAGCCTAGGGGGCTATTTGAGAAGCACCTCTTCGAGCTTTTCCCCTCTTCAGGCTTTCCATAGACAAACTCAAATACCTCAGAGGCATAAACCTGAAAAAAAATTATTGCATTCTGAATTCTTCTCCAGTATTAATTCAATACTTTGTTTCTAGTTTAGTTTAATACTTCATTACTGTTTCAGAACATTTTAGCACACCACAGAAGATAGTTACTTCAGTCCCTAAGGTGTCCAAGAAGTAACGTTACTGGAAGCAAAGCCTACATAGCATCATTTGTCAGTTAACTCCAGTTACATAAACTCTGCATTTAAGAAGAATCCAGCACCACATTGTTGGTCATCTGTTTTGTTAATACAAATGATAGACTTACATAAAATAAGATAAATTCTTTGTATAACTCAACTAACAAGAACATGGTTCGGATAACTGCTACAGCATGGAATTCATATTCAATTATGAAAATATGAAAAACATGAGCAACAGCAGTCGTATGTTCAGTGCAGGGAGGAGTCAGATGGAATTGTAATTCAACTGCCTTCCCAAAGAGGAAGTTAATCGTGGTAATGAAAATCAGCATACCAAAGTGTGTTTGCATATCAAAAGATAACTCCACTCCAGACAAACAATGTTTCATTTGCAGTCTTCCGAATTCCCAGAATTAATCAAGGCACAATATAAAATTTTCCTAACTTAATTATCATGAACAAAAGGGAAGTGGAAGTCCCTACATACTGCTTTGAAGACTCATTAGTGCTCAACAGCATCCTGATAACGTTCAAGTGCAATTAGAGAGGGGTACCAGAGCAGAACACATTTTGAAAGACAGACCCACAGAGGCAAAGGACTGAGATATTGCCAAAAGACATGGCAGAGAAACACAATGTGATGTAACAGCTTAATACCAGGCATATTCTCTGCAGAAATACTACTTTTATTTAATTTTTTTTTCCTGTTAATTTATTCCAGATTTGTAACCACTTCACAACAATAAAATTTACTGCTCTGATTGTCAGCAAGGGGAACTCCTACACACTTACTTTTTTGAAATGAATCCTAATCATATGGCAATTCAAGGGTATCCTGTTACTATCTTAAACTTGAGACGAGTGTGGAAAGTCAAGAAGTTAAAGCACATCTCCTATTAAGCTGAAAGGGTCAGTTCAAGAACTAGTATCACACAGTGACAGCTCTAAGGCTTTGCTATGAGATATCTTGGTTTGGTGGATTAAATTTGGCTGCCAGACACCCACCAAGCAACTCTTGCTCACCCTCCTCAAGAAGGCAGGGAGAGGAAATAAAAGAAAACAACTCATGGGTTGAGATAAGGACATGGGCATCACCCATTATGATTGCAGGCAGGCAGAATGGACTTAAGGAAAATTATCGCTGGTGGCTGTCTCAGAGATCAACGCTTGATCAAATCCTGTTCAATATTATACAAAGGATCAAATCTTTGCTGATAAAGTTCGCAGTCAACACAAACTTCAGTACAGTAATAAGTGAAGACAGGTTACTGATACTGGACCATCTGAATTGCCTACTGAATAGTCACAATCAAACTAAATCTGTTTTAACACAGCCAAGCATTGGGAAATGGTAGCAGGATTCCAGTACACAGACACAGTAACTGACTCTCAGGGTATGCCTGGAGCATCCTTCATAAAAAAATAAATAACCATTAAAAGCCAGGTAATGACAGTGGTAAAGTATACAGCACTAGTAAAATGTTGCTAGAAAATGACATTTCTTCAAAAAATGAGTTACACAAAGGACAGAGGAACACAGAAATGAGTTCAAAGAAGAGATATAACAGTATCCAGAAAAGCGCATTTCATGGTGAGGAGCAAAAAAGCTTAAGAGATGTAAAAAAGATGTGTGATTACCATATGATCATTTCACAATTCCACAAGTAAACATAATGGTGATTTTTCCTTCTGATGCAAATAAAATCCAATGGCTTACAGTTTAAGCTTGCAAAATTCACCCTTGAAGTTAACATTTAATTTGTTACAGTAGGTGAACAGTGGCATAGATAAATGGGAAGGCAGTCGGTTCATATGAATTCGTCTTCACAGATGTGTGTAAATGAAGAAAACAGGTGTTTCAGTTTGGGAATCCTGAACACAGACTGTGAATGTAAGGGAAAACGCCAAATGCCAGAAGACAGAGGATGGACAGTAGGCAAGATTCTGCGCTACAGTTCCATAAACTCCTGCTCTTTTTTGTAAAATCTTGCACCTACTGATATTTTCAGTATCATCATTAGGACTCACAGACATGTAACAAAGTCTTATGTTGCTCTGAAAAGCATAATCACAGCTGAAAGAAATAAGTACATAACATCTGATCCCTCAAAAAAATCTTTGAGCAATTAACTTTCACACGTGAATCGCTGCAGAAATGCTGCCACCCAGCTGTAGAAAAGCATAAGAAAAGCCTCAGCTCCCAGAACAACTCAGCTAAGAGGAATCACCATTCCCTGCTTGCTGGAGCATTCTCCCTGCCCCGTTTTATTTTCCAGATTTGACCTACCTCTCTGCTGTGTTCTCCATCTTATCTCCTTGTGTTTCAGTGGATACTGAAAGAAACACCAAGAAGCCTAGTTTGAAGGCAAAGATCACACAGGGCTGTAAACAGATAGCCAAGACTTGTAATATGTGAAACGGAAGGATTGACCAGAACTAGGCTTTCCTGCTGTGTAGCATCATCAGACAGCACCCAGTTACATCCCTGTAACTACCCCCAGCATTAGCTCTGGCTCTGTTGAGGCCAGTTCTCCAAGGCAGTGAGGATGGCTAGGAGCCACCTTGCAAGCACAGTAATTCATCCCTAAATCCTCCCCCAGTGAACGTGCTGGTGGTTGTTGCAACATCTCCGTTGATTAGACAGATGAATGGTAGTGGAGCAGCACCCAAGTCCATCACCTGCACAAAAACAAAAGGAGCATTAAGATGCCGTGACATATGTTCCTTCACTAAGCTTATTTCTTAAATTTTCCTCCATGGGGACAAAGTAAAGTAGACAACGCACCAGTCGGCTACACCCCAAGTTCTGCCTAAGGCATCTAGGTTTAAGATTTGCCACCAGTTAAAATAGTTAACCACCTCTCTTTTGTAAGTTTTTGAAAACAAATTCAAAACAATTTTGGAAGTTATTAATTAGATAAATTCACCATTACTATTTTAAAAATTAAGAGTTTCCTCTCATACCACCATTAACTGGAACCTTCTAAGCTGGATTGCATCTTGCTTCTCTTTTTGAGACATTTAGCAGACATTTTCACTAACTTTTCAATTATTTGAACCTTTGCTAAGAATAGCACTAAGGATTCATTAAAAGCTGGGTTGGAATCCATTCTGAAAAAAACAGGTGAGCATACGTACTTATATTAAAAAACTATGTAATCTTATAGACTGTAAACTTCTGAGCACAGCCGAGATGTACATCTGATGTATTTCCCAATTGTTTATTTTAAGCAGTAAAACACTTTTCATCCAGCCACTATATCAAAAAAATTCTAAAAACTAGTGGAATTTGGATAGTGGCAACATACATCATTTGAGATGTACATTTTAATGGGAGCAGGAATGAAAGCTCAGACCCAAGCTTCAGATCTGCAATGTTATATAGCACACAGAAGGCAATTTCATTAGTATTACTTTAAAAACTCTATTAAGGAAGCAATTTCTGAATGAAATAGCTCAAAGATGACTGTGAATGCTTGAGTAGCAACTGGAGAGTCAGATGTTTTACTTCCATGTGTTCCTAAATAATTTAGGGAACAACAACTAACAGAGTCTCCATTTAGCACATTTAAATATTAAATCTGAATTATTGTAGACAAACCTGGCATTTAAGACTAGATAGACTGTTTAGTACTCTTGGCTCATTTAAAATAAAGATCAGAAGTGCACAAATGAATAGCAAACCCAGAATTTTAATTTATTTCACGCTGCTGAGTGAATCCATAAGATGCAGTTATCAGATCTTCCACGAATCCAGTGCTGAAAGTAGACAGACAATACAAGTAGCTCCTTAGCCAAGGAAAACCAGTATAATGTTTATGGAAGAGGTAGAGTCGTTACTTAACAGAATAGCGCAATATGCACCTATAACGTCAACTTTCCATGTATGTGAAGCAGAAAGATGTAACCATAGAAGAGAAGGTATTGCAAAAAGCAAGAATGAAATAACATTTCAGAGAATAACCAAAAAGGTTGTTGATTTTTCTAGCCAAAGCCATGTTGCAATCAGATTCATTTTCTGAACTTGTTTTCATTACAACTGAACCTATTTATCCAAAGGAAATAAAGGTCAAATGACATATGGTTCCACATGGCACACTCCATATGACCTAGAAGGCAAGATCCGTTTCAGTTCCGTTTACAAGTAACATTTTTTACTTCATTTTTTTTATCCCATTTCCTTTCACACATGCAATGTTTTTAACTACTATCAGCTATGTTGAAATAGTTTCAACTGTGTTCCCATTAAGCTAGAGGACTAAACAGATCTGCAATGTATGCAAGCTTAGAATTGAGAATTGCTGTTTCTAGGAACTCTCTAGTACAGTTTTTGAACCAATTTAAAGCAATAAACCCCCCCCAGTACACTGATCAAAAAGCACCACATCATGCTGCTATTGAAGTTGTTTTACTAAATCAAAAGATATCCAATAAAGGTTGGGAAAAGAACCATTTGCTGCCCAAAGAGTGTGCCATTACTAAGAGCTGTGACAGAGCCATATCACAGTGGGATCTTTGACAGCACATACCTGGCAGCTCAAAGTATCAGAATCTATTCAACCCAACAAATCCAGCCCTTTGTACAATGACTTCAAGCCTCTAAAACAGCCTGCCTCACACAAACCCCTTTCCACTTACATTTGAGCAGCTAGCTCCCCATTTATACTTAGCATATCACAGTTTTCAGGCTAATAACCACAATTCTTTTGCCGACAGGTTTCTCAGATTTCATTTACATGAGTGGCAACAAACCAAAAGAATCCATCAATTTCTACCTACTGTTCTGTTCACAAATTCTGCAACTGTGGTGCATGATTTTTATTTCTTGTTATTTCACTAATTGTTTCTACCAGATAAGTATGAAGTGATTTTGCACAACAGCTGGAGAATTATAATGTTAGACTCCCACTGCTGATTACTAATTATTTTCTGCTATTCTGTGAGAAAGCTAGAGTAGTTAGAATGCACAAAAATACACCATAGGTTTCAAACTGATTTCTTTAGCATAAAATTCAATATGAACACAATCCTATTAGAAAAACGTTAGCCACATTTGAAAACAAAAGTCAGATGAATCAAAAATAAAAGCTTACACACTTGGTATGGAACACAAATCCTGGCAATACGTTTTGAAGTGTTCTTAACACAAGCAGTGCATCTGCCAAGAGAAGTGTATATAATCCCAAACAGTTTCAGGAATGAAACAACACTCCTATTACATGAAGTGTCTTTACTAATACTGCCATAGTAAGAGAAGCAAAAGCCACAAACAGTAAATCTCTCTTTACTAAATGGAATAGAAAAGGTCTTGCTATTAGGCAGCTTGCCAGATCCTGGGAGCTTGGAGTCCTTTGGAAGTACCTGAAAAAACTTGCTTTGTGAAAAAACAATAATTCATCATGGAGAAGTACACTGTTGTATAGAATAACCATTACACATGAAGAAATTATTTTGTGTGAATGAACCTGAAATTTTAAATTAGCAGAATTTTATATATCAATATATTATTCTTACTCCTCAATAATTTCTTTTCTCTTTCAAATTACTTCCTTTGCTTGATGTCTTCAATCACCTCTGCCCCTGCTTGATTTTTGTCCCATAAGGAAATTCAAAGATCTGGGCTAGGAGTGGGATTCTTTGTCTTCTGAAGAATGAGTTAATTAAACAGTGGGAGACATGACCCAAAGGTAGTGGCTGTGGAACCAACCAGGAAATCCACAATGAAGGAGACTCCCTATCAGTGCGTATATTTCTAAAAGCCACACACAAATGAGTGGGTAGGTAGTGCCCAAAAGCACTTTTAAAGAAGTATAATTCCTTCATCCTGGCTGACAAAAGCTAAAGTTTTCAACATTTTAGCTCTCCATGTAGGAAGCTTGGAGAGCACAACTGTGTGGTCAGAAGCTACTGGAGCTTTCATCCTTGGCACTCTGCTCTGAGAAAACATTAATAGCCATTCCCAGCCCAGAGCTGTTGGCACATTTTACCTCTGTGCACAATGAATCAGTTTCTAACCAGGCTACACAAAGCCTGTGGGTACTTCTTCTCTTGGACTCCTGGCCTCCCTTTGCTGCATACACTAGGGCCAATGCTTTTCTTATGATCATTTCGACATCCAACCATAAAACTTTGGGGTCAACCTCTCCATTATAGGTCACCTTCAACATCACAGCCCCTGAACAATCAACAGCATCGTTGTCCCAAGGCTGTGGTAAGCACACTTGGCCAAGTTACCTTATTCCCCTTCATCCTCACAGCCCAGACAGTGCTGGCGTCAGTTGCTCAGAGAGCACATGAGGCTGTGGAGCGTATCAGAATCTGCATCTCTTCTCCCAAAACATTAAAAAAGATCATCACACAACAAGCTTTATTGGCTCCAAAGTAATTCTTCAGCTGGTTCCAGCTGCACTTAATGAGGGAGGAATAATGTGGCTCCAAGTAGCATTATTCTGTGATGGTATTTCAAAAAAAAGTCTAGGAATAAGAAAGATTTCCCACAGTTACTGTGGACAGATGTGGTTGATAATATTCTTTTAATAGTAACTGAAGCACTTGCAAGGCACTTAACTCTTCACATTTTTCTCCAGCCCCCAGCTAAGAGTTTAGCTCAGCTCTAATCCAAAGACCTAGAAATGAGAAAGCATGTTAGCTAACGGATCCCCAGCAGATACTGGCTGTCACAGTAAAGAGCTGCAGAATTTCCCAGACTTTGAGAATCAGCCCTCACTATTGCAGACACCATATCACATCCTCCTTTTCATGAACTAGTCAAATAACATCTCAAGAGCAGTTAACACTTGTGTCCCCATTGCCTTTAGAAGTCTTTTCCAGACTTTCCTGGAGCTAATTGATTTTAGGCTGATCATTAGGGGAAGGAGATTTAAGAGCACCTTTTTCGTTTGTACGTACCTGCACTTGTGGAAATGCTGTCTTCTAATTCGACTCTTCTTTCTCTGGTACTTAACACCTTGATGTACCAAAAAAAGCAACTATATACCTCACCTTTTTTTTGGTAAGCTCTACAGACCAGGCTCCTCCAGTCAACTACGAAACAGGCAATCCACTGCCTTGGCTGTCTTTCTCTGTACCTGTTAGAGTTTATCATCTTTGTGTAGTGGAAATACCTCATCTCAAGGATGGCAGATGCTCGCTTGCATAGCCACTTCATGATAGTAAAGAAACCTGGTTCTGGATAAATGCACCCAGATCTCACTATCTTGTTCAGCATGTCTCTCAAGGAATTTTCATAGCTATAAGGGGCAGTTACACAGCCTGTGCTCTCTGCATTTGCAGAAACACATCACACTAAAAAATGGAGTTACACACATGGCTAGTGCAAAGCACATGCTCAAGTGCTTTAAGGAATAAGTGTTTTAATTAATATGTCCCTAATTTTTCACTAGGTTTCCAGTAAACAAAAATTCTGCCTGCAAAGCTCGCACTGTGAGGTCACAGCCAACATAATTGCTGCTATTAACTTAAGCACTGAGTAAGCATGTTCACAACCATGTTTTAATTATAAATGAAAACTGACACCAGCTCTGCCCTTGACTATATCCGAATACATTTGGTGAATGTTTAACTAGCAAGTTTGCCAGCTACAATATTGCTCTACCATATTTGCTGTTACAGTCAGAGAATGCCATGTTCATCCCTAACTACAGGAAATCATGTGGGAATCCACTTCTGAACCTAGCATTGGTTTAAATAACACAAAAATGTGTGCCAAGTGATTTCTGCACCTCAACCAAACTGTTCGACTAGTGAGTATTACTCTCACAAAAAGTTCACATAGTCATGCAGTCTGAAGACAGACTGCAGGGAGGTTTTAACAGAGGAATTCAGGTATCCAGGCAGAGTGCAGGTTGCACTTGCTGTTCTGCGAGTTCCTTCACTGGTGTCAGTAAGGGCAATATTTTTACTTTTACAGCGAACTTGCCCACATTCCTGGACAATAAAATCTGTTCATGCAAACTGTAGGAAAATATACTACCAAGAATTCACCATGAGAAATGAAGAAATTCTTTTTCTTCAAAGTGATAGGGAAGTAGCAGCATTGATCCAATGGACATAGATAAAGGTCTCTCAAATCTTCTCAATCATAACATCAGGTGGCTTCTCGTTGAAGTTTTGGCTATCTTACAGTCTTTATGATACCTGCAAAACACTCCAATCAAATTGCTCTCTCCTCTAGTCTCAGTATGAAATTCTAGGACCAAAATATGTACCCAAGCCTTTGTTCAGCCACATATGCAGGTTACCTAAGGAATTAAACACCCTAAAAAGCAATTAAGTGTAACTGAAAGGAAAACCACTTCTGTCCATATCAACTAACAGAAATTCTGTTGCTTATAATCATGATTAGTGGAATTATTGAAAAACCCACATTGTTATCAACCACAGTGAGTATGAACATTCTTACAGACCTCTTCCTTACGTTCTGTAAAAGACATGTTGAGAAGATCATAGGATTTGCATTTTTTATTCAGTGATTAATTAGATTGTCATTTGGTGATATGGGAGGCTCTGATTGTGACCTAGTCACTTAACCCAGTTCACTACGCATCGTGATTTCATCTTTTCAAAAATACAAGTTTTAAAATACAGTTTGAGAAACGTTATTCATGCAGCTTTTCTAAGCAGAAGATGACCAAACCAGAACAGAGCTGCAGATTCACTGCACATTTCAGGATCAGAAAGAGCTAAGCAGAATAGCCAACAGTGCTAAGAGAAGCTATATATAGCTTCCCCTGAACAATTAACCTCAATGTGGCACAGAAAGCTGATAGGGAGGATCAAGGAGACAGGCAGAGGAATAAAATTTAGAATGGACTTGAAAAAAAATGGGCAGGAGAGCACATTTTAAAAAGAAGAGGAAATAAAAAAGATGCAAAGGAGCTCTAACTTGGCATAGCAAAAGTACTGCAACAAAGAAGAACCTACAAAGTGACTCAAATTTCCTAACTGTGCAGAGCCAGCTCTCTACCATTCTCATAAATAGCTACATATGTTGATTTCTGGCAACATAACATCCTTCAAGTTGCAATCTCAGTGTACACAAGCTGAACTGACACATCCACTAGCAGCTGGCCCACAAGATCAGAGCATTTTCCCTAGAGACTGATGTGGGTCATTCATATTTTTCTTTTGATTTCTGGATTAGGCTCTGCATTTTTTTTCTCTTGCTTGCAAGTTACAAGCTTTGTATGAAAAATTCTAAAATAATTAATCTTTGAGGCGATACACAGTATATAAAAAGTTTCATACAGAGAATCGGGTACCCAGAGGGATAAATGTTCCAAGCAGTAACTGGCAAAACTGCTGACTACACAAGATCTAGTATCTTTAGTGAGAGATGTCATCTCTTGAAACGTATTAGCCTTAGCTGCAGAAAGAGAACATTTGTCTCCACTGAGTCTACCTGGAGCAAAGCCCAAACTGTAAGTTTTCCTTTAACTTCCCACTGGAGCCATAGACCAGTTAACTGCTTTCCTTCCTCAGCCATTTTTCTTCAGACCACCATCAATCTGGGTTAGAAACCACACACTTTTGAACACAGACTAATCAGTAGAAAGCTGTCATCACCGTGTAGATAAAGACACACATGGACTGGTTTAACTTGCTCACATGGTGCGTAAGAGCAAGGTGCCTAAACAGGCTCCTGGACGTGGCACTGAATCTTTTATATCAAGAAGGCATGTTCATATTCTATGATTCTATCACAGAAAGGGTCATTGGGCACTGGCAGAGGCTGCCCAGGGAGGTGGTTGATTCACCTTCCCTGGAGGTGTTTAAGGCACGGGTGGACGAGGTGCTAAGGGACATGGTTTAGTGTTTGATAGGAATGGTTGGACTCGATGATCTGGTGGGTCTCTTCCAACCTGGTTATTCTATGGTTCTATGATTCATGTCACTACTAGGATAACCCAATGCGGTTATCACAAGGAATACAGTCACAAGGGCTGATTCCCATTGGGAAATGGATAGAACCCCAGGGTGACATATGGGCATTTAGGCCTTAAAAGGCAGCAGAGGTCTTTTGTTGTTCATTGGGGTTTAGTTATTTTATTCCTTGTGTGTTTGGAAGAAGGATTTTTATAACCTGTTTATAGAACTTGGTGCCTTAGGTCAGTAGGAGAGAAAGTCGCGGTGCAACAAGGAGTAGCTGAGAAAAGGTCTCAGTCCCAAAGTCCTTCCTGGTTCTTTTTCAGACCAAGGCTTTGCTTAAGGTTTGTACTTTCATGTAATCCCGTTCACCTTTCTCAATCCTCTGCAAAGACTGAGAATTGTTTACAGTCACTTCTTGTAGGTGTAAGTATCTGCTCAGTTTCTCTAGGTAGGAAACCAAGCAGACACATATAGCAAGAAACCACTGCTTCTCAAAGAGAAAAGATCCTCTGAGACAAAGTTTCTGTTCAGCTCACATGCAGATGATCTGTAAGCCAGAAGCAGGATATTGCTTCATAGCTGATAGTGGGTATTTAACCTTGTAAGAAGCAGAGCTTGTGCAGTAGTGCCTGCAGGGATTCAAGGGAAAACAGCTTCAGTCTACAATTTTCTCTATTTCTACAGCATGATGCAGCATACCAGCCCAGGCACCTGAAACATTTATTACAGGTTAGAGTAAAGCAGTTGGAATAAGCAGAGCGCAGTCTAATTGCTTACAGAGGTTGCTAGACAGGCCACGACTGCCCTTGCTTTGACCTTCTCCTACAGCCACCCTTCACTCTGGCTTTTTCATTAAATGGAATTTATACAAAAGAAAAAGCTAGAATAAACAAGCGTTAAAAACGGTCATCTCCCCTGCACTCTCCAAGAAGTGTCATTTCCCTGCTGGATCATGCGAGCAACTGCTCACTCAGCCATTCCTTCAAGAATCCACAGGCTTATGGTATGAGAGTGTGCTATGCTATGCTATACTCCACTACCACCAGCTTCTAGACACTGGCTCCAGAAGCTCCATCTTTCATGTGACAATGAGGAAGTTTTCATTAACAAGAATTTATTTAGAGAAAAAAAATTAAAAATATTAACATGACAGAATTTGTTTATCCCAAGGGTCATCTTGAACCTCTGGAAGCTTCCTCCTAGTAATAGCACACACTGAAGAGCAACATTTCAAATACAAATAAAATGCACACTTGAAATTCCTCCTTATCCGATCCAATGGCACATACTAGCATTTTTCAGGGTATGCACATTGTCTACCAGCTGTTAGACTTCTTGATGCAGAGCTATGATCCATCACAATAGTCCAGCATGGGGTACTCAGGCTAGCTACTCCAAGTTATGTATCCCCCTAGGACTAAAATATAAAAGCCTATGCAATCTTCCAAAATTCCCTGACAAGAAACTGTTAATTTTACATGCTACTCACCTTGGGAAGATGTAGTCTGAAATACAAACAACAGCTGGCCTGATGCTCAAAGCTGTCATACAGCTCAGTACCACAGGGGACCACCCAGTCAATGATAAAATGTTTTAATGCAGCAGCTAGACCTGAGAAATGTAACAGCAGTTCTGTCTATTTTATCACTGGTGGTTGGAAGAGCTGAAGAAAACCTGTCCATTTGTTATCATAGGCTTCAAGAGGGAAAAGTCTGGCTTGTAAATTACGGTGTAACAAACTCCATGTAACTAGTTCCGTAAATTCAGCACCTTTCATCAAATTTCCATTATCATTTCATGACTCAGAGCCACTCACCATCTCAGGTGGGAGCAGTCCAGAATCTAATGCAATGACTCTTCTAGCAAAAGCAGTACACTATTTTTTACTTACTTTGGGATTTGAGTTAGCACAGTATAGTACAGTACAAACTTACAATAAAGTACAAAGAAGGACAAATAAGTAAATGCTCCCAAATCCCCTGCTAATCCTAATAAAAATATCAAAGTAGCACATAGTTATGCTTTTTTTATTCAGTAGTCCAGCAACAGTGTAAGAATGCAATTTATTCAACTATTTACCTAAGAGACTCCTGCAACAATAATGTATTCAGAAACTCCTGAGACACTCTCGCCAGTGGTGCTTGGAGATTGTCTATGTACAATATTTTACAATGGCTTAACAGAATAGAGGTTAAGATCCCTGTCTACATCTTCCCTGCCTTGCAAACAGGAAAAAAAAATGTATCAATACTGCCCTAAATCTGGCTCCCTATTGCCAGCCAGAAAGCAGCTTGCACCACCAAAAGAAAAGCTAAGAAACACAGGGGTTTTGCTCAACAGCTTCAACATAATTCAAAACAGTGTGCAGAATGAGGTAAATTGAACAGCAGTTTAGCAACAGCACATAATAGCAGGTGTAATATGTAAGGTTATGAGGTAAATCAACTAAAAGCCAAAAAAAAAAAAAAAAACAGCAGGGAATCTCAGATAGGAGTGATGTCTCTGGCAAAACAGTACGTACCAGCCCTGGTAGTTCATCACCACCCTGATGGCAAATCTAAGGAGAGGAACAAGTAGAGCCTCCTTTTACTGTTTATTACTTTTCCTCTGCTTTCTCTTTATGAGGGTTAGTACATTGCAGGTACTTTCAGCCTTTATTGTCATCACATTAATACAGAGTGTATTTCACCTCTATATTCTGACCCCAGTCCAATACAGCAACTGTTGCACTGGGTTTGGGACTCAGCTAGCCTCAAAATAGTTTGTCATCAATAATCCACTTATATCAGTCTCCTGATGACAGGCGGACCACATGCTTCAGGAATGGGGCCCATGTTGCAGAAAAATTTATATATAGATGGTTTGCCTACTACATATACTCAAGGAATAAGGATATACAGGGAAATTAAGGTGATGAGATGTATTCTTATCCTCAGCATATTGTATCTATGCAGAAAGCAACGCTACTTGGTGCACTTTTAGTATGAAAGCAACTACATACTGCTAGGCAGCAATCTCCACATCTAGTGGATGATAGGGATGATCTTAAGGACCTTTACTCACACAAAGGGAAGGAACCCAGCTACAGAGCCCTATTCCTAGGGACATGCTTCTAGAAGCTTCTACAGGAACCAGGAAAGCGGAAGAGACAAAGGAGAGAAATGGAGCAAAACAGGAAAACCCAACCACTCCACACAGCACACCCTTCAGCTACCATTTCTGCCCCATGTATTCACATTTCTCGGAAACAGTGTGAAGCAGCATCAAAATTTTGCTGTCTCAGGGTGAGTTTCCACAGACGAAGCTAGCTCCTAGGTAGTGTGGATGGAAATAATCAGTGGAGAAATTTTTCATTAAATCATAGAAATTTTTTTTAAAGACCTTTGAGTTCATCAAGCCCAGCCTTTCCTATCTACTTTTCCAAGCATACAGAAGAGTTCTGATGCAAAAGCCCAGCCAAGTGTAATGATTATACAGCTTTGGCTGTCACAGCACATGCGAAAGAGAAGGGTGCACACTTTAGAGCTGCACTAGTACTTTCAAGCATGCAGTGATGATGGTAGCTAGCTAGATTGGCACTAATGCAACATACAGCTGGTACCCTTATTCTGGCTCATTATGGGTTCCCATGCTCACACCATTCGGGTGGGAGAGAAGCAATGACAGCCCCCAACAAGGGGAACAGCATCAAGAAGCACTACTTCATTTCAAAGAGTGTTCACAGCAAAGGAGCACAGTACTGTGCTAAAGGCACTGCCTACTGACTGGGCTAAGACACCAAAAGGTACTGGCCCCATTGGTTTCAATGACTAAGAAATTCACACCGTTCTTAAGTGCTTTTGTAAAATTCCATTAGAGATATTTGATCCTTAGGTATTTAAACAGATTTAAAGATCAGATGTTTGATCATTTGCTGGCACATAAATCCCAGATAATTCCTGCATCCCCAACAGTTACTTCGAGCTGTGAAGTGAATCACCACCATCTGCCCACTGCAGCAGGACATTTGGCTGCACCAGCTAGCGGTATCCTTCCCAAAAGTCACCCCCTGGCACTTTCCATAAGGACATACAACCAGCAATAGCTTGTACTAAACAAGTCTCAGCAGTCCAGGACCCTCGAGATTGCCTGAACACTTGTTTCATTATACGTCATTGAGGCTTATCTCACCTGAAATCTTCATGCATAGATACTTGCTTATCACAGGAAAAGGCGCATCTATCTGCTTTCAGGAAAGATCACATGCTGAACTGGTGTTAAGACACCAGGTTCTTTAACAGATAAATTGCCTGATGAGGTCTCCAACAGATCAGCTCCCTGTCACAAAAAAAAAATCTATTTCCAGTTTGAGAATCCTTCTGTTAAAATTATTTAAAGGTCTTAAGGTGCATTTACTGCCACAAATATTTTCAAGAAGTATGAGTGTTAGGTCCCAAATGTGATGGTGATGCTCCATGAATCAGAATAGGTAGAATAGCATCTCAAAAGTTGCTAAGTGCACAACATACACACAACTATCAAGACCAGCTAGAGGCTGACCAGAGAGTCCATTTGAGCCTACAGCAAGTGCTGTCCTCTGTTCTAAGTCTGTCTCAGAGCTCTTATTCCTGCCTCCCTCACCCTGGGTGTCAGCCAAACCATCTCTTTCTACACTTTTCCCCAGGATCCTGCTCTTTTCCACATGAAAACCCCTCCAGCCTTTTGGAGAACAGTTTGTCTCACTCAATTTCTGCTTCTCCTGCAGCATCAGCTAGGACACACATGTACCTCTGTACAGCATTGCTTTCCACCAGGTCCAGTAGTGCAATATATCCATATGCAAGGATGGGGCTAGAAGGTATAGGAAGATTTTAACTTGTGTGAGGAGACTACCAAATGCTTCTGCAGTTACTCATACCTACATCTTTCAATAATGCCACATGGATACACAATTAAGTTATTGAATTCACCAATTTGAATTCATCAGGATATCACACACTGTGTAAAAAACCACTTATTTTATATAGACTTATTTAATATAAAATACTCTGTTCCTTCACAGATTAAGAACTGAGCTGAGCAAGTATCCTCCCTCGTATGTATAATTTTAAATTATTTCATCCTGTTGATTTCCCGACAAATGCAATCAAATGAAAATGTAAGCGATAATGCAAGAAATAATGCATGCCACACCTTGAAGTACAGAACCCTTGAATAAATTTTTTTTATTTCATCATTAAGAGCAAATGTTTTCTCAGAGTCAGAAGAATCAATATAATCTGCCTTTTGATGCTGTACAAACATCTCAGAAATAAGCATCTCTGTCTTAGTTCTTTAAATTAAGGCCCTAGCAGTTTTCCAAAATTACTTATACTACTTTCTAGTTATGATGCCTGAAATTTTCTATCCATGTTTGTTTAGGGATCTTCTATTCAAGTAGAGTACATCGGAGATACAATTTCTTTCAAATAGGGGCCTGAGTTGTTATTCTTATTGCTTAACGATGAATTGAAAAATTAAATAACCAAGGACAAAAGTTTTGTCACGACTTGAGATGCTGGCACCTCCCTCTGGCACTGATAATGTGGAATCTATTTGTTTATGTATCTTCTATTCCTGTAAAAGAATGCATTATAATTATTTCTGCTTGTTGTTGACTTTCACTGTAAGAAGTGTCATCTATTTTGCTCGTATCTATGCAAGCTTGTCTCGTGCCATCTGGCAATCTCATTTACATGTATCAGATTGTATACAGAAGCATCACTAAGTATCTGTTTAAGTTTTCTCAACATGGTGCTTTGTTTTTATTATCAGACACTGTTTTCATTCTGATCACCAGCAGTAAATCCATATATTTCCCAGCTAAACATTATTTCACATCCCATTTAATCTCAGGTGATTTTTGTTCAATGTGCCTAAACAGACTGACATTTAGTATGCAGATATAATTGCTTTTTAGGGCCCTGGCCTTCAAGCACACACAACTTTATAGACAGAGGTGAAAACCAACTGCCTAATAGATTTGAGTGCACAAGCAGGATCCATACCATACGCTTCAAGAGGTAGCAAAAGAAAATTCATTTACTGCCAACACAGCTTGGCAGAAGACACTCCCTTGACTTGGAACACCACCAGGAATGACCCGTGCTCTTGTACAAAAAAAAAAATACCTGTTCTCGATCCCATTTGCACTCCTCAGAATTCCCTGCAAGGTCTACAAAAGAGATAGCCAGGCCCTCCTCTAAAGGCAGCAGGAAAGAACAATTCTTGGTACTTCATTTTTACACAAGACACTGTGGCAAGAAAATAACAAAGAGCCAGAAAGCACCATCTGGGTTAGCAGTCCCCTGCTATTTAGGAAGCCACTCCAACTGCCCCATCCCTCTATGACTGAATGCAACCATGTCCTTGAAACAACAAAAAAGTCACCTCACATAGCATTTGCAGTCAGGCTGTTACTGGCCACAACACATTTAGAGCAAGACCCTATAGTAGAAATAGTAAAGTCTTACGGTATTTTTTCCATTTCTTACCTCCACCCATATTCAGACACAATACGCTCACAGAATTGTCATTCTTTCTACAAGAAAAATGGACTACCAATTATAAATTTAACGTGAATAAAAGGCTATAACAACCTCGGCTTATTGTCTAGATGTATTAATATTATAGTCAATCAGCAATATAAATCAACGTTACCAGTATTTCATTGGCAGCAGTGCTATAACAGATTAAACAAAAACTCAGCATGCATTTTGAAATAACTCTGGTTATAGCCCATTTCTTCACATTATAAATCTTTCATCTGCACATCTCAATAAGAACAAGGAAATATAGTTTTTATATTTGTTACCATTAACAACATCAATCTGTAGATTTTTTTTTTTTGCAGAAACAACTACAACACAATTATCTAGGCCTTGCATAAAGAGAAAAAGAAAATCAGAAACAAGTCATTAGAATATGTCACAGAATTAAAGGTCAGGTCAGTTTACAGAGCTAGTTCAAGTTAAGTGACCAGCATTCCGGAAGGCTTCTTCAGAATGTAACATTATACATACACCTACGTAATGCACACAAAGTAGTTAAACATACATTATTATTTAAGTAAGTCTCCCTAAACACCTAAAAAATATACACATTAGCCAAGAGTCCTGATCTGAGAAGTTAAAGCTCCTTGGCAAACACCCTCAACGCAAACACAACTTTTTGCTGGATTCAGCTTCCTTTGTCTATTTGCAACTAGTTCTTCTATTTCAGAAATGTAGGAGGAAGGAGCTCCAAAAGCACAATGGATCGGGAAGGAAAGATACTTTAAGTCATTTTCAGCCCTTTCATTCTCAGAGGCGCATACGAGAGTATTCAGAGAGACAGGAACAGATTTACTGCCTCAACTAGGAGAAATTGTACTCAAGACTGTCTCAGCCTATCTTGCTTTTCAAGGACTAAGAGACACTGACCTGATGATAACCAGTACAGAGCTGATTTTCCATCACTTGCTTCAGCTGGAATACTAATGCTTTACATTAAATTTGTATATAATTTCAGTGAACTTTCAAAGCACTTTATGTAAAGCATACCATAAAGAACACACATTAAATATAAACTGCATTGCCTGTAAGTCAATACTTAAATATTTATGATTTTAAGTCCTTGAACATGGCAACCTACAAAACATTAAAGATGAGCAACGCTCCACAGCCTGACTCAAAGATGACCTGAAATCCAAGGTCTCCAGAATTAAGAGGCCCCTAGCTAGCTTCCATATCTTCACATCTGAACATGTTTCTCCCATGATATACAACCAGGTGGCCTATATCTTGTACAGCATTAAACATACTGGCTCCAACAGAGGCTTTCCAAACAAAGGTTTACCAGATTGTTTCAAATGACAAAACTAATACACAGGATTTTTTTCAAATATTTAAGTTTGGAAGAAGCTAAACACCACACCACATGCTCTTACAAGAATTTCAGTTCTGAAGCTCCTCCTTTGCCTTCAATCAGCTATCTTAATCATTTGAATTAATCCACACAGTCATAGCTGACAAGGCATTAAATCACAAGAGAGATAGAAGGACACCTGCGTATAGCCATTGTGTTGCCTTCAGCATGCTCAAAATTAGTGGATCATGCCAGATAGGGTAAGATTGTCATTTTTTTGCTTGATTCAAGCAAATGTGCCAAATAATCTTAAAACAAAGAATGTGACATGCAAGAAAAAACATCACATCACTGCCTTGCCCACTGTCCTGGACAGAACTTCAAGTTAAACTCTGTTCCAGGCAAATCAAATATTTGCTGCAAGGGCTTTGTTTCAATCAGCTTCTTCCTTCCTTATATAGGTGTTTACACACACACAAATAAGATGAGAGATCTGGCATTCTTGAAGGAATTCTTTTTTTCAATTACCACTTAAGCTTATTAGAGAAACAAGAAAGATGCAACTGGAGCAGTTATTTTTGTGCACTAAAGCTTAGTAGAGCCTAGCAGTTGTTAGAGCACTTACAGCTATTTATTTCTAACATTAGCAGCAGAACTTGTCTGCTCTTCGGGACTCTTCACTTATATTTGGCAATTTCAATGACAGCAAAGTTAAGGGAGGTGAGTGGCACAGATGGGCATTAAAAAAAATTCATTCATTGCCCTAGAGCATATGAAAAGCTTCACTTTTAAACACTACAAATATGAACAGAAAATTTAGAGAAAAATCTTTATATAGTTTTCCAAGTACACAGCAGCCCTACTTATGCTGTCAAGTTTTGGTAACGTCTATTAGACTTGAACATGGGTTGAATTTCTCACCTGCCACTGTTTCTGCAAAGCCTGTATTTCTCAATATTTAAAGTAGGACTGATATGATAACCAGCTTTTAATTAGAAAAAATATTTCATTAACAGCATTTAGCAGTCTAGCTGTTTATGTCATTAGAACAGAGTTATTGAATAACTCAGGGAAATACATTTCTGGTAGTAGTAAGTTCAAGTAGTATTATTAGATTAAAGCATTTCTAGTGAGGATACATGCAATATTTAATTAGTCATCTGAAAGTAATTTATATATTGCAGAAGTGACTGTCAAAACAGTGTAAATTAGCACAAGTATTTGCACTACAAAAGCACAGAACAGGAGTAAGTCAGCACTTGCAGTTAGCCTTTTTAAGTGATCATTAGCCTAATCTAACACTCCAAGGTTTATTCAGCTGTCCAGTTTAAACATATCAATTGATGATCACAACTGTGAATGAAGATAAGAAGAACCTAGCAAGGACCCCTGTGGAACCACAAAGTCTAGGAGGGACAGTTTGGATCACATGCTATTGGGAGCCATGCAGAAGCCTCTGCTACCTAGAATACAGCTACATCTAACCCTTGGTTTCCAGAAGTCCGCAGGAGGACTGTAAAGCACCCCAAAAGCTTTCTGCAGGCTTTCCACTATTTTTTCAAACCACAAATCACCAACAGCATTCAGGAACAGGATGCTAGTGTCACACATATTTCAGTCTGGACACAAGGAGACAGCCACATCCATCTACATTTTGCAGTTTTATTCCTAACATCACACAAACAGAAAACTCAGCTTAAGCTTCAGTCACTGCCACGTCATTATTTTGAGCTTGTTCCATTCATAGCCATGCTGAATGCATTCTTCTATACTCATCTCACTATCACGTCTGTTTTGCAAACAAGCATGTTTTGTTTTCCCCCATACTAGCCTTCACACATAGGGACTGTTTCAAATACACGCAGTATTTCTGTATAATTCTGCGGAACCTAGAAACGAAGCTTGACAGTGACAAAACAACTAGAGTGCCAAGACAAATGTCCCTCATGCTGAGCTATGCATATTCTCAGTTCCTCATAACCATCTGTCTGTAACTGCATCTGACAAGACAAGCAAGTGCAAGTACCTAAGGCAACTTCATCCCATAGCTGTATAACATCTAAGGTGATGAGGTATAATCTGTGAGGGTAGCTCAAAGTATGATAGCTGCAACCTTAGGGTGGCCTTTTTCACCTCAATATTCATTTCAACTGTTGAAGTTCCTCTCAGGACTTGCTCTAAAGACTTTTTTCCACGCATGCTTTTCTTTTCAATGCTGGAGAAATGTTCCTGCATCAGCCTCACCCTTCAGTGACTGAGAAGGCAGAGCAGCCTCTTCATGAACTTCACAAATTCTAAACTTACCATTTGCAAGTCATGGACCAGTCTAGTTCTGCTAAATAGGAGAACCTCTTCTGAGCACTCAAGAACCTTCTTAAAATAAAGGTAAGTTCTGCAAATAGACATTAGACCTCTGTGTAAGCATCTTCTGTTGTGAGCACTTTACAGGGATGCCTGGAAGTTCCTAGTGAGTATTAGTGCATGTCTGCTGCAACATAGGAAAAAGAATTACACAGCTGTTTTTATTTCTAATGAAACTTACATTCTGTTCTGGGCACAGGATCAAGCACTTATTTCAACAGCAAAACCCAACAATAACTTAGCAAAAAGCAGAAAAGCTAATTAAGATTTTAGCATAAGTTACAAACACCTTCTGCAGTCTGAGAGGCAGATGCTTTTCCCCTGCAAACATCACTATTGTGTCCATGAACACTGAACATGAGAAACCACAGGCAGCCAGGCATCAAGACCCAGAGATACCAATTACATAGCAGCTCTGAGAAAAATAAACAGAAAAAATACAAATGCAGATCACTAGCTAGAAATTCTCCACAACCTTTTGGACTAGTTAAAAGTTCAGAAGAAAATTCACCTAGAAGTTACCCACAGCTTTCATAACACACATCTGTAATGGTCAGGTAAGAAAGCCATTTTTTTTTTCTTTAAATAGCATAATATTTTAGTTACAGTAAACGATTCAATAGAGCCTTTACTCAAAGATATCTAGGACTGAAAAAGCCTTAAATAGGTACAACAAAATAAGTAAAGAGTGAATGTAGCCAGAAAACAAACAAACAAAAAAAAAAGTTAAACTATTTTAAACCTAAAGTATCATTTTTCTTTAAATAAAAACTCTATTATTAAATTTACCTTCTGCCTTTACTACAACACAACTATACCCTAGCCACCTAAGAAAACAGACAGTACCTCCCTACCAAATTACTTGCTACTCCCTAGCAAGGGCCCTTTATATAAACTTGCCCTCAACAGAGTGTTCTGGAGGCTGATCTTATAAATTTGGCAATGGCAAACAGCTGCTGCTTATGTATACTTGAGAGTTTGAAACAAAAAGCTGCTTCTGCCTGGTAAGTGCACCAGTTTTAGGCTTTTTCTTGAATTGGGGTTGTTTTTCTTCTGAGCATTTAAATAAATAGCTTATAGCAATTGTAAAATATAGGATGCAGATAAGTTATGTTTGTGGGAAAGCTTCTTTTATAGAAGTGTCTAATATAAATCGTTTCCTTGAAGGCAAGATAAAAGGCTCCAATAGTTCTGTGAAGTTATCTGATAACAACAGCTTGTATGTATTAGAAGGAAAAATGTAGTTGCATTGCAAGTAAAATGTGAGTATTGCTGGCTGTCGCGCATCATGACTCTCAAAAGTGTTATTTGTTCTCAAATAACCTGCCTGAGAGTAAGGAAGAGATAGTAAAGTGGACGCATAAAGGGGCTTTGTTCTTTCTGCTTAGGTTTATTGAATAGAGAGGATAGAATCCCATGAGTGACAGGGGATCAGGAGTGGTATTCCTTGAGCAAGAACTGAGTTGAACCACTGTCTGCGCTGATACTTGAAAGTAAAGCAAGCACTTACAGGTCAGGCACTTGGGCTGTATCTGAATCGGTGCTTCCTATAGTTCTAGACTTGAGCTTTTCTTTGTCAAGTACTTAAGTTTGGTTTTGATATGAACGATATGAACACTGATCCAGAGTCTTATCCTATCTAGACTGATGTTAGCTTCTTAGAAATCCTGTAACAAGGTATGTGGCTTAATAGTAACATCAGTGAGCAGTAAAGACTTGTGGAAGCCTTCTGAAACAATGAGAGAAGAAAGCAACTTGAGCAACAAATATATTTTGTGTTCCATAGTATGCCTTAACATATTATCTAGTAGCTTTTTTTCTTTTTATCCTGAAAGAGAGGAAATATGCTCTGAGTAAAAATTAAAGATGCATCAGGAGCAAGCACTCCACAGCAAAAGCTTCTCCCACTACAAAAATAATAGTATGTCTTATGAAAGTTAGTAAAAAAAAAAATAGCTAATTGTAAAAGTCTCTGTGGTAGAATAATGGAAGTTAACAGCAGATAAGATGTTTTATGTTTAATGTCAAAGGATATTATTTTTTCTCTAGAAAAAAACCCCACAAATATTGGTCAGAAAATAACATAAACCACTAATACTGCTCAAGTATGTTTTTCAGTGCAGAGCAAGTAGAACTAAATCTGCAGAGTATTAGTGTTGCCCCATTCAATAAGTAAAGTTAACTTCCAGTAAAATTAATTATCCTTATAAAGGAAATGGACTAACTAGAAAAACAGTTCTGCTATAATTAAATTAGTCATCTTCCTCTGTAGATGATACAAAACCCAAAAATATGTAGCTTAAGACGCAAAATAGCGTGCAAGTATACTCCATGAGCATCTCTTCTAATGTATTTTAAACATAATACTTAAGACTTGGCTTCAGTGTGTAAATGTGCGGCTTCAGTTAAGTATGCAATAAGGCAAGTAGGAAATGGCAAATTATAAACATCTTCAAATTCTAGATTAGCTCAAGTTCCAAAAAGAAAAAGCTACATCTAAACAAAACCAACCCTTTCAGTCTCTGATATCGTCAATGAAGTATAGAATGGAAATCTTACAGGACAGATCTCTGACAGAATTCCTTTTTTTTTTTTAACGAAAAGCAAGATGTGCCTGTTGGAATTCCCCTTTTTTTTTTTTTTTTTTAGGGAGTCCAAGAAAAGTCTAGTTTGCCTTATCAACTTTAGATATGCCATGATACTATGCCTTAAAAAAAACCCATTTCCTAATTGTATGTATGCAGCATAATGCTTACTGAACAGATTGCCTTCTGCTTCTTGACTATGCTCTTGTAAAAGTCTATGTTCTCTGTCCAGTAATAAGTATAAGCCCTTGAGGGGAGTTAGAGTCCCACAAAAATAGTGGGACTAAATGCTGCACTGGTCCAGTTCCCAGGCTGAGATCTGCTGTTACTGTGAAGCTTGAACTCTTAACACTCATTAGCAGTTGATTCTCAGAGCTCCTATCATCCATCTCAATTACTCCAATGAATTATTAGCACTCCGGAAAAATCAGCCTCATGCTGCTTTCAAGTACTTGCGAAATGAAAACTATATGGACCACCTGTGAAAAGTCTGGGTTAAGTGATTTGCCTTGTATCATACAAACTCAGAGGCAAGAGCCAAAACAGATAGTTATCAGCAGAGGTTTTTCTCATGCTGAACCATACTCTCACAATCTGTGTTCCTGACCTGCTTAACTAGCCTGCTTCTGGGGGAAAAAAAAGAAAAATCTCTGATCTAAAGTTTGTTCACCACAGCTTCCTTGAGTTTCTGTCCTTCAAGAAAAAAAGTAAACCTAACTATTAGGACTAGTGCCATGATCTGTACGCTCTCCCTTAACCAGACATTTTAACTTCTGAGTAGTTCTTTCTAACAACTTGATTTCTTAATGTGCCTGTGCAAGACAGCTTCAAAACGCAGTAAGTTCTGTATAACTGTGGACTATCAGCAAGTCAGGATTTTTAGATTTGTGATGGAGAGAACTTTGCTCTGGCCTATCACTTTATGCAGGGCAGCTATGAGCTGGACTGGAAGGAATCTGTACCAGTGGTTTTTAAAGGGTTGACAGCAGAGGAATGGTGATACGCTGAATTTTTGTTATCCATTACAAGCTGAGAGAGTGTGAAATAATGCTTACAGAAACCTATGTTGCTTTGCCTTTAGTCCGAGGTCTTGAGTCCTATGGGAGATTACATAAAGGGGAAAACATGCCCTAAAACAGTCATATTTCTTGCAGATTACACACACTATAGTGAAAAACAGAACTAAATTAAACAATGGTTTACATCTTTTACTGAAAAGACTGGCTTGTGACTGGTTCAGCTGAGAAACAAGAACCTAATATAAAGCCATTAAGTCCCTTCCAGATGTTGACAATACCTTCTCTGCCCTCCAAGTTAAAAGTCTAGTGAGATAACTTCAGCTGAACCTTGCCAACATGTTTCCCTGCACACAGAGACCATTCCTCTGGGCATTTGTTTTTATAACTCTACTGGAATTAAAAAGAGCACTTACAAATGGCTTACAAGTGAAGGCAGGGCGTAAACCCTAGTTCTAGCAATGCAACACTGGATGTTGTGCATAAGCTGATTCAATTGTACTGACAGGGACCATATTAGGAAGAAATATTTTTTTTTCCCACTGGCGGTGGTGAAGCAGTGGAACAGGTTGCACAGAGGTCATCAACGCCCTATTCCTGGAGACATCCAAAGTCAGGTTGGATGGGGCTCTGAGCAACCTGATCCAGCTGAAGATGTCTGGGCTCACTGCAGGGCGTTTGGACTAGACGACCTTCACAGTCCCTTCCAACTGAAACCATTCCATGATTCTGTAACTGTATTGCCTTCCCAATCAATTCTGGCATTTCTGAGCTCATGGTGAGACAGCTGCAGAGCTAAGCTAGCTTGACCATGCTTCTGCAGGCAGAAGCAAATCACATGTCGCTGCCTGTCACCCCGTTAACCTTGTACAGCATGAAAATTGCATTCCCATCCCCAGAAGCATTCAAGGTCTGGTTCCCAGAAGGCCAACCGTATCCTGGGCTGCATCAAAAGAAGCGCGGCCAGCAGGTTGAGGGAGGTGATTCTGCCTCTCTATTCCTCGCTTGTGAGACCTCATCTGGAGTCCTGTGTCCAATTCTGGAATCCTCAACGTAAGAAGGATATGGAGCTGTTGGAACGGGTCCAAAGGAGGCTATGAAGATGCTCCAAGGGCTGGAACACCTCCTATAGGAGGACAGGCTGAGAGAGTTGGGGTTGTTCAGCCTGGAGAAGGCTCTGAGGAGACCTTAGAGCAACCTTCCAGCACCTGAAGGGGCTACAGAAAAGCTGGGGAGGAACTGTTTACAAAGACTTGTAGTGATAGGCTGAGCGGCAATGGGGATAAACCGCAGAGGGGCAGGTTTAGACTAGATATAAGGAGGAAATTCTTCACTATGAGAGTGGGGCGACGCTGGCCCACGTTGCCTGGTGATGTGGTGGCTGCCCCATCCCTGGAGGCGATCAAGGCCAGGTTGGATGGGGGCTCCGAGCAGCCTGGCCTGTGGGAGGTGTCCCTGCCCGCGGCAGGGGGGTTGGATGCGCTTTAAGGTCCCTTCCAACCCAAACCGTTCTACGGTTGCGGGGCGAGCGCGCCCTCTGGCGGCGGCACGTGCCAGCACGCAAAATGGCGGGGCCGCCCCCTCTTCCTGACGGGCCCCGACGTGACGCCGCTGCCCTCGCTCAACATGGCAGCCTCCACGTGGCCGGGCCGGAAAGCCATGGCTGCCGCTCCCCCGGGGCCCCGGCGGGACGGGCCGCTCTGCCGCCGCCTCCCCGCTTCTCTGCAGCTGCCCGCGGCCGGCGCCGAGCGGGACCGCAGCGCCCTCTGGTGGGCGGGGGCGGCCCCACCGGCCTCGCTCCCTCCGCGGCACCCGAGCGCGTTCGTGAGGAGGGAGACGGGGCTCCCGCCTGGGAGGCGGCGGCGGCTGGAGCCGGGGAGGCTTCTCTGGGGGAGCCGCTGGTCCCGCTGCTCCGTCTGCCTGTGCTTGAGAGGCGCCTCTCTCATCGGCTTTGCCTCGCATCCCTAACATCCGCAGGTTTTGGTCTCCCCAGGAGTTCTGCTCGAACCTCCCCTCTTCCAGCATCACCTTGGTCTCTTTATTCATGCTCGAGTTTCTCCCTTTCTCCCCGCCCCCCCACCCCCACCCCTCACCACCCCCCCACCCCTCACCACCCCCCCTTGGCTTAAATGGCCCTTCCCCTCTCCCCAGTGCTCATTTCATCACTTCATAATCTGCAATTTTAACCCCAACACCATCTTTAATCTGACCAAATGGGCTCTTTGCATCACAGGAGCTCTCCCAGGGCACAGTCCCACTGGGACGACCCCACAGGTTTGTTCTGCCTTGTGTCACCATGGTTGGTGTGTGCTGGAGCCAGCAAACCGCATGGATGTGGAAGGTGAACCTCCTCACTAACTCCCCACGCCTGACACAATCTGCGCTGTGGGGCTGCTTGCTTGTTCCAGGGACGTTCCTGGCCATTGCAATGCTTTCAGCTTACTCCTTCGTTACACAACCCCTCATGCAGTACTCCAGACCCTCCACTGATGATTCTTGCAGATGTACTTGATCAGCACATTCTATGGAGCCGTTCGGTGCTTTGTGCCAAAGCTGTCAATAATGGTATGGAACAGGATCAGCTGTGAGGGTGAGTGCTGAGGCTTCTGCCCAGCCTGGCCGTTGCTGTGTCACTGCTGGATGCCATCATCTCCCTGTAAATCAGCTTTCTTGGCTCCTTTCAAAGTGGCAGGAGATAACAGATGTCCCCTGAGATCCCAGGCGATGATGGAGCAAGTCACCGATACAGAAAGGTTGAGTGCCTGTCCTGCATCCTGGCTCACGGGGACTGTGCCTTTGCTTAGACCTGGAGCAGAGAGCGGGGGTGCGCAGCCAGGCTGTGCTGCAGAGAAATGGAGGGCATCACCCTGTCCATCTGCAGGTGGCATCGGGCCCCTGTCTCGGAGCCTCATTTGTCTGCTGCTTTAGCAATGCTCACATACATTTGCTCTGAAGCATTTCTCTTGGCTCAAAACAAGAAACCACTTTTACCTCTGTGCTTCTGCCTTCAAACCATGGCCCAGTGAATACCATCTGTGGTGGCCCAGGATACGTCTGTCCCAGGCTTCCTCTGCAAGAAGGGTAACGTCCCCCTTTGACAAAGAGGGTCCCACACCCCCTTGTCTGAAGGCCCAGCAATGCACGAAGCTCTGCCTCTGTCTGCTTTCCCCCCTCCCTTAATCCGTCTGGAGCGTGGGCTGCCTGCAAACTCCTCTGCGCTACGGCGCGTGACGCCCCCCTGGGCCCCTTTCTCTGCTTTCCCAGTGGCCACGAAGCAGAAGCTGCGCGGAGGTCAGTGGGGCACAAAGCTGCTGGCGGGGGTTCTCCCTGACCCCCAGCCCTGTCTGCCGTGCCCGCTGCGGGCAGCCCGCCTCTGCCAGCCTGTACGGACCTGCAGGCAGCATTGCCAGCCCCGCCAGGCAGCAAACACACCCACGAGGGTGTGTGAGCAGGCAGCAGTTCGGCACGCTGCTGCTGTGCAGGGACGCCCAGCCTGGTGCTCACCTGGCCTTGCCAGCGTCCCAGCTGCAGGATCCTGAAGTCTGCAGGACACAGGTATTTTCCCCGCTTGGCTCCCTGCCCCAGGGTGGCAGCCCATGCCATTCAGACATCGTCCCACGCCGCCACGGGAGCGCTGGCAGAGCAGCAAGGGGGTGATTGTCCTGGCCCTGTGTGCAGCTGAGATTGGGGGGAAGGAAAGCTGCCCATGCTGTTCCCATGTTCCAGAAAGTGGGGACCGGGAGTCCCGACTGCATGGGGGAAACGTGGGATGTGAGGCTGGGAGTGGTGGGTCTGGGCCAGGCTGTGCTGCTCTTGCTGGTTTGGGGTCACCCTGCTCCCTACGCTGACCCAGGAGCTCTGCCTTCCCTCGTGTGAAGTCGAGGGGGGACAGTGGGGCTGGTGGCACACAGTCTGGGATGGCTGAGCTCCTGTGTGAGCACCCCTGGGGCGCAAAGCTCCCTGCAGGGCTGGAAGCACTTGCTGCTTTGTCGGTGACTCTAGCAGTGGGTTTGCCACCTCTTCAAGCACCCCATACCCACCACACTAGAGCCAGGGCTGTGCTGGGCAGGGGCGGTGGAGGGCTCCAAATGGACTTTCAGCTCCCCCTGCACAGCTTTTCCTTTGGAGCCAGAGCAGAATCTCAGCAGAGTCTGCTGTGTGCCCAGTCCGGCTCTGTTTGGGACCTGTGCCCTGTGCAGGGATGTTGCACAATAACTACTGGTGCCTCTGCTGCAGTCCCACTGCGAACTGGGAAACAGGGTGTTAGTTTCCCTCCCGAACCCTCTAGACAGCACTACGGGCACAGATTTATAGCCAGTCCTGTGCCGCTGCTCTGCCAAGCTCCAGTCCTGGCAGTGACAGCCTCTCAGAGCAGCTGAGTGCTGAAGTTCAGCTGGTGCCCACAACCATTTCTACTGTACTTTGTACCCTGTGTGGGAGCTGGCAGGGGGGTGGCAGGGTTTCCCTGAGCAGCTGCTGGCACCGGTGCTCTGCTTGTGAGCAGCAAGGGGGACACAGGTTGAGTCCCAGGGGATGCTGGCTGAGCCCACTGCTCTCTGGTGGAAGTGGTGCCTCTGTTTCTGGCAACAGCAGGGGTATGAGCCTGCAGCCAGAGTCCCTGGGCATCAGGAGGGAAACCATCTGGTTCCACAGCTTCCTTGCACTTATCTTGGGTGCAGTCGCTAAGCAGATCACAGCTGATGATCTGATCCCTAGAAGAAGGAGCGGGCAGCAGGTGTGGGCGCTGCTGTGCTGCTCAGCACTTTCTATACCCTGGCTGGACCTGCTGACGGCAGCACCCAGGCCTCCCCTAACCTGCAGAAGCCAGCTGAGCAGCTCTGGGGTCCCACTTTGGCGTTGGTACCTGGCTGTGCGTGCCTCATCAGTCACTGCTCTATGTGTGTGCTGGGGGAGACTGCATCCCAGCCCTGGAGACCAAAATGCTGCTGGTATTTGGGAGTGAGGTGCCATGCTCTGGTGCTGTGTCACAGAGGAAGACCAGGTTGACCTCTACCATAGCTGAGGCACAGCAGAGATGCTGTAGTGTGGCTGACTGGCACTGGGAGGACCTGGATTAGCTCTACTCCAGCTCTCCAGAGCCCAGGTTGGGATGGGAATTGGCCCTGCTAGGCACACCCTTACCCCCCAGCGTTGGAGAGGATGTGGCTGGGAGGATGTGGTTGGCTGGCTCCCGTGCCTGGCTCAGTGGTCACAGTGAAATGAGAGTCTGACCTGATCTGCAGGGTGATGGTGTCGCATGGAGTGCCTGGCCTGTTGGGGAGGTTGGGATAAGGAGGGGTAGCAGCTTCGCAGCAAAGCAAGCAGTAATAAACATGGGGTGAGTAAAGGGAGACCTTGTTTGAGGCTCCCTGCTTCCTCCAGTGGAGCGCTGGGAGTGTGAGGACCACAGCAAAGTGTCCTAGCCCTCTCCCCTGTCCATGGGTAACCCAGTCGTAGCCCTGCATCCAGCCTGGGTAGCAAGGTCTGTAGCAATGGGTTTTCCCTCTCCTAACTGCCCCACAGCACTTGGACCAACAACTATCCAGCACCTGCTCAGCTGCAGCTCTCTCAGTTCCCTTGCGAACCCCTTAGCTGGAGACCAGCCAGGATTGTGCAGCTTCACAGGGAACCTGGACTTAAGGAGGAGGACAAGGACTTCCCAAGCTATCATATGTGCCCCTAGTTGCACAGCAGAAGCCCTGGGCTTTCACAGTCCTTGCATATGGGTTACCCCTGGGCAGCCTGGGTGCAATGATGTGCCAAGCTGGCCAGTGAGCCAGCACAGTCCCCCTGACTCCCAGGCAGAGCACTGAACCCTGGGCTGGGTACCTCCCTGCCAACTCTGGGCTTGCTCTGGCTTGTTAAGCAACGGGTCACAGGGCAGCCTGCTAAACAGGTTGGGCTGCACTCTGTGCTCCTGCTTTCCCTAGCTCCACACCTTGCCTGGGGACATGGCCAGCAGCCCCGCTATGTCCCAGGGCTCCGGGGTAGCTGCTTGCCAGGATACCCGCACCCAGGATGCTGCAGTGCCCCGTGATCGTGGGGCAGGGGGGCGGTGTGTGTTGGGAGGTCTCTGCCAACACTCTGCGTGTATCCCCTGCAGGAAGCCTGAGCTTCGTTCTGGGACAGCCCAGAGCTATGGCAGACCCCGCTGGCTGCTGCCGCCCCTGTGCCACCTGCCTGCTCTGCCTCTACAGCTGCCAGTGGATCACGGCCAAGAAGGAGAAGAGGAAGGGCCTGAGAACCACCAAGGTGATGCCACGGTTGATGCTGAGCTGGGGCTGGCCAGCTGGGGGAGGCTGGGGTAGGGAAGGGCTGCGGCTGGAGGGGCTCAGCCCAGACATTGGGCTGCTGACCCCTTGCCACTGGTCCTGCTCCCCAGGGTTGAGCCCCAAGAGAGCTGGGGTGCTACCTGCTACTCTCTCTGCCCAGGGACTACCCTAGCCTAGAGCAGTGAGAGCGTGAGTTGTCTGTTCCTGCTGGGTGGCAAGAAGGGTAGAGCAGCACACTGGAAGCAGCAAGGCTGAACCATGGCTGTCCCCTGCCTGGCTGAGCGTGTGTTTGTGGCAGATCTCGCACGTGCCTGGAGCAGAACACTGCACTCCCTAAGGGCTGAGCATGGCGAGCAGGTCCCGGGGCGCTGAATGCCTGGCAAGGCACGTGGGAGGCACGGTTCGGTTCCTGGGCTGGGTGCAGCCCCTGGCAATGGGGTGCTGGAAGGGGGTGTCCCAGCAATTTGTAACCTGGGAGGGGTGAGGCCCTGGGATTCTCTGAGGTCTCCCACTCCCATGGGAGCGGCTGTGCCGCTGCTTGTCCTGTCTTGCCTGGAATGTGCAAGCTAGTTCGGGCTACCAAGTGTCCCGCTCAGCACCTGTGGCACCTCTCGCCTCCCTGTGTATGCAGGGATGGAGACCCTGAAGCTGGACCTGGCTTCACCTGGGCAGGTAGGAGCAGACTGCAGGCACACCGCTGCAGTGGCAGCTCTGAGGCACAGCACCCCTCTCCACCCAGCCCACAGATTACCCAGCTAGAAAGAAGGGAACAGGACCTGGTTCCCTACCTCTTTACCTGCCCGAAGTCCCAGCCTGCTCCCAGGGGCTGCTGCGTGGGAAGGCAGGCAGTTCTGCCACAGACCTCTCCAGCCTGCGGAAGCAGCTTTTTAGCTTATTGTAGGAGATGTGTTCAGTCAAATGAGCTCTCCTGGGGAGCTCTGTTCCCTCTCCATAGGTTAGTTCAGTGCCTGGACCAACGAGGCCAGTGCCTGCTGCGACCCCACAGTGCACTCTGCTGCAGGGTGCTCCCTAGGGGTCTTAAAACCTGGCCGCAGGCTAGGTACCCTGCAGGTGTGTGCATTGCTGTCATCTCTGGCTTTCAGTGTGACTACAGCTGGTTCCTTTCCCTCTTCTGTGTCTTCTTCTTCACACTGGTTTGGCTTTACTTCGCCATCATCATCCTCAATGATTTCCACAACTTCAATGAGTGAGTAAGATCCCACATCCAACCTTGCTCCCCATGTCCCTCCTACCCCTCTGACTCTCCCCTTTGCTGGCAGGTACATCTTCAAGCAGACGAAGTTGTGGCTAGACTGGTCCCTGCTCCTGCTGATAGTTACAGCAGTGCTGGTCACCTACTCGGCTGTGCTGCTGGTGAGCCCTGCTGACCCCACCAGGGCTAGTAGGTCTGTGCAGCTGTGCTGAGTACAGCCTGGCTGCCATGCCCTGTGCAGCATCTGGCCTCCTGGAGCTGTGTCAGCCTGAGCATGGGCAGAAACCCTGCCTGTGCTGGGGTGGCAGAGCTCCCGTGGCTGAGTCCTGCACCCTTAGAGGGCTGAGGTGTGTGGTACACCCCAGCTCTGACACCTTTTCTTCTTCTCACAGGTCCTTGCTTTGTGCTTGCAGCTCTGTGGCCAGCCCTTGAAGCTACACTGGCTGCACAAGGTAAGAGTCTGGGTGTGAAGGGAGATGGGTGCACGGCCCAGCTGTCCTTGCACCTTGTGAAGCTGCAACAAGCCTAGTGAGGCCACATGTGGCTGCTGTGATCCCACTAAGTGGCTTTGTGTCCCTGCTGAGCTGGGCTGCAGCTGTTAGTCCTCCAACTGCATTTATCTGGGATGGGAATATTCCTCTTGCTTAAAGCATGCTGTACAGAGCTCAGCTGCAAACCCAAGTAGGGGAAGCGGGATCTTGGGACTTGCAGGGGGGAGTAGAGGATGAGGATAATTCTGCCTGCCCTGCCAGGGCAGAGCTTAACTGGCCTGCAGGATGCTGTGTGCTCCGCTAACTGCACTATGCCCTGCCCTACAGACCCTGCTGATCTTAACTGCCCTGGTGGTGGCTGCAGCCTTCACAGGGCTGGGAATAAAGTGGGCGGAGGAATGGAAAAGTGCACGTATCTCCCTTCAGGTGAGTCACCTCGATACCAGAGACTCCCCCGCAGTACCCAGTACCTGGCTTGTGGATGGCTGTGTGCCATGGGTCCCTGCCCTTGACTTCTGTCTGGCCAGGCAAGGTGTTCCTTCTGCTATTGCAGTCCTGCCTGAAGCAGCTGCAGCCAGGGTTATCAACAGTGGCTGGACAAGAGTGGGGATTCTGTTCAGTCCCCAGGAGCCCGTCCTTTCCTCCCTGGTACTGTGGCTCTTCCAGCTGTGCTGGCTGCAATGGCAGATCCCTGGCACTGGAGCATGTGGATTTTGGGGAAAGGGATCAGACTGGTGCCAACTGACACCCTGCCTTTGCCTCCCCAGGCAACAGGTCCCTTCCTGCACATTGGAATTGTGGGGGGAATGACACTCCTTGCCTGGCCCCTGGCCAGCTTCATCTACCGCACCCGCAACACAGGTAATCCCCCTCCAAGGTGTCCATATCCCCCCTCGACCGCTGCCCTGCTTCCTACCACCCAACTGAGAGGCAGTCGTAGCAGAGTGGTACACAGAGAGCACTGGTGCAGCAGGAACAGGTCCCTAGGACTCAGTCTGGTAATAAAGGTTGCTCTTAGTTACTGCCTCTCATACCCAGCCCTTGATGCAGCTTCAGCCTGTTTTGAAGGAGGGCTATGGATGCTAGACTGAGTCCTGCACAAGTGCTGGATTAGGGTGCGAGGATGTGTAATGGGCCAAGAATAAATCTGCAGTGTTCCTGAGGCTGGGGATGAAATACCTGACCTAGGACAATCATAAATTAATGCCAGGTGAAGCAGCCTTGCCTTATTCCTAACAGCCTGTAAAATACTTTCTCTTTACCCCTCTACCTTCTCTGACTTTGCTTGCAGGTCTCAAGGTGTTTCTGCTGCTTGTGTACTGGATGGTGATGATTGCGCTCTATCTGGTTCCCCTGAGAATCACCTCCCCTTGCATCATGGAGGAGAACCAGCTTCCCCCCAAGCCAGCCCTGGTTGGCCACCGAGGAGCCCCCATGGTGAATTACCAGTCCCATCAGCTTCCTGCCACAGTGGTCAGGGTGCATGGAGAAGGCTGCTCTGTCAACAAAAGCCAGGCTGTGCAATGGCTGTGCCTGGTTTTGGGGCACCAATATCAAACCCTTGCTGCTGCAGGGCTGGATGAACTCTGGCCAGCCCAGTAGAGAGGTCCCTGCACCAGCCAGGGCAGCACAGGGCTGGTAGATGGCTGAGCACAAGGTGAGGAGGGTGGGCATGGCAGCCACAGGCCAGAGCTGCTTTCTGAGCACTTGCTGGGTCAGAAGTAGATAACTCTCAGCAGAAGGCCTGGCTGTGTAGTGTGGGCTGGGAAGCAGGGTCTAGGCAGACTCTAGCTGCCTGCATCCAGCCCTTTTCCAGCCCAACCCTACCAGGGTCACCCTCATCTCGTTATCGTTCCCCTAGAGCCCAACCAAACTGCTGGGTGCAGACAGGCAGAATGAGTGCCTGCCTCCTGCCCCTTTCTGCCTGTGCCTTCTGCACTAACACTGTTCCTTTTACAGCTGGCCCCAGAAAACACCCTCATGTCACTGCAAAAAGCGGTCAACTGTGATGTGCAAGTCTTTGAGACAGACGTCATGGTGAGGTAAAGAGGCAACAGGGACTCGGAGGGAGGAAGGGGCCAGTGTATCCTGCAACGTCAGCTCCCACATGGAGCATGCTGGAATGTACTGGAGGACTGATACACAGTGCATTTGGAGGCAGCCCTGTTCAAAGAGCTCCACCATTCCTGCCTTCCCAAGCTGACTGGCTTCAGCTTGGTGTCCCAATGTTCTGGGAGAGGTACTAGGTTTCTGTCCTCCCCACGCAGTTTGCCTTCCAGGGCATAAGGAGGGAGGCACCATCAGGGGAGGGGCAATGCTTGGAAAACAGACCCTGGCTCTAGTTCATCTCATGCAATCCTGCTATAGGGACAGGTGTTGCAGTGAGCAAGGAACTACTTGGTTCCTGGCTTGGTCTTTAGGTCCTACTGGGCATTCATTTTCTTGTGTAGAGAACCACAAGTAGGCATAAGGTTACTTAGCTGGGAGGCGGCAGAAATGCCAGTGCTGGGATAGGAGACACACAGAGCTTCCCTCTCTGCTTCTTTGCCAGTGCTGATGGAGTCCCATTCCTCATGCATGATGAAGAACTCATCAGGACCACCAACGTGCAGGCTGTATTCCCTGAGAGGGCTACCTTCAACAGCACCGCCTTTAACTGGACAGACCTCCAGCAGCTGGATGCTGGCAGCTGGTTCCTGGAGGTCGGGATGCCCTTGGGGATGGCTGGTCAGGGGATGGCTGGTCAGGGGCGGGTGCATGTGTGGGTGAGACACTGCCCTGGAGAAGGTTCCCACTTGCAGCACTGGTCCTGACAGACACCTGGACAGTATGCAGAAGCAATTCCATGCCTGCACGAATCCCTTGGGTGTGGTTACACCCCAAGTTGCGGTTTGTTCTGACTCCTCAGCTGAGTCATGAAGAAGGCAGGTTTAAGATGTTGTGTGTTTGCTCTGAGCTGCACAGCCTGCCTGGGCTTGGAGGCAGCTGTGGCATGGCTCTTCCCAAAACGTGGCTAACCAGCTACAGAGCTGCTCTGAATCCCCACGGGTGTTGGGGCTGCTTGAACTTTACTGTTAGCGGGAAGAAGGGTAGAGGTGCCCTGTGGATGTGCAGTGGAAAAATTCCTGTGCCTGTTTGCACTGGAGAGCATGTGGAGAAGCCAGTGTAGGAAACCGAGAGCCGGAGATGGGCACAGTTTGGGAGGTGAAAGATTACACAGGGTCTGCCTATAATGACTAATTCTCTCTCCCCCTTGTAGCGGAGGCCATTTCCCACTGTGCAGAGTCTCTCTGCTGTAGATCACTACGAGGCAACTAAACAGAGGATCCCATCCCTGGAACAAGCGCTCGAGGAAGCCAAGCAGAGCAATATCTCAATCATGTTTGACCTCCGGCCTGAGAACCACAGCGACTACCAGAGTTTTGTCAATGCTACCCTGCAAGTGATTTTACAGTCAGGCATCCCACTACAGCAGGTGAGCTGGCATCGCCCCACCACTGCTGCACCCTGCTGTCACACCACTGCTGTGGTGGAAGGTGCCCCACCAACCCCCCTGAGCATCCCTGCCACCCCACACACCACATTCCCATTTGTGATCCCTTGCTGGGGAACCCTGTCCAGGTGTGGGGTTCTCTAACTGGGAGAAGTTGCCAATAATTAGTGGTTAAAGTTTACAGCTCCAGACCCTTCAAAATATTCTGGTTGCCCAGCACTGGCCACCCTGGTGAGTAAACAGTGACTCAGTTTAGGGAGGGGACCAACAGTGCTAGCAAGAACAGGGAAACAATGCTCAGGTTTCCACCTCTCCACCTTGTGCCACACCTCTCCCTGCAGCTCTTGAACTCCTGCTGCAACCTCCTGTGTTGTCTTTCCACTTCATCCAACAGCTGTAGCACAGGACACGTGCTGCCTCGAGGGGATGAAGTAGCACCCAAATCACTTTTCCTTCTTGGCTTTGTGGGAGTGCAGAGCAGGAGGGGACGCAGCAGAGATTTGTACTGTAGTGCTGATCCAAGGTGCATTCTTGCTGCAGAGTTGGGGCCAAAAAGATGCACTGCTCCATTCAAGGACCCAGAAAGGACATAATTGCTGCAGCTTCCTTAGGCTAGAATCGCTTTCTCCCTTCAGTGGGGTCTGTTGTGCTTCTTGGCTGGGGCAAGCTCTTGGGAGACCATCCTGGCTGAAATCCTTATGGAGAGGCTAAGTGTGGAGAGGAGGGCAGGAAGCAGCTGCCTGAGCAGGCCACGTGTGCCTGGACCTGCAAGGAAATATCAGAAGAGGGCAAGCTCTCTGGAGTGCTTCTCTGCATGTGCTCTCTGGCTTTTGCTTTTAGGTCCTCTGGCTGCCGGATGGGTTCAGGGAACAGGTCAAACAGCAAGCCCCAGGCCTTCAGCAAGTTTATGGCCGGAAGAGACTCCAGAATGAGAAGGAGCCACTGCTGCATGTCAATCTGCCCTACCAGGACATGAGCTCTGAAGAGATCAGGTGAGAGCCTGGGAGCGGTGGGGCCTGGGCACTGTCCCAGGGGCCAGCAGATGTAAGGACCAGCTGAGACTGGGTGCTGGTGCGCTGCTGGAGAGGGCAGGGGGTGTGCTAGACCTTGCAGACGAGCCTAACCAGGCAGGGCTGGTGCAGGGGAAGGAGCTGGCTGCAGTCCTCTGCCTTGCCAGCAAATCTGCCCTGGGTCTGGCCCTTCAGGCAGTTGCTCCAAGTGGCTGCAAATGCTGGATCACATCCCAGATATACAGTCTTCTCTGGCTGTACACTGAGTGTGCCAGCATCCTGCCATCTGCTGCTCTGACCGTGGCTGTCCCCACGCAGGCAGTACCGCCAGGACAACATCTCTGTCAATTTGTATGTGGTGAACCAGCCCTGGCTCTTCTCTGTGCTGTGGTGCTCTGGGGTGAGCTCTGTCACCACCAACGCCTGCCAGGTGCTGAAGGAGATGAAACACCCTATCTGGCTGCTGGTGAGTGACCCCTCCATACTTTACCCTGTGCCTCAGGCACTCGCAGGTCCCTTTTCTGCAGCAGCCCTGGGCAGGCAGCTGCCTGGAGGGTGGCTTTTGCTCAGTGCTGAGCTGGCGTGGGAACATGTGACCCTGCAGAAGGGTCTTGGCTTGGCTGTGCCACCAGCACACCACCTCTGGCTAGTAGTATTCATGGCTCATCTTGTCTTGCAGCCCAGAAGCACATACGTCATGATCTGGATTGTTGTAGACTGCGTTTCTTTCCTTGTCATCCTCTGGGCCTTTGTCTTGATGAAGTATGTTTGATCCCTTTCCCCCTCGCAGGGCAGGTCTGTTGTGGGAGGCTGTAGTGTGTCCTGAGTGGCTGCGACATACCCAAACCTGGTCGTATCTGCTGCCACCCCTCTCTGCGCTCAAGATTCTGGGGGGGTCCTCTCCTTGTCTGGCTAAGTGAGACAGCAGTGTGTGGAGGCAGATTTTATGACCAGGCTGCAGCTGAAAAACTGGTCTGATCCTTCCTCAAGCTGCTGAGATGCCTTCAATAATGCTTACTAGCTTGCTCTGCACCCCAGGGCTTGGTGGGCTGAGGACCTGCTCCTTTACCAGTGCTGCAGGCACTGAGAGCAGGTCCCTATGGGATTGTGTGTCCTGTGGGGCACCACAGTCTCCAGCTGGGAACTCTGGGAAGGGAAGGGGGAGGCTAGACAGATATACTAACATCGATCCTATTCCATCTCCTAGGAAATGCTCCCAGAGAACACGGTCAGCGGGTAAGTGCGCATGGACGTGAGCTCCCCTCCCTTCTGGAGCCAGGCTGCGCCTGCGGGACTCTCCCTGGCAGGCAGGCAGCTTCCTCCAGCTGAACATGACCGAGCAGTTTGGGATGGCCAGGAGATGGAAGGGATTCCCAGCCCAGGGAGCTCCTGCCCTGCCCTTAGCAAACAGCCCTGTGGGACTGTGCTGGGGAATCCCACATTCCCTAGGTCTCTTCAAACCTGTTTTTCAGGCTGTTTTGTCTGTCCCAGTGGTATGGTGGCTGCCTGCAATGACTGGGGTTTTTTTTCTTTCTCCCCAGAGTCCGAGACAGATGTGCTGCTCACAAAGATCAACAGTTTGATGCAAGAGTGACTCCTCCAGCCTTCATCAGCCATGGGGAGGGGCAGCCAGAGCCCTGCACAGCTCAAGCTGGAAGCACTCAGGCCAGCTTCGAGGCTCCTTTTCTTCGTAGACTCCTTCCTGAGCTTCGCCGTAGCCTTCTTGGCTCCTTGTGTGGTGCACAACTGCCCTCAGCTGAAAAGACCTGGAACAGGGTTCCCAGTTCTCACTGGCAGCGAGGAACTGGAGCCTTTGCAGGGGTTTCCTGGGGCTGGCGTGCGCCTCTGGGCTGAGAAATTACCTGTCGGTGCTGGTGTTAAGGCCTCTGCCCTGGGGTTTGGAGACTGTAGGCATTTAAACCCTTTTGGTGCAGGGGAAGGGTAGCCCAGCAGCAGCAGCTCGCAATGGGAAACCTAAAGTGCTGCTGCCCTGCTCCATGGCTTGAGGAATAGGAAGCGGGGTGCAGGGGAGGTTGCTTTTCACAACTTAGAGGGGGGCACCGGAGCTCATCCCTGCCCTGTCCCTGGCTTCGTGCTTGCGGGCCATGGTGCTGGCACCCCACAGGGGTTGGTGCCTGTTGTGTGGGGGGAAAGGGAGCAGGGGCTGGGGGTGGGAGGGTGTCTGGGGCTGGTGGGACCACGGTTACCCTTCGTGCAGGAGGGAGGGCAGCGCTGGGACCCCGCGCCGGTCACTTTGCAGCAGGACCTTGAATTTGGAAAGGGGGAATAGGGGGTCAGTTTAACTTGTTCTTACCTATTTATGCCAATAAACGAACGGAGCGATAGACAGACCCCGAAGGAGGGGAAGAGTTGGATGTAACTGCTTCCCCCTCCCCGTTCCCGGCGCATCCTCCCGGTACCGGGGCGGGGATGCGCGGCGCGGCCGTGCCACCTACCGACAGCGGCGGGGAGCGGCTCTCCGCAGCGGGGAGGGAGGGAGGGAGGCCGTGCCGGGGTTCCCGGGGCGGGGTGCGCCGGCTGAGCCGCCCCGGAGCCCGGCGGGGGCGCTCCCGGAGGCGGTGCCGGGGGGCGGCTCCGAGCGGAGCGGCCGCCGGGGACGGCGGAGCGATGATCCGCCGCCGAGGTAAGGAGAGCCGAGCCCTGCCCTGCCCTGCCAGCCCGCAGCGCTCAACAAGTGGCTGCCCTGCCTGCGCCCGGTGCCCCTCGCTCCCTCCGGGCAGCTCCTACCCTCCTCCCGTCTCGTTCATCCCTGCCCGGTGCTCCCGGGCTTGGGAGCCGAGCACCGGCCAGCCCTGTTTCAGGCCCTTCCCGGGATGCGGGGCACGTCCCGGTGCCACCGTGGCTCGGAGCGGGTGGCTGAGGATGCTGTGCTTGCAGCACCCTTGGGTGCTGGGATCTTCTCCAAGCGGGACTTGCACCATTAGGCGTGGTGTGATGGGCTGCGGGCACCATGTGCTTGGTGGAAGGGAGCTCTGGGCTTTTCCTTGTGCTGGGAGCACAGCATCTCGCTGGTTTTGGTGGTCCAGGGCCAGCAGTCCTGCTCCAGGTGGCCATCGCCCAGTGCTGGTGGCCAGCAGCACAGGGGTCAGGGCAGGGTGCGTGTGCCACTCACTCTCTGTTCAGCCTGATGTTCACACCAGGTTTGTGGTCTGTTTTCTGGTGTAGTGGCCCTGCTTTTCCACCTGCTGCTTTAGCTGCTGCTGCTGCTAAGGTCGGGAATGACCAGGTGAGGATGACTCAACCCCGCGCTCAGGATGCTGGGTGGTGTCTGAAGCCGCTGTCTGATCTTGCAGAAAAGGAACCTCTTGGTGTTAACCCAGGGCTGGGGTGACTGTAAAGCCTAATAAATGAGGGGAGACCTCATTGCTCTCTATAACTACTTAAAAGGAGGTTGTGGAGAGGAGGGTGCTGGCCTCTTCTCCCTAGTGACAGGGGACAGGATGGGAGGGAATGGCCTCAAGCTCTGCCAGGGGAGGTTTAGGCCGAACATTAGGAAAAAATTTTTCACGGAAAGGGTCACTGGGCACTGGCAGAGGCTGCCCAGGGAGGGGGTTGAGTCACCTTCCCTGGAGGTGTTTAAGGGACGGGTGGACGAGGTGCTGAGGGACATGGTTTAGTGATTGATGGGAATGGTTGGACTCGATGATCCGGTGGGTCTTTTCCAACCTGGTCATTCTCTGATTCTATGAAATCTGGAATTTGGAGAAGTCTTTGCTTTTCCTCAGCATGGACCACAGCTCCGAGCAGGACCTGTTCACGCTTTCCCGGCCTCCTTTCTCTGCGAGTCAGTGTCGGGTGGGTGAAGCAGGCAGGACCCCCTTCCCTTTTTGACTGAGGAGGAGCCGGGAGGGGAGGCAGCTGGGTGAGCTGGGACAGCAGGTGGCACACACCCTAGTAGACACAGGCCCCCTTGTTTGATGACCTGAATTCCCTGCTAAGAGCTCTGGGATGAGCAGGGTCATCCTTTCTGCATGAATTCCTGGGTTAAAAGATGAGTCCCAAACAGCGGCGGGACGGCTCCCCCTGCCTCCTCACACAAACACTCTTTGTCTGCAGGCTGCCTGGGTGACAAAGGAAAATATTCAGTGGTAGGGCTGGGATGGGCTCGGGGGCCATGGGAGCTCCTCGCCTGCCTGAGGGATGGGTCACATCTGGGGCTGGAGCTGGGCTGGCAGCTCTAGGCATCTGCCTGGAGAAGCATGGAGGTGTCCTAGCATAGAAAGATCACAGCTCCACTATTTTAGGTCTAAGGTTGTCTCACCACTATGGTGAACCCAGTCTTTAACCGAAACATTGCTTCATGGCAGCCTCCAGCTCCCATCCTGGCTCACATCCCTCCTTCCCTGACCCTCAAACCATCACGTTCCTTTCCCACTGTGTCTCCTGCTGACCTGTGGCTGCTTGCTGTCTGCAGCAGTTCTTACACTTCACCTTGTAGGAACCTAAGTTGTGCCACTTGTGTAGCCAAGCTGTTTGCAATATCCTGCACTGAATGAGTGGGGATATACACAGCTTTGCTGCAGCCATCTGCTCCACGTAGGAGACTTCAGCTGCTGTGCAGTACTCATAGCCCTGTGCAACCGGGATGCATCCAACTTGTGAACTGCTACAGTGCCTGGGAGCTGGCAGAGGTGCTCAGGCTGCCCAGCACCATGAGGTTCGGAGGTGAGTCAGCCCTAATTTTCAGGGTCAAGGAGAGCCAGCAGCCAGAACCACCTCCCCTTCAGCTCCAGCCCGGCTCTCAGCGTGACCCCTTTGCACCTCATGGCAGGGTTAGCTCTTCCAAGTATGTGGAAGGAGGCTGCTTTTCTGGCTGTCTGACTCTTAAAAATCCAGAGCTGGAATGCAGTTTGAGTCATTACCCAGCCAAGCCCTTTGCACCGTTCAAAGGTTGCGCTCGAGCCTTCCCTGGCGATGTCAGTCCTGCTTTCAGTATTAATGCCTTGTTACTCCTTTGTCATCTCTGCAGACACCGAACGGGCAGTGGAAATTCTGACCAGATACCAAAGCACCCTGCGGTCCCCAGAGGAGCAGGAGCTAAAAGCCTCCATTGGAAAAGTCTCACACGTCTTCCAAAGTGAACTCTTCCAGGCTCTGCTGGGTAAGCCCCTGCCTTGTTGTCCCTGGGGCTTTACAGTCAGTGGGTTCTCCTGGGGGCCTGATCCTGCTCAGGTGCCTGGCACTGACCAGGCTGGGTGCATCCTGTGCAAAGATGTAGGTGCCTGTATTGCCAGGGAGCTGGGCTGTGTTTGCTTTCCACGGCTTGGACAGGAGATACTGGGGTTTGGGGCTGCAGTCACTGGGTGTTTGTGCTACAAACGGGATTCCTCTGTCGGGTGATTGTGGACAAGGGGTAAAGCCTTCTTCACCAGGCCGTGCAAGATCTATCCAGCCCCCGCTAAAGGATGCTGCAATGCCATGAGCACACATCTTGCAGTGCAGGTGTGGTGTGTCTGCAGTCACCACCAGGTTTCCAGCTCTGCTGCCAAACCAAGGACACCCCACCAGAGCGTCTCATTCCTCCCTGCACCCCTCATCCTCATCACTATCTGATACTTTCCATTCCTGCTGCCAACCTGAAGGGAAACTAAATTTTTCTGTCTTGAGAGGGAATCCATGTGTACTCAGCTCCTGGTTCCATTTTACATAAGAAACAGACTTGACAGCGAGGCTTGTCTTGGGGCTGTGATTTTGAGTGTAGCGTAAAGTTCTCTGTGTGGATTTGGACAAATACAACTGGAGCCTCACCAGACTACACAGCTTCTCTGTGCAAGACATATGGCTACTTCACTGAACGAGGTCATTTGAAAATGCACTGCTTTGCAAAGTATTTCTTTTTTTTTTTTTAGAAAACCAGAATTCAATGGTTTTGGCCTCCAAAGTTGCTTGGCTCCATTCTCTGCCAGAGCAGACCAGATCCTGGCTGTGCGGGTTCACTTAGGGCAGTGATTTTGGAGGTAATCCCAGAGAACCATTTGCAGTGTGCTGAGAGGGGCAGGAGCTCCTGCTCAGCTCCTCTCCTTAAGTCCCGTTCCCTCTAGGCCTCAGTGAAGTGCGTACAGCCCTGGTGCTTTCTGTCCCTCGGTCTTCTGGGGAAGAAGCAGAGTTTCCCTGCTAGGACAGAAGGGAAAGCTCCCCAGAAGCTCTGCAGCCCAGAGGAGGACCTAGACCCTGGGGTGCAGACTTCCATGTGTGATCTATGCATTATTTTTGGTGTGTTTTGATCCAAGGCTGTTTCGGGCCTAGCAGTCATCCTCACCATCACTCTCCTCTCTTGGCAGTTCTCACCTTTTCTTCACACCTTTGCAGCCAGAAACCCATTTCTGTGCCCACAGAGCCCCGAGGTGGCAGCAGTTTCTCTGTGCCTCAGGTTATCCACTGAAAATGTAATACAATCATAGGATGAACAGTGTGTCCTGAGCTATTTCATTCCCTCCTTTCTTTGTTCTTGCTGTTGGAGCATCACTTGGAAGCTTTCAGCCCCAGCATGTCCTTGTGTAGGGCTTGTGCTGGGACATCAGCAGCAGAGACACACAGCAAGGGAGGGCTCCCTGGGCAGTGGGGCACCATGCCGAAGGGACCGGGGTGCATCTCCTTTCTTACCTCTTCATTTATACAACCTGCTTTCAAAAATGGTCCCTAGCCCACAGTTAGCCCCGCACTGGAGGCTGTGATCCCCAACAGGGTTGTGATCACCTTGGCAAACCTGACACAAGCCCGACACCCCTGCCTGCTTTTGTGTGCTCCCTCGGTCCTCCCTGGGGATGGGTGAAGGCAGCAAAGCAGCTTGCTCAGTGCCCAGGGCTATTTGTATTCGTGCAAAAGTGTTGTGGAGAAAGTATAGCTGGAGAGAGCACACGCACATGAGGGTTGGCTGTGGTTTGCACACTAGCATGCGAGTGCTACACAGACTTCACAGCTCCCTGCTTTAAGCCTTCCGTGTCCTGTCAATGTTGGCTTGAGGGAGTGTCGCTTGATTGCTGGTGACCTTTTCAACTGGTTTAACAGGATATTAGTTCCCTGTGCCAGATAGAGATTTCTCTAAATGTGTTTACCTAACAAGGAATTTGCATTAATTACTTCTGCCCCTGCTAGAGCGTGGGTTTCTAAATTCCTCTGTCCTTGCATGGACACGTGTGATGCTGTGTCCAGCTGCACGCTTGCTGTACACACACACAGCTGGCATATGCTGAGGTTGTTCAGTGTCCACGATCCAGACCCACTGGAGCATGGTGTCAGCTCTGTGAGGGTGGTGAAGCATTTCTCTCATTTGCTTTTCACCCCTCACTTTTTTTCTCAGTGAGCTGCTGAGTGTCTGTCTGAAGTTTGTACAGACTCATGGAGCTGGTTCAGCATTTATCTGACGGAGGAGGATTTGTAGGAGAGCTGTGGGTGTGCATCCCAGCACAGAGGCTCGTCTCCCTTCTTGCTGTGCCATACCATACACCAGATGCTTCTGGCTCTAGCGTGGTCTCAGCCTGCAGAGGTCCCTCCTCTTACAGCCTTTCAGCAACACGGGCCTGCTTTGTTTCAACCCCTGTGGAACATGAACGCATGAGTATGATACCTCCCTGTCCTCAGATCGCATGCCCAGATCTCCTGCAGCACGCGTCGGCCAGCTTGAGTTTGAACACCAAAATGCACTGTGCCAGAACAGAGCTACCAGAAGCGCTGAACATCATGTAGTTTTTCAAATTGGTCCACAGAAAAAATGCCTGGCTTTCCATATGATTTCTTTTTTTTAAAGAATAAGCCCCGGGTTGCCCAGCTCCAGGGAAGGATCTGCTGGGATGTTCAGATAAAGCCTGTGTGGTGTCTAGGGCTGGATGTATCGGTCACTGTGAGTGTGCCCAGTGTTGCTCTGCACACGCACCATTTTCTTCCAGACTCCTTTGGGCACAGCACAGCTCCTTAAATCCTTGAGACCACCGTGCCACTTAACTCCTTCCCTGGGTGCACACTGGCTGTGCCAGGACAGCTCTTGGCGGTGAGGATGCTGCCGCTCAGCCCAGTGATGCGGGAGCTGCTCTGCACTGGAATGCGCCAAGCCCTGCTCCGCACAAAAGAAATTCCTTGGCTATGCAGAGAGAAAACAGGCTGTGCTGGCTCCCTCCTCCTCCTGGCCCCTCTCCCTGCATTAGAGGCCAAGGAGCCAAGCGCGTGACTTGCAGGGAAACAGCCCAGCGAAAGGATGCTGGAGAAGCTTGGATGCAGGGACACCGTGGCTGGGCTGGGGCGATGGTGGCCCTGCTGTCCCTCTGCTCCCCAGAGCCCCTCGGGGAGCTGCCTAGCCTTGTCTTGTGCCACCGGCGAGGACAAGGCTTGCACGCAGAAGCAGCCCCCTGACCTTTCCTTCTCAGAGCCAGGGCTGAAAGGGGCCGTTGTGCCCTCTGCAGCGGGTAAAGCTGAGCAGACAGGCAGGGTTTGTGTGCGCTCAGCCACCCCAGCTGCTGAAAGCCTCCCGAAAGCCCTCTGGGGCTCAGCTCCCGTCCTGTGCCCAAGCGGTGGCTGGTGCAGACCCCAATGAGGTCCTGTTGGTCCCAAACCTCCCTCGTAGCTCCTTTTACCCCTAAAAAGGTTCCTCCCAGAGAGCCCTGCTGCTGCAGAGGCATGAGGAGAGGCAGGCTGTTGCTGACCCATGATGCTTCCCTGGGTGCTAAACTCCAGCAAGGGAGCTCAGCTCACCAGCAGCGCTGCCGGGGGTGGCAGTCACGGCTTCACCAGGTGGCTGTAGGAGCCAGGGTGGAAAACTGAGGGAATCTGAAGGATTCCTAGCCCTGAGAACTCCTTTTCTTGCAAATTAGCCTGTAGCCAAGGATGAAAACTCATAGCTTTCTTGAGAGCTCTGCTGTGGTGGTCATAGATATGAATACTCCCTACAGCTGGGAGGCTGGTGCGAGGCTGGAGTTTCTCCTTGGGGTAACTCTGTGGTGACACAGCTGATGACAGTGCATGTATCGAGGAAGAAACATCATTTCCTGGAAGTGCACGTGCTGACTGGCACAAGGACACTGCGTTATCCCTTGATGCTGGGGCTGTAGAAATAATGACATTTATTTGACTTATTGAGGAAACTGTTAGACAAATTCTAATCTCCGTAAATCGTGAGTTACTCCTCCTTATTAGATCCAGAGCAGATTTACACTGTCATCAAACAGAAATTGGGCTGAGAGGCAGAACATGCAGCAGCATCTTTTGCTACCACAATGTCCTCTTACTGACAGTTTTCAGTAGCACTACTCGTAAAGTGCACAGGGAAGGCAGACCTGTGTGCAACTTGTGATGCACATAAGAAATGAAGGAAACCAGCATATATTTAAATTATCTTTAATGCCATGTGCACGTGTGTCCTGAAGTGTACTCCTGTCACGGCTGTGTGTCCTTTGCTGCCTGAACCCTGTCCCCTAGTCTTGAAACTCCTCTAATCCCTGTTTCCAGCAACAATTGCCTCTCCCAGCAAGCATCTAAAATGGGCTGAGGGTTTCAGAGCAGGAGAGTGACTGCTTCGAAGGACAAGCTTTCCAGCTTGGCTGCCCGAGGCTGTGTTCCTGCAGCAGATGGGTGACAAACAGGAGTGCCAGCAGCAGTGCACGCCCGCGACGGGACGGTTCAAATCTTGTTTTCATTTCTGCAAAGTTTTGTGCTTACCAAACGTAATCCACGCAGCCAGGAGCCCCTGCTATCCCGTTACACAATGACTATTTTTATAACCAGAGGGAGAGATGTTTTTGCACAAAAACAAAGTCCTGTTTGTGTGGTTGGGCAATGACTACTTGCTGTGACCTCATGTCTGAGCTGGGAGGGCTTTGGGGGCTGCCAGCAGCACACTTGGCACCTGGGGGCTGCGGAGGGGACTCCTCTGGAGTGGTGGGTGGATCTAGGGACTCCCACTCCTCCTGTCATTGCCAGCTTCCCCATTTCTCCTGGGACATGTGACAGAGCCTGGCAGTGGTGTAGCACGAAGCAGCAGCTCCAAAAGCAGCATCGACACCGGGCAGTGGCACAGTGCCCCCTGGACTTGGGTGGCCAAACGGCCTGGCTGGGCTCCCTGTGGGCACAAAGCCACTCTGCCAGCAGCCAAGATTTATAGCAGCTTTTTCCATGTTGCTGGGAGGTCACCAGGCTGCCCCTGGGAGGTGGATGATGGAGGTTGATGCTTCTCCCCGTCCCATCTGCGGCATGGATGTGCTGCTGTGGTGCATGGGTATGTGATTAAGCACAGAGAGAAGATTGGGACCAGTATCTGGGGTGCAGTCCTGCTTTGTGAATGCCGCCCTGGGAAATTGCCTCAGGCGGTGCTCAGCTTGTCCCTGCTTACACTGTCCAGTGCTCACCAGGTTTCCTTTGGAAATCTTTATAAAGTGGGCATTAAATACTCTGTGGTGCCTTGGTGTGGCATAGTTTCAGGTGAGAAATCACACACTGAAAGGCTGTCACAGCCATTTTGTCCCTACGCTCCCAGAAGTGTGGGGAGAACAGCCACAACCCCTTCAAGCTGAGACCCATCACTTGCCCTTGGGGTCACCTGCAGAAGAGGGGCTCTCCAGAGCCTCCTCCACAGCAGGCACAGGTACAGAAAATTGACTTGGCTTCCTGATGTGGCTTTCCCTGCTCTGAGTGTTTATTTATACTGCCGTGACTTTCTGGCTCTGCCGACTCTGCCCAGTTTCCTGTTTCCCAGGTGCTTGAAGAGATTTATTATTTTTTTATGTCTTTTTCAAGGTGTTTACCAAGCTCTTTCGGCTGACCTTTTGGAACTTTACCTTTAACCTGGCAGCATTTACCGTCCTTTCTGGTTTTCACATTTGGATACAGCTTCAGCTGTTTAGATAAATGGTCTTCTCGGTTTTAATAGCCTCCCTTCTCCTGTCCAGCCTTGCTTTCCTCCCTTTTACCTTTACAATATCCTCCAAGCCAGGCACTGGGGCTGGCACTGAAGGACAGTGGGATGGGGTGGATTTATGATTGACGCTGCTGAGCATGGTTTGCTCTTAGTCCCCGTGAAGCTTACGGTCATTGCTCCGTGGAAATGCCCATGCCTCCCACAGCCACGGGGCACAGCCAGGCACCCCTTCGCATCTCTTATCCTGCAGAAAGAGGGGGCATGGTGTGTGGTACAGCAAGGCTGGGAATCCAGCAGAGCCCTGTCCCAGCCATCACCCAGGTTCCAGCCTCTCACAGAAGGCTCAGATTTATGATGCTCTGGGAGCAGAGTAGGTGGGCACAGGTGCTGTCCCCCCTGCCGGATGCTGACATCAGGCTGCCTCCCTGATCCTGTGGATGTTTCTTATGCTGTTTTTCAGATATCCATGAATTCTATGATTTCACGCTACGCTCGGCACCCCTGCAGCCTCCCAGCGCGGACACGTGTCACAGCACAGCCAGGCAGCACCATGGAGCCAGTGAGCCCAGCTCCACAGCCACAGCCGGAGAGCCCCGAAACCTCCCCGAGGTAAGAGTCACCCCAGCACAAAGCTGCAGGGCCAGATGTTTTGGCTCTGGAGTGTGTCCAGAGAAGAGCAGCGAGGCTGGTGAAGGGGCTGGAGAACAGGCCTTATGAGGAACGGCTGAGAGAGCTGGGGGTGTTTAGCCTGGAGAAGAGGAGGCTGAGGGGAGACCTCATTGCTCTCTACAAGTGCCTGAAAGGAGGTTGTGGAGAGGAGGGAGCTGGGCTCTTCTCCCAAGTGACAGGGGACAGGACGAGAGGGAATGGCCTCAAGCTCTGCCAGGGGAGATTTAGGCTGAACATTAGGAAAAAATTTTTCATGGAAAGGGTCATTGGGCACTGGCAGAGGCTGCCCAGGGAGGGGGTTGATTCACCTTCCCTGGAGGTGTTTAAGGCACGGGTGGACAAGGTGCTGAGGGACATGGTTTAGTGATTGATGGGAATGGTTGGACTCGATGATCCGATGGGTCTTTTCCAACCTGGTGATTCTATGATTCTGTGCTGTTGCAGCTGGATTAGTTGCTCCTGTCTGACAGTGTCTCCCACAAAGATGTTTTCAGCTCTCTGATGTAGCCAGCTCATGGGCTGCTTTTGATAAGTGAAGTAGGCTGAGTCTTTTTAAGTTTCGCCTTTCAGGTTTTTTTTTTCAAGCTCTCAGATAACTTCTGTCCCTCTTATTTGCATTCTCTTTAATTTTAAACAGCCTTTTAAAAGATCATGCACCAGATGAGCAGGCAGGAATTGAGCAGTAGGGTCTCACTTATCTCAAAGGCACCACAGTAAATAAAATTATCTTGTGCCTTTGCAGGCCCTCTTCCTGTCCCCCTCTCACTTTCTTCTGCCCTGTCAAGAGATGCTATGGGATCTCCCTGAACTGGGGATACAGGAATATTTTTGCATAATTGCAAAAATTGGGGAATTCCTCCTTTCAGTGAAATAATCCCATCAAATAAACCCCTCATGGACTGAATTGGCTTCCCATCATGTATCTGTGGGGACGCCAGATTTGAGTGGCACACAAAGACTAAACATCTCCTGAGGAGGACCGCTTTAAAGGAGTTTGATGATCAAGAACAGGGGAGGACAAAACTGCCCACAATCATTGCAGGAGGTATCTGTGTCCCTCTGACTCAGGAACCGTATTGGTCCTATATTTATTTGACCCCCTTCACAGTGGCAGTCCCCGTAGTTAAAGGCAAACCTGCAGATCTAGTCTACGTTTACAAATGAATTTTTAGTGATGTTATACCATAGGCAATGGGATTCTGCTTTGGCTTTTGGGGTCTTCTGTAGCCTTCATCCACTCACCAGCAAGCTCTGCTGCAACAGCCACTGGCTCTGCAGCCTGGCCAGTCCGTGAAGCCCTGAGGTGATGTGACAGTCGATAAGGACATTTAAAAATCAATGTGGAAACAAGTGGGGAAGCAGCTGTGGGCTTGGCACAGCTGGCGTGAGGGGTGCTCCTGCTCCCCCCGCAGTGCCCTGCATGCAGTGAGGGCAAGCAAAACAGCCGGTCTCGGGCCTTCCCTGCACCAAACTGAGCCCAAGCCCCTTGATGCCATCAAATCCCTCCTCCTTTCTCAAAAAAAATATGTATGAGGCATCTCGTTTCGCTGAAATGTGAAATGCAACAGGGAGCTGCCTCTGCCTGGTGGCAGGACAGCCCCAGAGTGCCCTGGCTTCAAGCCTCCAACATCACCTGCAGTGATGCTGCTGCCCCTGGGGCCAGCGCCGGAGCAGGCTGTCACAGACCATGAAATGCTCCCTGAAGGCTATATGAGTCCCCTGCATGGGGGAAAGCTCATTTTGGCTCTTCCAGGAGCAGTGGGGGGACTGGAGGCAGCTGTCCTAGAGGTGCTGAGGGGCATGGTCTAGTGTTTGATAGGAATGGTTGGACTTGATGATCCAGTGGGTCTCTTCCAACCTGATGATTCTATGATTCTATGTCCTGCCCTACCCGCATGTATCCCCTGTCTCATTTCAGGATCCTTCCCAGGACAGTGAGCAGCTTCCCGGCGGGGCTGGGGACAGCGTGCTGGGGACACCGCCGCGGCTGGTGAGGGTGACGGCACGGAGGACGGAGGCACCGGCCAGCGTCTGCAGCCTGGTGCTTGGCTCTCGCAGCGCCCTGCCCCAGGTGAGCCTCCGTGCGCCCCACGCCACGTCCAACACTGCCAGCCCAGCACTCGGCTGGCACTGAGGGGACAGACAGCACTGGGGCCAAGTGCCTGCAGCACCGCAGGGACGGTGCCGGGGAGGTATTTTCCTCCCCTGGGGCTGGCAGTGTTTCCTCGTGGCTGTTCAGGTGATGCTCAGGCTAGGAAATCTAGCAGTCACCTCTGCCAGGGGCTGGATGACACTGAAATGATCCCCTTCCGTTAGCATTTACTATGACCCAGTGTCAGCCCTCAGGACTTGGAGGGCAGGTAGATACGATACAGAACTAAAGAGGCTGCATGGAGCTGGAAATCCTCCCAGCCCTGTCCCTCTCGCCCCCAGCGCTGGCACAATCCCACACTGCAGATTTCTTTATTTTTTTCTCTGAGCTCTTAAATGGCAGGTCCATTCCTCAGCTTACCGGGAGCTTTCCTCTGCTGTCTTATTTACTTGGAAACACCATTTATTTGGATGTGCATCGTAAATCTCAGCTTCCTCCTGGTGTAAGTGAATCGTTTGGACTGAACATTTGAGGAGAATTTTAGGGACAAGGAAAGGGCAAAATGCACTTTTGAGAGGGGTTAAGTGGATGGGATGGATGGAGCTCACCACAGATTTACAATATGAAAATGTTGTTTTCCTTGGCGTAGTTTGAAATAATGCTTGTTTGCTAAGTCAAAGTCTTCTTCTGAATTATTTTAAATACAAAAATTGCACTGCTTCTTTTCTGTCCTTTTTAAATGTTTCCCTTCTAATTCTGGACTGCAATAAAATGGGTAACACCCCATTTTTTTCCCTTTCTGTTTAATTTCTCCTTTTCCTCTCACTGCTCTCTAAGTTTTCCAACATTCACCAAACCTTTACCTGTTTTGGAAGGGTGGTTTTCTGGGCAGAGCTCAGTTGCTGTTCTTCTTTCACCAATGTGAGGAAACCACGACTGCAGATACAGGAGTCACAGGGCAAAACCCACGAGAGGTGGGAGCCTGATCAGTTGGGAATGGTCAAATGGTCAATGGTATGTAGTGGCTCTTGCATCCAGCCCCAAATGTCTGGCTGAGTTGCAGCATCTTCTCTAACAGCAGCCACCTAGTTTTGATTTTAAGCCTTCATGCGATGGGGAATCTGCTGTGTCCTGGCTGTCCTGATGGTTATTTAGCATTTCCATTAAAAGTCCAGACTTTGCTGTTAGCCTGGATTTCTCTCACTTTAGCTCCCAGCCCCAGGAAATTTTGCTGCCTTTGTTTGCTGGGATAAAGGACCGTGGCAATCAGAAATGTTCCCAACATGTAGATATTTATAGATGCATCTAAGTTCCCTCTCAACTTTCGCTTAGATAAACTAAACAGATTGGCTTCTTTGCTCTCTCAGTGTGAGGCAGGTTGTTCTAGCCCTGAAATAATTCCTGTCATTCTTTTCTGGAGCTTTTTTTATTTTCAGCCTTCTCCTTCCCCAGTCTGTGTCGGTGCGGGTCAGGAGCCAGCCCTCAGTGCTGGGCGCTGGTGCTTTTGGGGTCACGTATCTGCAGGGGCTGTGGCTGCTGGCGCATTGCAGGAGGTCACTGCCCCAAAAGGGAGGAAGCGATGGGGACCCTGGTGAGCAGGACAGGGCTCGGGGAGGGCTGTGCTCTGGCAGAGCTCTCATCTGCAGCCTTTTACATCCCAGAAGACAGCCACTTCGCAGCCTGGCCACAGGCAGAGCAGGGACCTGGAGGGGAAAAAGCATGAGGGTGGTAGTGTTCAGCTAGGCTTAGCCGTGCTCGTAGTTTTGCTTGAAACTTGGCTTTCTGTGGAGACCCAGCAGCTTTCCTGGAAGCAGGGACCAGGTGGTGCTGGAGAGCTGCAGACTCAAGTACTGCTCCTCTGAGGCAGTCCATGTGCTGGGATACAGAGGCCTCTGGTGAAACAGCGAGCCTCTTCCCCAAGATGTCATCTCCATCACTCAACACAATCCTTACCCGGCAGAGCAGGAGCATCTCCAGCAGTCCCCCATGTCAGCAATCCAGACCGTGACATGGGATCAGCCACCCCTGGGGACAAGCTGTGTGACTGACTGCGGTGCTGGCCCTACTTGGCATCCCTCACCCCTGCATGAAGGCACTGAGGACACCTCAGCATCACCTCCTGTGTTGGTTCTCAACAGCCCCAGTGTGCAGGATGGCATCAGGGTTGGATAACACCTACACACAACTTCCTCCTGCCATCGTCTCCAGTGACTTCTTGCTCCCTAGCCTTTAATGCATGCTTTTTGTCACGGGCGTTTCCAAAGCGGGTTTCAGGAAAACATTTCAGATGGCGAATGGCACTTGGAAGAACTGCGGAAGCTTTTGTAATAGATGATATTTAATGCTAAGGCAGGGAGGGCACCAGCTGTGGGGCAGAACAATTACCCACTTGGTGCTATCAACCCAGGAACAAAAGCCCTAGCAGACACCCTGCCACAGATAAAAGGCAAGATGATGAACTGGTTTGTCTTGCCTGAAGTAAGTGCAACTCACTTATCACACCCGTTAATATAAATAAGTTTTCTGTTGTCCTGGCTTTGTCCTCTCCCCCTGCCTGCAGCTCTCCCCAGCAGTGCCAGCAGAGCAAAAGCCACCAGAACCTGCTTCAGCCAGGAAGACGCATGAGAAATAAATTGCCTCTCCACACAAACGCTTCCAGGAACAGGAAATTTTCTGTCTGCTGCCAAGGATGTGTGTGCACTCCAAGTAGTCCCGCAGTGTGAAATATCTGCTACGAAGGAAGTGAGATCAGTAAATACAGCAGCACGTGCTTCCTGATGGCAAAGCTTAGTGGGCTGAAACCATCCCTCTGTGTGAAAGTGGACAGTCAACAGGGCAAGAGTGAACAGACTCAGGCAGCTGAAATGCCCTGTTGAGGCCCTCAGAGGCACAATTCTGCCTAAGCGCTGAGGTTTATGAGGTTTTGTATGCCAAATCCTCCATTTCAACCTCTCCCCAAGCCCCGTGGTTGCCTTAGCAGGGCTTCTCGGGGTTTGTGGTGCATCTGTAGCAGGATGCTCCGGTGGCCGGCGCTGCTCGTCTGTGCTCCGGGGCTGGCTTGAAGGCTGTATCTCCCAGTAAACACTGATCAAATTCCCCATGCAGGGAGCAGAGAACAGCCAGCTGTAAAGATAAATGAAAGAGGAGTGCCACTGATGATCAGAAACTCTGCGCCTCTGAGGATGTGCTGCTCTTCCCCTGCTACCCCCTCCTGCCTCCCAGCACAGCTCTGCAGCCGCTCTGACTTCATCCCTGTCATCGGTGCCACCTCTCCCATGGTGGCCTGTCCATGCATCCCTCCTGCCTGCCAAGGGTTGTACTGCCCAACGCCGCGGCTGTGTCCTTGCTCGACAGCAGACACTGAGCAGGTCAGAACATGATGGAGGGAATGAGCAAGACTGTTTCAGAGGACAGGCGTTCCCTCTGTGCTTCAAAATTGCTACTGAATAGGAAACCGTGCTGGCAAGGGGTGCTGCCGCTCTCGCAGGCTGGGGCTGCATGGGATGCCAGGTGCGGGCTGTGCTTTAGCCCTGCTGGGATGAGGCCAAAAATGCTGCCTTCCCTCCCTGCACCCCAGGGAGGACACAGCTCAGCTCTGCAGAAACACTCTAGGAGCCCTCCCCGCTGCACCTGCCACTGAAGGATGCATCCGCCTGCCCTATAATCCACAGTTCAAGCGCCAAAAAGGTTCATGGAACTCCCTGGGGAACTGGCAGAGAAAAGCAGGCTGTGCCGCCAGTGCGGCGACCAGCTGTCTGCTTCCTCTGTCCTTCTCCTGAGTGCTTTTTCCTCTTTCCTGATTTGCCTTTGGCCAAAGAGAAGGGCGTTCCTGTGCTCTGCGCCTTTGCCTTGTGGGAGCAGCTCTGGGCTCCTGCAGCAGGTTGGGATGGGGTGCAGCAGATGTTTGCAGCTGCAGAAATGCCTGCTGCAAACTCCCTGCTCCCCCTGCCCTGGCTGCAGCCCCGCTGCTCTTCATTTTCCCTGCAAAGTGTGCGAGAGGGGAAGCACCAAGTAGCTGTTTGCTATTGCAAGCAGCATCAGGGAAATTAAGCAGGACTCTGATGTGGATGAATATCCAACAATGAATTCGATCCTCCATGAAGCTGCTTGGTTGCTTGCGCCCTGCTGTCCCCACCACCCTGTATATTCTCTGTGGGCTGGCTGTGCAGGCAGCCAAAGCCGTCGCTACAGGCCAGGCTGACCACTGCTTTATCTCAGCTCGAGCCTGACAGCGTCAGTCCTGCAGTCCCAAGATCCTGGGAAGAGGCTAGAGTTAAATCAATGGGAGCAGAGGAGCAACCAGCTCCTGGAGGGACCTCCCACCCCAATGCATCCCCATGCGCCTTTGAAAGCATGTTTAGTTTTAGGAAAAGCAGAGAAGAAAAGCAGCAACCCACAGCCCAGAAGCCCTGGCTGGTGCCCTGGGGTCACTTGAGCTGCTTTGTGCTTGGAGATCACTTCAGGGCTCTGCGTTCAGATGCTCTCTAGCAGTCCTGTGTTTCAATGCTGCAGACCCAGGCTCAGAAGCCCAAGTGCTGAAGCCAAGAGAGCGTCTGTCTGCAGTAACATGCTCAGACTGAACCATACATCATCCCCGCACAGCACCGACACCCAGCTGGGCAGCCTGCTGCCTGTGTCCTAAGGATGCTGCTGCTCCAAGGGGGGTCAGCACAGGCTGTGTCAGTAAGAGCTGTCACTTCAGTGGACATTTTGGGGTTGAAGGGCCTCAGCTTTACTAGAGGCTCTTGCTATTCCTGCTGCAGAGATGAACAAGGAGATGCTTAGACCTCAGGTCTCCCAGCTCGATATACAGCTTCAGCAAAGGATTAAGAAGTCAGTACAGCCACTAGGCTGTCAAACCAAAGGCTCATGCATTGTTCCTCTGTTTGGGGACTTTCTGTCTAAAACCAGAAGCAAAAGGTAGATCCTTGGCAGAGCCCAAGGCTTTTCTGGCTGTGCAGCAGAGGAAAGCCCTGCTGTACATAGGGATGTTGGTTCGTCCATTCATCCAAGTCATCATCACTGTTTTGAAGTTATTTAGTGATGGTGCGATTATGTGCAGCACTCCTCATCCAGTGGCAGAAAGGGAGGCTTTGGGGAGAGTTCCGCAGACAGCCACACTCTGGAGTCATCCAGATGAGCCCAGAACCCATCCACCCTCCCTCCAGATTCATGCTGCGGCTTTGCTTCCATCTAATGCACATGTCTGCTCATCCCCAGGGGAGCACAGCTGCTGGGGAGAGTCGCACACTAAGATTCACACTGATAGGTTTCCTGTATAGCTCTGAAAGCAAGAACTGAGACTATTCACAGGCATCTCAGCTGAACAGGGGCCAGTCCCATCAGTGCCTTGGCCAGGAGTTCCACGAACCATCATGCTGTCCCTGCTGGGTCTCTGTCTGCTTTTCTTATCAAATTTCCAAACTGAGTTGGTGCAGCCTCAGTGCAGGGTCCTTACAGCTGCACCCACGTCCCTCCTTTCTTGCTTGGACTTGTTGGGTGACTGACCACATTCCTGCTGCCAGCAAAGTGAAGCATTGGAGCCAGTCTCCAATAGCACCAACCAACCAGGAGCTGTTAAAGTGTGGAGCCTCTCTGCCCACAGCATGGGATGTGCCACCCTGACTTCCACCCATCCACGTTCCGCTCCCCATCACAGCCACCCCAGCATCTTGGGAAGCTGAGGACAAATCTCCTGGGTGCATTTCTGCAAAACAAATGGGCTCTCCTCACCATTTTTTAAAGGAACAAACCAAGCTTGAAGGCAGAGCCTGGCAGGCCAGCTGCTTTCTATCTGGAGTGCTGGAGCTGAGAGAACGTTGCTGCATCTTAATGGCGTCGGGCTGGACGGAAATCAGGATTCTGGTGGCAGAGACAATACTAGCAGTGTTATAAATAGAGCAGCCACGATAACTGCTCATGAAGGTTTATAGTCTTTAGGATTTGTAGGATCAGTATCGAGCTACGCTGAGAGATCCATTATCCTTGGCAAGAGCTAAAGGAATTGCAGGGAAAGGAGGAAAGTGGATGAGTGCAGGTTTGGGAACCATCCCACTTGTGAATCTGAGCATGAGCCCTTTGAAAGGTGCTTTCTGCTGTGTGCTGCTTCCCCTTGCTTTGCTCTGCCTGCTCTGGGGGTTGGACCATGTGTGGCTGCAGCAGCACAAGCGTTTCGAGCCAACTTTGTGCCCCGCTACAGGAAGGGAAGGTTTGCTCCAGGGCAGCGCCCGCCAGCCTGTAGGTACAAAGCCCCTTGCTGGAGCCTTGCTGGCATTACACCTAAAATTATTCCAACTATTGAGACTCAGGCAAAGGCTGCCTGCGGTCCGTGGCCTAGATAGCTCTTGGGGCTGGCACCGCTCAGGGACAGTGGCGTCTGTGCCCAAAGCCCTGGAGAGCATCACGCCTGGCCGGCATCACCTCCCCAGCCTCACAACCAGCTTCCCACCCACGCGTGTCCAGGAAACGGGGCAATGTCCTGCCAGGCTGTCTCCCCCTTTTAGGGGGCATTTTTAGATCAGGTCATTTCGCAGTCTGGGCTCCAGCAGGCTGCAGGAGGAGCTGTGGCAAAGCCGGAGTGCCCTGCACTGCAGCGCGAGGGGGGCACCCGGGCTGGTCCTCGCTGAAGCCAGGGCTCAGCTCTGCCGTGATGCAGCCCTGTTGCATCCTCTTTTCTGGTCCCTCAGCACCCTGCACAGCCGTCTCCCCTCCGTGCGGTGGGAGATATCGCGTAGCTGGAGCTCACAGGGTCTTCTTGCAGGGAAGTTTTTGAAGCTTTGAGGTTCTGCTGCCGGGGAAGCAGCTCACGCGTTAGTGCTCTGGGTCAGGACAAGAGCGTGGGGATGAAACTCCCCCAGCCGCCTGCTTTCATCGCACCGTGGCTCGCAGAGCTCGTGGCGTGGCTTTCGTGGCTCAGCTCCCCGTGGATGCCCGGTCGCGGGGACCCTTCTCCAGACCGAGCCATAAAGCCGGGCTGAGGGATGCAGCGCGTTATCCCTGGATGCCACCCACCCATCACCCAGGGCGTGCGCTGCTGCTGGCTCGCTGCTGGCTCGCTCCTGAGCGACACACGCGCCCCGGGGCGCCTGGAACCGCCTCCGAGCCTCGGCCGGTTTGAGGGTCACCTCGGGGCTTCGGGACCGGCCGCGTCGCCTCGTCCCGGTGCCCGAGCGGCAGCGGGGCCGGGCTTGGGGGTGAGGGTAGGTCGTGCCCCTTTAAGAGCGGCCCGGGCGGCGGCGGCGGCCCCACGGCTCCCGCGCTGATTGGCCGAGCGGGCCGGGGGCGGGGCCGGCCATTCACAAATATCCGCGCGGTGCCGCCTCCCTTAAAGGGGCCGCGCAGCGCTGGCAGCGGGAGCCGGGGACAGGTGGGAGCCCGCTTCCCATTCAGCCGGGGGTGCCGGGGACACCAGCGTTCGCTTCTCTCCGCGAGTCTGGGGAGGTTCCCGAGCTGGAAAGCGTGTCCTGGGGCAGCGCAGCCCGCTGTATCCCTGCGAGGCACTGGGTGGGGACAGTGGGAGTGGGCTTTGCTCTAGCAGGGCTGACCAGGCTCGACAGAGAAAGTGTGGACCCGCAGAGCTCCTCTTCATTCCCCACACGGGGTGCGAACAATCGAGGAAAGGGCATCCTTTGGCCTTGGATGTAGGGAAAGGTCCTTCTGAGTCAGTCTGTGCTGCCCAGCACAGCCCCAGTATGAGCAGAAAGATGCTGAGCCCTTGAGGCACTTTCGGAGCCACATTTTGACCCAGTTTGAAGATGGGACTGGTGCCTGCAGGGGTGGCTGATGGTGGAGAGCCCACAAGAGCTGAGTCACGGTGCTTTGCAGCCCCAAGGACTCACTGGCATAGGCAGTGATGTCCAGCCTAAACCTCCCCTGGCGAAGCTTGAGGCCATTCCCTCTTGTCCTGTCCCCTGTCACTTGGGAGAAGAGGCCAGCTCCCTCCTCTCCACAACCTCCTTTCAGGTAGTTGTAGAGAGCAATGAGGTCTCCCCTCAGCCTCCTCTTCTCCAGGCTTCCCCAGCTCTCTCAGCCATTTCTCATAAGGCCTGTTCTCCAGCGCTCTCACCAGCTCTGACATCCTTGTACAGCACGAGCAGGGAGTGTTCAGCCGTTACTAATCTTGGTGTGTAAGCACACTCAGGGACTTGTGAAAGATGCTGGGAAACAGGATGTTTAGTGGGGTCACTCTAGGCACAACTGGCTGGAAATGAAGGTACAGGACCAAAAAGACATTAACCAGTTCTCCTAAAGACATGGAACTTTGAATACAAAGGCTTGTAGTGGTAGGACAAGGGGCAATGGGTATAAACTGGAAAGGGGCAGATTTAGGCTAGACATAAGGAAGAATTTCTTTACCATGAGAGTGGTGAAGCCCTGGCACAGGTTGCCCAGGGAAGCTGAAGCTGTGAATGCCCCATCCCTGGAGATGTTCAAGGCCCCATCCAACCTGGCCTTGGGCAGCCCGATGCAGTGGGACATGTCCCTGCCCATGGCAGGGGGCTTGGAATTAGATGATCTTTAAGGTCCCTTCCAACCCAAACTGTTCTATGATTCTATACCTTGCTCTAACTCTAGCTTGAAGTGGTGAAGTTGTGCCCCGGTCCTATTTTCAAACCTTCCCCCTGGTCCATCAGGCTGGAAAATGGGCTTTATTTTGAGGGAAATGAAGGCCACACAAGGACACCCACAGACCACAAGACATGGCAGCGCTGCCGTTGCCTGCACAGCAGTAAAACTCCCTTCTTACACCCAGGGAGGTGCCGCAGGAAGGCAGCCCAAGGCCAGCCCATGCTCCAAGGGCTCCAGTGCAAGGTAGGAGCTGGGTGATGGGGACAGCGGCTGTGGGGCTGTGTTGTGAGTCTGTCAGGAAATCCATAAAGCCAGTTGATTGCTATTAAATAGAGCCTCCAGGCTCTCCTTTGCAGGGAGGGAGCCCAGGCTGTCTGGCAGGGACCTGCTGCAGGTTTCCATTGCTTCTCTCCCCTGCCAGAGCAGCCAGGGAAGACATTTAGCTGTCCATAATTTCAATTTCAGAAATTTGTGTTTATTGAAGACCACCACGCCGCTGCTGCCACAGCTGAGGATGTGGGAACTTTGTAGTGTCACTAGGTAGTGTATCAGGGATCATTAATAGAGTGAAAATGATTTTGCTGTGGAGACAAATTTCTTTGGCAACTGCCATGAGAATGCTGAGAGCTATCGGTGCCTTGGTATGCCTGGTTATTATTATGCCAGCTGTACACTTCCCGGCATGAATTGCTGCCGGTGGTAAGGAGGAACAGTCTCAGTGTGAGGTGTTCGTTATCCTGCCCCTTCCCACTCACCCCTGGCTGCGTAAACCCTCCAGCGCTCACGGGAACCGCCAGCCGCATCTGCCCACTAGCTCCGCAGCTGGCTCTGCAGAGAGCCTGTTCAAGTTTCATTTGACAAGCCCCAGACACAGCAAATTACAAATCCCTGCTGGACGGGGGTCTGTGGCACTGCTAAGGAACTGATGGATGGACTGAGCTGAATTTGTTTGGTTCTTTTCTTTGCTGCTCATCTCCTTGTGGCCTGCTCCTCCCCATGCATTTAGCTCCCAGTGCTTGTCTGGCCGCTGCAGACCCTGCAGTCTCCTCTGCACTTTGGAGTTTCAGTAGGTTTTGATGGTGATTGCAGTTGAGAAAGGTACCTCCTTCACGCAAACCTGTCCCTCGCCTCTTCCTCCTCCCCAGCGTTACGAAGACGATACCTTCCCCGTATTACGTGGCTTCGGTTACCCTGGCAGGGACCCAGCTCTCGCTTGGCCTCAAGGCAAGAAGCAGCATGATGGCCCTCGTGTGACTGCCCCCTCTGCAAGGAGCTGGTTGCCGTCTTCTGCTCCTGGAAATGCTGTAGGTGCAACAAATCCCTAGCTCCTTGTCCATCACACTTGCCTTCCTCTTCCCACAGGACTTCGTGTGAGAGGAAGGAGGCAACAATAGGGGCTGAAATGCCACTAACACCAGTTAAAACCTAGCTCTGTGCCGCCTTCGTGCCATGTAAATAGCACCGTCTCCGGGGATTTCTTGACACTTTGCTGAAATTAGCACCACCTGTGAAAAGAGCAGCTGCCAAAGCTGAATTTAAATAAGATGGGCTGGCTTCTGGCAGGAAGAGGGTAGAGGATGAGAGAGCTCCTGGTTTCTTTGAATCTCTTCCCTCTGTGAAGGTACTTGCCTGAATATCAGCTCCCAGCTCCTTTAGCCGTGCTCAATGCCTGTATCACTGGGGCAAAGTGCCCACAGCTGCCTGAAGGTGCTGGTCACTGCACCTGCCCAGGTAGACCCAGGTCTGGGCACCCCAGTGCAGGTGCCGATGCCAACTGGGCTCTGGGAATGCTGCTCCCAATAGCCAAAATGCCTCTGCTCACTGGAGCAAGCTGGAGAAATGCAGGATGTTGATGCCTCCAGCCCTGTCCTCCTCTTGAGCTCGAGACAACGACCCAAGCCTCGTACAGTGTTAGGGAGGGTTGCAAGAAGTTGCAGCTACCAGGATTGATTTTTGTTCTCTTCTAATCCCATGGGAGCTCTATTGCACACCTTTCATTGTCCTTCTATGCAATTATGTACCATTTCTTTAAATAATTCTTCACCCACCCTAGTGTTTGTTACAACCCTTAGGTATTAAGGGGCTGTGTTCACGTTCTAACTGGTCAGATGTGGGGGTTTGTAATGTTTTTTCTTTCTACCATTCAATTTGTCTGGCTGTCTCTCTTCTACACTTCTTCCAGTCCAGCACTTCTGTGCAAGAGGTGAGCGATTGTCTGAGCTGCACTGGGAGCAGCGCCCTTGCCCTGCGGTGCCAGCAGGAATTTCTGCCCTGCTCTTACCATCCCCGATGGCAATAGGTGGAAGGCCCAGCAAAAGCCCTGGGGAGGGGGCAAGACCCCCCCCAATGCACCCACGGCTCACTGTGCAATGGCAGCAGCCTCAGGGCGCTGTGCTGGAGCACGCGGTAACATCTCCAGCCAAAGCAGGGTGAAAGCTGATGTAAGGATGCTACAGAGATGTTGCTGCTGGGCCAGTGACCATGCTTTAGGTCTGGAAAAATGATTTCATACTCCAGTGCAGGTCACAGCTGATGGGAAGTGAACACCTTTGGGTGTCAACCATGAAGCTGGCGGGGCTGCCCACCACCGCGCTGGGGCTAGAAGAATGGAGCTGCATAGGCGCTGCCTGGTGCAGGATGAGGTTTATCAAGGCCAAGTGCGGAGTCCTGCACTTGGGACACAACAACCCCATGCAGCGCCCCAGGCTTGGGGAAGAGTGGCTGGAAAGCTGCCTGGCAGAGAAGGGCCTGAGGGCATTTGACAGCGGCTGAACATGAGCCAGCTGCGTGCCCAGGTGGCCAAGAAGGCCAACAGCATCTTGGCCTCTATCTGAAACAGCGTGGCCAGCAGGACCTGGGAAGTGATTCTGCCCCTGTACTCAACACTGGTGAGGCCACACCTGGAATACTGTGTTCATTTTTGGCCCCTCCCTACAAGAAAGACATTGAGGTGCTGGGGTGAGTCCAGAGAAGGGCAACGAAACTGGTGAAGGGGCTGGAGAACGAGTCTTATGAGGAGCAGCTGAGGGAACTGGGGTTGTTTAACCTGGAGAAGAGGAGGCTGAGGGGAGATCTTATCACCGTATATAACTGCCTGAAAGGAGGTTGCAGAGAGGTGCGTGTTGGTTTCTTCTCCCAAGTGACAGGTGACAGGATGAGAGGGAATGGCCTCAAGCTCCACCAGGGGAGATTTAGGTTGGACATTAAGAAAAATTTCTTCACCGAAAGGGCTATTGGGCACTGGCAGAGGCTGCCCAGGGAGGGGGGGTTGAGTCCCCATCGCTGGGGGTGTTTAAAAGACGGGTGGACGAGGTGCTGAGGGATACCATTTACTAGTGGACAGGTACGATTGGAGCCGCTGACCTCCAAGCTCTGTTCCAGCGCAGCGATCCCAGGCTTTTTGCTGCTCCTGGGCGGGGGCAGCGCGGTGCGGTCCCCAGCGCCGGGGCGGGGCGCGGCGGCTCCGCGGGCGCGGATTGGCCACCGGGATGGGGATGGGGACGGGGAGGTTGGGGTGGTGGGGGGGGGGGAGGACCGGGGGATGCTCGGCGCCGCCGCAGGTGCCGTTCGCCGAGCCGAGCCGGGCCGGGCCGGGCTGAGCTGCCCCGTGCGGCGCTGCGGGGCGGAGCCGCTGCCCCGCGCCCGGCCCCGGCTCTGAGCGGCGCTGCGGGAGAGAGCACCGCGTTGTAACCCACCCCCTTTCCTCCTCCTTCTTCTCCTCCTCCCTCCTCCGCCCGCGGGGCCGGGGGCGCCTCCGAGCATCCCTCCCTCCGCGCCGCCTCCCTCCCTGCCTCCCTCCCTCCCTCCCCGCTCCATGGTGTGAGGGCAGCGATGCACAAGCATCACCACTGCTGCAAGTGCCCCGAGTGCTACGAGGTGACGCGGATGGCGGCCCTGCGGCGCATGGAGCCCCCTTCCTACGGCGAGTGGCAGCACGAGCAGTACGGCTACGGCGGGTACGGCTCGCAGACCCTGCCGGCCCCGGGGGGAGCGGCGCCCGCCGCCCGCGGCAAAGCCAAGCTCGGAGCCCCCCCCCGCGACCCCGCGAAACCGGCGGCGGCGGCGGCGGCGACGGCGGCCAAGAACGCGCCCAAGGTGAACGGGAGCGGCCCGGGCTGGTGGCCCGAGTGCACGTGTTCGACCCGCGACTGGTACGAGCAGGTACGGGCCAGCCCCGGGCTGCGGCTCCCGGAGCGGGGGGAGAGCGGCGGGGGCCGCGGGGGGTGCCGGCACCGCTGAGGTTGGCCGGTACCGGCCCTGGGGCTGGTGGCCGGCAGCGCCGTGGCTCGGGTTGGCTTCGTCGTGGCTCAGGGTTTGGCATCGCCGTGGCTCGGGGCTGGCATCGCCGGGATTCAGGGTTTGTCATCGTTGTGGCTCGCAGTTGGCATCACCATGGTTCGGGGTTTGACATCGCCGTGACTCAGGTTGGCATCACCGTGGCTCGCGGTTGGCATCACTGTGGCTCAGGGTTTAGCATCGCTGTGGCTTGGGGTTTAGCATCACTGTGGTTCGGGGTTGGCATCACCGTGGTTCAGGGTTTGGCATCACCGTGGTTCAGGGTTTGGCATCACCATGGTTCAGAGTTTGGCATCACTGTGACTCAGGTTGGCATAGCTGTGGCTCACAGTTGGCATCGATGTCGCTCAGGGTTTGGCATTGCGGTGGTCCAGGGTTTGGCATTGCTGTGGATCAGGGTTGGCATTGCTGTGGCTCGCAGTTGGCATCGCCGTGGTTCAGGGTTTGGCATTGCTGTGGTTCAGGGTTTGGCATAGCTGTCGCTCACAGTTGGCATTGCTGTGGCTAACAGTTGGCATCACTGTGGCTCAGGGTTTGGCATCACCGTGGCTCAGAGGTTGGCATCACCATGGCTCAGAGTTTGGCATCACCATGGCTCAGAGTTTGGCATCGCTGTGGTTCAGGGGTTGGCATCACCGTGACTCAGGTTGGCATCGCCGTCGTTCAGGGTTTGGCATCGCCGTCGTTCAGGGTTTGGCATAGCTGTTGTTCAGGTTTTGGCATCACCGTGGCTCAGGGGTTGGTATCGCCATGGCTTCTGGTTGGCATCGCTGTGGCTCAGGGTTTGGCATCGCTGTGGCTCGCAGTTGTCATCACCGTGGCTCAGGGGTTGTCATCGCTGTGGCTCGGGTTTGGCATCGCTGTGGCTCGGGCTGGCTGCCGTGGTCCTGCCCAGCGTAGGAGGTCTGTATCGGAGCTGTCTTCTGAGCTGGGCTTCCTAGGTATTAGGTGGGCTTCAGGCGTGTTGGTTCTTTGGATACCCCACACAAGGTCCTCGCCACTTACAGTGTCATAGCTGGAAGCCGCGGCAGGGTCGAGGGCATCCTGTCATGTGGTGTTCAGCAGCGTGGGGTGTGCTGCCCACTGGGCAGCCTCGTGGGCTCATGCTGCTGTTTGCCAGCACTCCCAAACTGGCACCTGCTCTCCACTGAGTTCTGGCTTCCTTGCTGGGTTGCTACGTCCCTGCTCCCTGAGATTATTACGTAACCCTGCTCTGGTCGCTGGCATGCTGTGTGCTTTCTGCCCCATTTCACTGCCTCCATTTCTTCCCACACACATTCGTTTTATTAGTGAGCTCCTCCAGGACCTATTCTCAGGCTGTGTCTCTCTTTCTCCCCTAAATGGAGAGACCAGTCTTGTTTTGAACCCGCAAGCCAGCTCAGAAAATGGTTGAAGCTGTTTGCAAAGCATTAAAATGGAGGCTAGACCCTGCCTGAAAAACAATTTACCCTGCTTTAGAGAAAGGCATTTCAATTTACTGCTTCTGCCTCTTTCATTCATTATCTTCAAACCTCACATGATTTCTTATTGATCCTTCTAATTATTATTTCAAGGCACTGTAGCAGGCAGACACACGGGAATCAATGGGAATTCTCTGCTCCTTTCCCCTCAGAAAACACAACTGTCTTCCCTTCCCCTGGTTTTTTCTTCATTACTGTCTGTCTGTAGGGTTGAAATAATTAGATTCAAAGCCAATACACTCATGATATTTACAGAAAGCACCCAAAACCCCGGCCACCTTCCTATCAGCCTGGTCCTGCCTTCTGTCTCTTTCTCTGCCACTCTTTGCATCAAAATCAGCCTCAGCTCTCTCTCGCCTGCTGATTCCTGGCAAGCATTCTTCCATCTTTCCTCCCTTCCCTCCATCCAGAGCTGCGAGCTCGGGGAGCTGAGTAGGAGCAGGGAATTGAAGCATGTCTGCTCTCTCCTTTCCGCTCCTGCTTGCATGAAAGGTCCGGCCCAGGGTTCCTGGTAAGAGGATTGCATGCAGGCTGGGAAGGAAGCGATGCCAGCTGCATTACTGCCATGGCAGGCTGGGCAGAGGAGCCTTTCATGTTTTTGCAACGGTGGAAGAGAAATCATTGTCTCTTTGTGGTGCTGCTATGGAGCCCTGGGGCTTGGGCTGCTCTGAAAGTCCACGTTGGAAATATCTGCTTGACCTTAGCCTTTCTGAAGATGGGGGTAAAAAAAAAAAAAAGAAAGAAAACCATCAAGAGCTTCTCGCGGCATTGTCAGTGACAGAGGATGCCTCTCTGTGTGAGGCTACATGTGCATAGCAGGGTCTGCATGTAGAATATGACGTGTGTGGTATGTGTGCTGCCTGTATCAGAGCAGGCAGGATTGCTCCCTGATGTGTAGTGAACGGATGCAACGAGTAAAGATTTACAGCAAATACCTCAGCAGTGTTCCCTTTCTGATCCAAGGGTGCAAAGTGCCTGAGCCGTCAAGAATCCATGTTCTTCCAGTCCAGTAGTGGGCAGAGGGACAAAAGGTGGTAAAATTGAAATGGCTGGGCATGGCTTGTGCCCAGGCAGGCAAGTGTGGCTCTGGGAGGCCAGGAGATGTTGGGCTTTGGGTAGATTTGGCCAGATGCTGTGGATGCCGAGCTGGTCTCCTTCGCAGGTGCTGAGGAAGCAGCCTCCACGTCCTCGGGAGCCTGGACTATAAGCAAGGCTGCCATTTTTCGGGGCTGCCTCTTTAAATGAGCTCCCCATCCCTGGAAGCACTTCCAGCAGCAGAGGTGGGAAGGGGTGTGTGGGCTAGGAGGCTTCCTTGGGAAAGCAGGGATCTGTTAACCTCCCAGGGAGAGATCCCTGCTTTCCCAAGGACGCCTCACTAGCCTCTCACACCCTTTCCCACCTTGCTGCTCGGAAGTCGCTATCCAGGATGGGCGACGCTACCATTCTAAAGAGGCAGCAGCTGAAAATGGCAGCCTTGCCTTATAGTCAGGCTCGAGGACGTGGAGGCTGCTTCCTCAGCACCCCTGCGCAGGAGCCCTCAGCTCGGCATCCCCACAGCATCTGGCCCAACATCTCACCCCACAGCCCCAACATCAACCTGTGCCTCCTCCCACCTCCGGTGCCCCGTTGGTTCTCTCCTACTGCCTTTCCCTTCCCTAGGACACAAATTAGCTTGCTCAGGCAATGCCAGTAACTGAGAAGCCTTAATCCTGACTGTAGGGAGGGGGAAAATCTCCGAGCTCTGAGCTTCTAATTTCTTTTTGCTTTGCTTTTCTTCTCCCCTCTGAGACATCTTTCGCATTTCTTCTCCCTTATCTGTGTTCCCTCTTTCTTAGTCCCTGCTCCTTGTGCTCACTGTCATTGCTGTTTCTCCATTGCCGTCCCTCCAGCTGGCCCTGCTCCCTCTTGTCCCCCCTTGCTTGCTGCTGGGGGACTCGAGTCCTCCCGTGCCAGACTTGGGTGAGAGGAGGACTCTCGCCTTTCGGGGAGGAATGGCAGTGTGATTTCAGGGAAGCATCCCTGATGTGCAGCACTAGAGGAGCAGAGCGCTCAAACCCCTCCTCTCCCTGCACACTGACGCCACGGGCTCTCAGGAGAGAAATGCTGAGCTAACCCAGCCATGTCTGAGCCCTTCTCTGGTGCTGCTCCCTGTGATTAGGGTCTGGCGGCAACAGGGAAGGTCCAACCCTGTGGCTAAGTTCACCCCAAGGTGCACCTGGTGCTGGGCATGTGGCCAGAGCGGGATCACGCATGAGGCTGCCAAGGGTCTCGCCAGTGTTTCATGTGCATTTGGGGTGACTGGGGCACGGGTGTCTCCCCTCGTGGCTGGAGAAGGGGGTTTAGGGCAGTGCAGTTCCCCAGCATGTAGTTGGGAAGTGCTCTCCATCCCCAGGACTGCCCTAGGTTTGCTTGCCCTGCTTGGCCAGATATGTGATATCCTGCTGTTCCCCCTTCCTGCAGCCTGTTTCTCCTTCTTGTGGGGTCAGAGAGGTGCAGGCAGGCATTAGAGTAGCATCACAATAAGTCCATGACACCTGCAAGTGCCCAGAGCATGCCAGGATTTTCATGACCCATCCTGATGGAGGCTTTTCATGGCCAAGCAGGTGGAGGAGGGGAACACGTTCTCCATGCCTGTCTTCAGCAGTTGTTTCACCGAAGGCGGTGTTTTTCCACATGCAGACACTGCTTGTTAGAGTTCCTCCCATGCATGGGAAATTACCTGGAGTAGGTAAGCACAGGGCAGCACATCTTGGTGGAAGCACTATCCTTCACTGAGCCTTCGGATGCTGCTCGATTTGGGGCTCTGGCTCTTAGGGCACAGATGGTGAGGAAAGGAAAAAGACTTGGAGTCTGTGGACTCCAGGCTGGGTTTCTTAGTGCTGGTCAGGCATGGCTGGAAGGAAGAAGGGAGAGTGCTGAGGGGGGCAGATGGGAAGCCAAACACGGGTTGCTTCGTGGGAAATGGCTAAAGCCCCAGATGTTCCCTGGGGAGGTGCGAGGGAGGGTGAGAGGAACGGGGTGCAGGGACATGGAGGCAGTGGAGGTGGTGAGGTTGGCAGGGTGATGTTGCTATGGCTACTCCTGTGCTATTCATAGAAGAAATTAGCTAAGATCTTTGCACTGTAAGGTGGAGGAGGAGAGAGAAGGAAGGCGTTCTCTGTGTGTAGAGGGAAGGAGAGAAGCCAAAACAGGAAGGGGGTGAAGTTTTCCTCCTTTGCTCTGTGCCTGTGCTGTGGAGGGGCATTTGGGGGAAGCATCACTGCTGCCCTGCCAGCGCTGGCAGAGTGTGGGAGGAAGCAGGCAGAGAGGAGCACCCCATGGGAAAGCCCCCCCCAGAGCATCCATGCAGAGCCCTATATGGCAGGATGAGCTCTGCATCGTGCAGGAGCACAGGAGACATTCTTTAATTAAAGACAGCAAATCTGTGAAAGGTATTTTTGGCAACCTAAATGTAGATACAACTGTAGTGAAACTTGCCCTTCATGTCTGCTCCATTGCTGAAAATGGTGCTTCCTGACCCTGTCTGCCTGCTCAACCCCTGCTCTACGGTCGCTGGGTGGTCCCCCTGCCCTCCCTCCACCTCCAGCATCTCTTCCAGCATGTCCTCCCACCAAGCGGAGTCCCGTGAGGGTCTTCCCTCTCCACAATCCTCATCACACTCCACTCCCTCATTGTGAGAGTTTTATTCCCATCCCACAGACCTGTTTGTCACCTCCTCACTCACGATGTGTAAATCTGCGTGTCTGTTCCTAATATATCTCCCTCCATCTGATTTCACCTCTCAGCTTATTTCTTGGGCATCTCCGTCTGGTGATCCTGCCGTCATCACTCAGTTGAGTGCTATAACCAGGCACTGAGCTGTTCTCCTTCCCCCGGACCCATTCACGCTTGCCCTCAGCCCCTTATCCTGCAGACCTGGGAGGCAGCCAATATTTCTGATGGTCTTGACCTTCCTTTCCTGCTGCTCAGCTGGAACCGAGGCCCAGTTAATGTGCTATAAAGTTATTCCCCTTCCCAATGCATCTCCTAGGGAATCTTATGCCTTAATACCCAGATGCCAGCTGAGTTGGTTCCCCTCAGCCACTCTGGGGCATCCCATGTCCTGCTGTCACCCATCCTCTGGACTGGGCTGAGGAGGGTCAGATGTTCTTGGTGCTCCTTCCCAAAACATATCAAGTCCACTTATGCATGGACAGCTGAGGTCATTTGTATCTTTGGCTTCTTTATTCACCTGTGAGACTTTTCCTCCTTCCCTTGAGTATGTGGATCCCTTGGACAGGGGTTGTGCACTCGTGCTTGCTGACCCTTCCGACACATCCCATTAATATGGTAAGGGATAACGTTGGAATTAGAGCGGGGAGTTGAAGGACTGAGCTTAGCTCCTCTGCAGCCAGATTACCAACTGCTGCCTGCCAGCCAGCCCAGATGCACAGTCCGCTGCACCCTGCTGCTGGTTTTGGAGTGCCAAGCTTCAGGAGAGACCCCCGGAGCAGCACAGAGAGAGGCACTGGAGATAATGTCCAAACTGGCCATAGTAGAGATGTAGCTGCTGCTGTAAAGGGAGCATCTGAAGGCACATAGGTGGGAGAAAGTCCATGAGTGCAACATGCGGAAGAAGAGGAAAGTATCCACCAAAAACAGGAGGATGCGTTCCTGCCACTTTGCCAGAGGAGGAGAGGTGGTTGAGTCACCTTCCCTGGAGGTGTTTAAGGGATGGGTGGATGAGGTGCTGAGGGAAGTGGTTTAGTGTTTGATAGGAATGGTTGGACTCGATGATCCGATGGGTCTTTTCCAACCTGGTGATTCCATGATTCTATGAAAGTGCATTGGTGAGGCAGCCAGGGCCAAGCATGGACAGGTTTCTGCAGGGATATAGTCAATGTGGAGGAGGTGGCTCTCTGTGAAGAACCTAGGGGTGGCAGGAAGACTTTCAGCCTCCACTGCGACAGCTCCTGTCCTCACCCCTGGCAGAGGGATGGTCCCCATGCCCCGTGAGTGTGCTTTCTGCCTGGCTCTTCCCCCATGTGTTTGGGTGTTACATGGCTGGGACCATCCTGAGCCCCATCCTGACCAGTGCCGGCAATTCCGTGGGCATCTGCCAGCCTTCCTTAGGGTGTGCTCAAGGGAGGAGGGTCCCACAGGGAGCTTGCATGAGAGGACAGCCATACCAGAGGTCCCATCCAGGTACCCTGGTTGCACAGGTGGGTGGGGAGTGGAAGCGAAGCAAAAGCCGTCGCTGTCCCTGGAGAGCTGCCTCATTTGGGTAAGCTTGGCACATCACGTGCTGTGATGGAAGGAGAGAAGCTTCTGCTCCTTTCTTAGCTACGGATGCTCATTTAGAGAGAGGAAGTCATTAAGACTAATCAGGCCATAATCAACCATGGCCATGGCTGCATGCTGGGTGCCTGCGGTGCACAGCCTCACGTGCGATGCTTTCAAAGGGGGTCGTGGTCTGTAGGTCCTGGGGGAGAGCAGGTCCAGCACTGGTCTGCCTTGGGATATGAGGAGTTCGGTGTGATTGTGGGGAGGGTGTCTGCCTGCTGTCCCAAATTCTGCACACCAGCTGGAGGGACAGTGCATCTCTGGCTCAGCACCTCAGCTGCAATTCAGGGAAGGGCATAACCCTCCTTGTAAGGCCATGCTTGCACCTGGTTTTAGCACACGCAAAGCTGGGATGATAAAGGGTTTCCTCAAGGGCCCTCGCTGCAAATCCAACAATATGTTATGAACATATATATCGGGGGCCTGGAGTTGAAAACTTTTCATACAGTATTTAAGAAGTTCAGAATACCTGAATTTGAAGTGAAGTTCCCAGTTTAGTCTGCAGAAGCTCACTTGGATGTGTTCACTGTCAATCTCAGAGGTTGTAATTATTTTGGGGGACACGGAGTGCTTCAGAGCACCCTGGACCAGGCCCTAAATACCCTTTTGTTAACTTCCTATTAACTGGAATTTAGTTTGAGTCTCTGTTGATTGATCTTGGTTTGCTTTTGTCCCACAGAAACACGTTTCTTAACATTTTGTAACTAGGTGGGCACTGGAACTTACCGAAGAGAAAAAAACAGGTTATTTGAATCCCAGCAACCAAAGAAATCTCTATTTTAACACTGTCTCTTATTCACTCTTTTTTTTTTTTTTCCTCCTGTATATATGTATTTGTCTGAAAGGGAGGAAAAAGCACACGAGTCTTTCAAATGATAATAACTCTTCCTGTGAAAAAAAAAGAATTGCGTCAATTTTATTTGGCACTGTTGGGTCAGAGGGAAGCTACCAGAGCCCAGCACCTCTGCAAATTGGGTCACTTATTTTAGCGGGCTGAGCCTGGAACAGGATGTCTAACTTTCAAGTATGAACACACTGGCCTTAATGGCTTCTAAATGGAAGCTTAGGCTCCACAGAGCTTCTGTCTGGGGAAGCTTTCTTCCTTCCCCACTGAGTGAAGGCTTTTTCCAGTCCCTATTTAAGCTTACTCTTACCAAAACAAAGATTAAAAGCCCAGTAGCTGCTTGTGTTCACGTTACACTCTGGGCACTTCAGCGGCTTTGCCAAAGATCCTTGTGACCAGGGACCTTTCACGTCCCGTGTTCCCTGTTTCCGGATGGCTGTAGTGCTTTGAGCTGGTGCCGAGACGCAGCCGTGGGGCGAGGGCTCTGCTCACGCCTCTGGAACAGCCCAGCTCTGATGTCTCCCAGCGGCAGCCTGGAGAGGAGAGCTGCTCATGCCCACAGGTCACCACGCAGACTGGTAGCCAAGCATGGGGGCACAGGCAGCAGCCTGTGTCTGGCTAGCTGGGACCAACACAGTGGGTCATAGAATCATAGAATAACCAGGTTGGAAGAGACCCACCGGATCATCGAGTCCAACCATTCCTGTCAAACACTAAACCATGTCCCTCAGCACCTCGTCCACCCGTGCCTTAAACACCTCCAGGGAAGGTGACTCAACCCCCTCCCTGGGCAGCCTCTGCCAGTGCCCAATGACCCTTTCTGTGAAGAATTTTTTCCTAATGTCCAGCCTAAATCTCCCCTGGCGGAGCTTGAGGCCATTCCCTCTCGTCCTGTCCCCTGTCACTTGGGAGAAGAGGCCAGCACCCTCCTCTCCACAACCTCCTTTCAGGTAGTTGTAGAGAGCAATGAGGTCTCCCCTCAGCCTCCTCTTCTCCAGGCTTAACACCCCCAGCTCTCTCAGCCGTTCCTCATAAGACCTGCTCTCCAGCCCCCTCACCAGCTTTGTTGCTCTTCTCTGGACTCACTCCAGAGCCTAGAGAGGGTCTGGGCACCTACAAGCTCTGTAGTCAGCCCTGACATCATTTTCTGTGTCATTTATGCTGTGTTTCAAGCTATGTAGAAGGAGAGCATGGGATCAGGCTCAGCCTGTCTCTCCCTTCCTGCAGACGTACTTTTGGGTGGTGTTCGCTGCCTTCTGCCCGGACACCATCAGCCAACAGGTTGCTCTTGCAGTGGCTGAGGAAAAAACGCAAAGAGGGTTGTCTTGTTCAGCCCAATTAAAGGGAAGAGGCACTCATCTGTGGTCATGAAATTCTTCACCCTCCAGAAGTTTCCGGCCTCCATTTTGTTTTGCTCCCTTTTCCCACCCCAGCCTGTGAAAGCCCTGAGGGATGCAGCTCTCCCTGAGGGCTCTGCAGTCCTCTGACTCTCCCAAGCACTCTCATGGAAAGAGCCCATGAAGGCAAAAAGGTGCTGTGAGAAGGGGACCAGCCTCTGGCAGCAGTGTGGCCAAAGTGTGGATTCAGTATTGAGATGCAGGGAAAGCCCTTCCCCTTGTGGGCCACCTGGGAGCCATCTGGGAAGGGATGTGCTGCATTTCTTAACAGGTCTGTGAGGTGGGCGCAGCCAGGTGAAAGCCAGGGGGGTCTCTGGGCATGCAAGCGTAAGATGTGAGGCTTGGAGCAACCTGAAGGGATGGTACCAGCACCTCTCTGCTCCACACACCTGTCCTCTGGCAGGGGCAGCGCTGGGGCTTGTCCCCTCCCTCGCCTCAGGAGCAGCTTTCTGTCCTGCCTCGGCCTCAGAAGAGCCCACAGGAGCTGTGTCATCTCAGGTGCTTTGGGAGGTGATGTTTTGGCAGCTACGTATTGGGCTTTGAGTTGGTGCAGGAGGCAGCCCCAGCATTGGGAAAAACCGGTGTCTGTGCGAAGGGCAGGGAAGTCTGGCGTGAAGCAGATGAGCGTGTCAGTGCTTATCAGGGTAAGTGGCGGTGAGCGGCGGGCTCGCTGTGTGCGCTGTGCCGGCAGGACCTGGGCTCGCTCCTGTGAAATTAGTTCATTAGCTCTGTGCAAACCCGCTCCCCCCCGGCAGCAGAAGCCTGTCGGTGCCTGGGCATCCTGCAGCCGACCCCGCTGCTGCAGCGGCATCAAACCACGCTTTGGTGTCCCTGAGTGGGTACCTGCGTGTTCACAGCTAGCACCCGCCACTGTAGGGTTCTGCCACGGAGCAGCTGCTTTCATAGCTGTAAGTGCACAGCTTTCTCCGTGGTTTAGCACCCTTAAAAAAATAACCAAAGCAGATGGAGCCGGGATACAAGCAGCTCAGTGTGTCCATCCTGTTTAGGTGCATCTGTTGGGCATCTCCCTGCTTGGCCTCTGCCCCTGAGAGCTTTTAAAAGGATGTAAAGACTGAATTTCACTTATCTCCAGAGCCATTTCCTTTTGAGGGTTACTATTATACCTCAGAGGGTGTGAAGCGAAGGATATTAAAAGACGGATTGACTTTTCACTCTGATCCAATCTGGCAAAGCTGCAGAAATAAAGGAGTTAAGTCAGTGCTTTGCTTCTCATGCACTAGCCCAGCATCACAAATAGTCGCTCTGTCCTGTGCATCCCTCGGTGTGTGACACATGGGACACACTGGCCTCCTGTGGAGACCAGGTCTGTGCATTAGGCTTGATATTTGTCAGCTCTGGAGGCTCCTATTTGAGTCTTGCTGCTGGTTAAGAGGGAAGTGGGCTTATATGTGGGCACAATCCAGTTGCCATTGGCCTGGGACATCTACAGCACATTTATTTTATCTGGAGGAGATATGTAATTCCTGACCTCTGTGGGCTGGCCTCTGTATTGGCTCTGAGGAGTATGTGAAGCTGTTGCAAAGCTTTGAGATTTCAGCTCTGGAAAGAATATCTTGAATTTTCAGTCCAAAGTCTCCCTGCTCAGCTCCTGTGTGGCAGCCCTGGGAGAAATCCTTGGGGAAATGCTGCAGGACAAGGCTTGGCCCTCATATGCAAGCTAACAAACCTCTCCCATTTCCATTTTACTGAAGCTTTTCTTTGGGTTGGAAATTTTGGAAAATCATCGGGTTTTTTTGCAATTCCTAGGAGGTGAAGGGTGATACCTATAGATGTCTGGGGCTTGGCTGCCTCCAGGTGACCCTGTTAGTGCCCCTGGGCTGCTGAGGCCAGTCATCCATCAGAAATACAGCCTAAACAGCAGTGGTTCCGCTCAGGTAACTTCTCAGAGGTAATACCTAAAGGTGTTTCTGAAAGGCTGCATTCTGCCCCTGAGGCATGTCCGAGCACTTCTGTCTTGCTGCTCCCTGCACATGCTGCAGTGGAATCGCTCCAGCCCAGGGAGGAGGGCTGCAGGCTGTCAGGGAGGAGGCATCCTCCCTGCCTTGCTTGCAGACCCACAGCCTCCTCCTGGCTTTAGCCACGGAGGCAGCTGCCCCTAGACAGCCTCTGGACTCTCCCAGGGCCTCTGCAGCGAGCCAGCTCCTCGCTGGGGGCTGCATGGAGCAGGTTGTTGCTCTCTCCATTAGTACCTGGGCTGTGGCTGCTACTGGGACCATTGTGTAGTGCTCGAGCACCAATGCATCAACACAGGTGAAAGCAAGGCTCTGCTTCTCTCAGGTCTCGTGAGACCAGAGCGCTCTTGCATCTTGACCTTCAAACCTCATCCCCCTTCACCACTCTTCCCTTCGGCTCCTGTTGCTGCCTAGATTTTCCCAGCAGCTGTCCTCTGCCTCATTGGCTTTGCGCCTAGATCAGTCTCTCTGCATCTGTGAAGTGACCCCCCCTGCCTTGCTCCCCAAGGTCCTCCTTGTGTCCCAGCTTTGCCACAGCCTCCAACCCCTGATCCCAAGGATCTGTGCAGCCCCCTGTGCCTCGCCTGATGGAGTGAGTTCAGGGGACCTCCAGCTCCACTGGGCTTTGGTGGTCTTGCTGCAATGGGATTGAGAACCGTAGGGCTCAGACCTTTCCTCTTTCCATTTGTAAACCCTCCAAGCACAAACAGGGCTTGGTAAAGGATAATAGTGTGATGAAGCGGTTTAGATGAAAGAGATCTGACAGCCCCCATTGAATGTGACCTGAATGCACAGCCCTATTCCCTCTCTTCCCTGCATGCAGCAACCCCCTGCTCCTTAGGGCATAAATTACTTATCATTCCCTATAGAATTGAGGGCATGGTTAATTCACCAGCACGTTCCTGCTGCCCAGCAAAAACTGATGATGCTCTCCCTCCTCCCCGGGCTAGCAGAGAGCTCGGTACATGTGCCTGCCTGACTAAGGGAGGTAGAAGCTTTTCATTTTCAGGCCATCTGCTTATTTCTGAGTTTTAGGTCTTGTCTGACTTCAGTAGAACTGGCAAGGTGCAAATGTTAGAATATTTGCAAGTGGAAGTCAGAGGTAATGTCCAAACACCTTTCATATAGTAGCTAGAAAAGCTGGCCACAGGAGGCAAGCAGGGATTTCCTGGTCTGAATTCCTCCTGACCATGTGTGACTGTTTTAAGCAGCCACTCACATTCAGCATCTCCTGGGTCCCATCTGGAGCCTGAGTGGGAAACTGTGCTCCTAGCAGTATTTTGAGATGTAAAAATCACTAGTGTGGAATGGCTGTGGAGGATGCTCAGTGCACAGTGAGCAGGCTAGACAAAATATGTCCTTAGGGCTCACCACTGTGTGAGCCAGGCAGTGTGATGTGTGATTTGTGGGCTATTAGTAATTCAACAAAGAGACTGCAGTGAGTCTCAGCAGAGGACTCGGGCTGGACCTGAAAAAGCTGCTATAACATTATCATAGGGACCACTTCTCTCTGGGAAGGATCCAAAGCATCATTTGTGGAGTTGAATTCATGTCATAAATCATGGAGCACGTGATGGGCTACATTCACTTAGCCTGCCTCTTCTGCATCCTTCCTGGAAACTCATCTAGTAAGAGCTGGCCTCTGGCACATCAAGGTTCAAACATCCATCGTTTGTTAATTGTTGGCAGCAGAAGTGTGTTTTTGCCTTGAAATGTGGAATCCCTTCCTAGAATTGCACTGGGGAATAATAAAAGCCAGTGCCAGGTTTAATATATGCTATCTCACAAATTATCTGGATTAAATACAAGAACTGTGTACTGCCAGAGAGGGGATATTCCCATCTTAACATTGCTTCTGGGCCGTGGAGATCCCAAGACATCGGACCTGAAAATTACAATTCTCTTATGTGTGTGGGAGGGGTTTGGCAGGAGTGCTTGGAAGTGGTCATATTCGCCTGAGCTAGAGAATTAATTGCCATAAAAACTATGGTTTTGTAACCAATAGTTACAGCTGCAGGAAAGATCAGAAAGCATCTGAATAAATCAAATTAACTACCTTCTGCTTAATCCATATGAGAGCAGAACCTTTCAGGGCAAGATTTAAACCACAATCTGATTGACCCTTAACTCTCCCCACCTACAAAATAAGGAGAGCGGAAAGTCCGGAAATACAGTCAGCTGAAATGGGAGACAGTGAGGACTACCATGTTGGGTTATATGAGGAGGTTAGTCTCCGCTGGGGCTGTGTGAACCCAGTGGTGGGTAATGAGGTAGCCTGCTCCTACGCAAATATCACGGACTTGCAGAGGCCATTGGGCTGCACAATACAACCTCACGAGTTACTGGATAGGCAGTGGTCCTTCTTAAGTGCTGCTCTAGCTCACACCTTGACTTGCTTTCTCTGACCCTGATGTTTCTAATGCCCTAAGGCAGAGGGTTCACCTGCCCTGTAGCTCATGTCTTGTAGCATTTCCCCGTCTCACTCTGTGAGTGAGCCTTGGAATGACAATGCGAATCCCAACTCACCCCTGACCTTCCAGATTTTTGCACCACTTGCTGTCGCGTGTCAGTGGGGAATGCTGGCTTCGTAATTGGTCTTAAATTTCTCCCTTTTCGCTTTTTCTCCCTCCCGCTCGGACATGTTCGCCTTCCCCAGCTCCTTTGCCCCAGGAGCCTGGGGGACGGCGCTTTCAGGAGGTTGCGGTGCTGGACAGCTCCTGCGCAGCGGGACCCGCCCCCCCACCCTCGGAGGGCCCCCTGCCTTCAGAGCCTCGGCTCTGCCTTCTCCCGCCTGCAGTGTCGTACAGTCATGCGGTGGTTTGGGTTCAAAAGGACCTTAAAGCCCATCCAGTTCCACTGACCAGGCTGCTCAAAGCCCCATCCAACCTGGCCATGGACACCTCCAGCAATGGGGCAGCCCCAGCTTCCCTGGGCAGCCTGTGCCAGCGCCTCACCACCCTCAGCGTGAAGCATTTCTTCCTAATGTCTAGCATTAATCTTTTCCCCCCTTCGAGTTTAAAACCATTCCCCCTCGCCCTATCACTACAGGTCCTCCCCATATTTCCTGTAGTCCCTTCAGGTACCGGAAGACTGCTATAATGTCTCCCAAGAGCCTGTCTCTCTCAGCCTGTCCTTGTAGCTCCATTCCTCTGATCATCTTCGTAGCCTCCTCTGGACCCGTTCCAACATTTCCATATCCTTCTTACGTTGGGGATTCCAGAATTGGACATAGGACTCCAGATGGGGTTTCATCAGAGGGGAGGAGAGGGGCAGAATCACCTCCCTCGACCTGCTGGCCACGCTTCTTTTGATGCAGCCCAGGATACAGTTGGCCTTCTGGGCTGCAAGCATGGATTGCCAGCTCATTGTGTCCCTCCTAGGAAGTGCTATGAGGAAATGGGCAGAGGGCAGCCCATTTCCCATAGGAGGAGGGAGGCATGAAGAGACATTCATGGGGAGACCTGCAAGAGAGGGGGGAATGCATGTGGTAGTGGTAGGGATGAGCTAAGGCTGCCAAGCATAGAGTTTACCCTAAGAAAATTGAGGATGAGGGACTAAATGCTGCCACTTCTCCCAGGGCATGGTGACCCCATGCTTAGGAGAGGTGGCAGCAGCTGCTGGAAGGTATGTAAAGCCTTCAGGACTAGTCTACTGGCAATACATCCCCTACTCTGAAGTACTTCCTTCCTCCTATTGCCTAATCTCCCAGTAAGGTGGATTTGAAATAAATTTTGGTGCTGCTGGGATTCTGGCCTGAGGCTGGGAGAGTTTCCATTTTTCCCAGTCTCCTTCCCAGCATCTGAGACCATGAGGTGTTGCGGACACACCAGGCCTGAGGAGGGGACTGTTGCCCAGAGCCATGCTGTGGTTCTGCTCCCGTCCTAGGGCTGTTGGGCACCTGGAGGAGGGACAAGAGAAGAGCCCTTCCTGAATTGCTCTCTTCTGCCTGTGGTGGCATGGCCAGGGGAGAGACAGTGCACCGCAGAGGGCTGGGCTCATTGCTCAGTTCGGTGACATCCTGCTTTTGTCTCCTCACAGGCCAACCCTGCTCCCATTATCGTGAACACAGACTCGCTGGAACAAGGGCTCTCTGTAAGTCTCCTGGTTTTGTTTCGCTTCCTTTGAACAAGCAGTGCATTTTCTCTGCTCAGTGGTGCAGGGAAGGCTCCTCCAGACCAAGGTGGCAGAGGAGTCTGGTACCACAGCGCATCCCAGCCCCAAACCTCACAGGGGTTGGGTGACACTGAGCAGAGCCAGGGCTAGCAGTGAGCAATGCTGGGGGCTGTAGCACAGGGAGGGTGCAAGGCAGGAGGCACTCAGGGGGACACACTGTGGGGTAAACAGGCGTCACAGGAGCAGTGGGAGCTGGGCTGGCTGCATTCAGGGTTACCCACACAGCCATTTCCTCAGCCTCCCATGCAGAGTGGCTGCAAGGCTCTGCTGGGTTGTTCCTACCTTCCTGCACTGCCTCAGAAGCCTCGGTCCCTCAGGAGGGAGGCAGGGCTTTCTGAGTGCTCGCTGGCATCACACTTGCTGGTCCTCAGGGCAGCAGGGCCCATCAGATGCTGCTTCTCTTCCAGCAGCTGAGCAGGGCTTGGTGACTGTGAGTGTCTGCAGCCACAGTGCGTTTGGGACTCTTGACACAGTATAGAGATAATCCTTCTTGGTTTGTTGCAGAGAGGGTTTGCGCACCGCTGCACCCCTTCCCAGAGCATTTGTGAATCATTCCTGCTGGGGGCTGGAGGGAAGCAGGATGGCCAGTGTGGATTTTGGCAGCACTGGCTCTGTGCTCGTGGGGTGCGTGCTTCCCTTTTCATCCTCCCAAAAGGAGCTCAGTTAAGAGCTTGCCCGGGCTGGGTGCTTTGTACCTGGTTTTCTTCTGATGCAGCAAATTTCGGCTGCCTCCCACATTAATGAAACTGCACTAGGACTAGGAGCTGGGGTTGGTTTGTCTTCAGAGTCATGGTGGAGAGCTGCAGGTGACTTCTGGTGGTTGAATCTTACTTGTAAAGAACTGCACATCTCTGCCCACAGCCTGTGGTGGGGTCAGGGTGCATCAGAGCTATGCTGGGCTGGTTGGGCAGGGCTGTGAAAGGGATGAGAAGCCCAACTGAGGTCTCTGCAACCCTGGCTGTATGGTTTAATTATACCTCAGGTGCTGAACTGAAGCCACCTGGCAACTGGGGACAAGGACATTGGTGCCTCTCTCATTGTGGTGGTCCTGAGTCCAGCTGCCATAGACATGGCAGAAGAGAGTTGCTGTCCCCAACGGTTTCCTTCTCTGAAAATATGGCGTGGTGGGATGCTTGTGGGGTTGGAGGCTTCTCACAGCATGCTGGGCACCTCGGGGGTAGGGCAGTGCTGTGTTGCAGCCTGTGCTCTGCACTCACCTTGGCTGGTGCCATTCTACATGCAACTGGAAAAAGGACGATGTCTCCTGAAGGGGAAGGACACATCACAAGGTTGGACTGGGGCGAATGAGGGGTGTGCTGTGGGCAGAGCAGGGAGGTATTACTGGATGGAAAATCTGCTTTCACGTCTGTTTTGTAGGCTCCCTCCCTTGGTGCCTGCTAGCCACTGCAGCCACCCACACCACATCCATCTTCCAGCTGTATCTGTCCCTCTTCCCTCCCTGTGTGCCCAAGGGCAGTGAGAGGTGATCCGGAGGGCCAAGCACAAGATCTGTAACTCCAGGCAGGTTCCTGAGCCCTGTAGAAGCCAGCAGCACGGAGCCCACCCATGGGCAGCTGTCTCCTCCTAGCACAGCACACTCTACTCTCCTGCCCTCCTGGCTGCCTGCCCTGACTTCATCTCATAAACTCCACATCCTTCCCACTTCCTCCAGTCTGGTAACCCTCCTGCCTTCAACTTCATGTCATACCAGCACAGAAAAGAGCCCTGCTCCATCCTTTCTTTCTCCAGGGTGACAGGTTCCTCAGACTCCAGGGAAAACACACCCCAAAACCTCCCTTTCAGCAGTTTCCCGGGTCAGCAAAGGAGCCACACCAGGGACTTGCTGCAGAAGGGTGCACCAAAATGGCAAATCTAGAAACATGTTTTTATACAAACTCAAATGCTGAATCCTGTTGCTACAGTATGTATTCAGAAGGGTTAAAGTCACATCTTCCAGTCTTTAATTACTTAACTATTCAATGCTTTCGTTAATGATAAACAGATGGATGTAGTCTAGTTCCTTCCTGTTCTAGCTCCATTGATTGCATTGAACTAGCTGTTGGGCTGAATTTGGCCCCGGCTGTTTATCAAGAAGTCTGCTCCACATTTCAGTCTCTCTGTCCACCCACTTCCATCCCCAAGAGCATGTGGCATCAGCAGCACTGTCAGGCACGAGCCACAGCATTGGGTCCCACTCACCACTGAGGCCAAGGCTCAGCTCTTCTGCTTTGTGCAGAGCCCAGCACCCCCTGGGTGTAAATGCACAAATAAATCCTTATAAAATTCCTGCTATACTAAAAGCATTGAAGGATAAGGTTGGATGCCAGGGAGGATCACCCTTGCCAGTGCCAGGTCATTGCTCAAAGTTTCACCCCTTAATGTATTTTACCCAGCAGTTCTATAGCAGGGAGACAGAGCATCAGAAGCTCAGTTCCCATGGTGGATGGTGTCTCTGCATTTCAGAGCTGCCTCTCTGAAGCTAAAACATCTTCTTGCTGTCCAGCATGCATGGCAACTGCTGCCAGGCACTCACACAGTGAGTAGGAAAGGTCACGCCAAAGCCCTTGAGGAGCTGAAGGTTTCGTAGCCTGGGCCCTTGAAGCCCTCCTCCGGTGCCCTGCTGCCCAGCGGGGAGGTGCCACTACCTCCTTGATCTCTAAAAGACAGGTCTGAGGAAACCAAGACCTGATCCTGGCAAACGAGTATCACAGGATCCCTGAGCTCTGGCACTGATGAGCACAGAGGAAACATCCTTGTGCAGCACTGACTCTGCTGCCAGAGTCCCCAGCCATGGTTGCTGCAGGGTAGGAGCAGCAGAGATGGCCACCATAGTCCAGTGCTTTTAAGTAGAGCAAAACTTACTTGTAAGCCTGAAAAATTCAAAACTAAACTGCCACCCTCACACTTTCATCCCAAGCACTGGCAGTGGCACATCCCGCTGCCAGTTCTGACACTCGACACGGCTGCAGAGCCCTCCCAGCTGCGTGCTCGGGCAGTCAGGCTTCAAACCTCTTCCCTCTGCCCGATCTCAGCAGGGTCATCGCTGTGGCCCTCTGGCAAAAGGCTAACCAGAAATTCAGCATTTATTTATTCTGTGCACAAGGCCAGCACCGTGGGCAATGCATACAAGGGGGTTGAGGCCAGGAAGCGAGTCAGTAGGTCTCAGTGCTGTGGCAGGACACGTGGATGCAGGGAGGCAAAAGGAGGGAGCTCATGACCTATTTTCTTTGGGCCTCCTGCCATGTGCAGGCAGGGAGAGCTCTCCCTTGCCAGTGCTGCTGGTGCCTGTGCCAGCAAAGAGGTGTGCATCGCACCCCTGCCCCTGTGCTGGGCTGCTCTCCTTTCCCCTGGCTAGGGCAGGTGTGGGGCATCATTGCCAGGTCCAGCTGGCACCACCAAGGTCAGACCCACCAGCCTTCAGACTCTTCATTATGGCAACACACAGCTGCTCCACCACAGGCTCCTGGTGCCTGTCCCCATCACATCCTAACCCAAGATATGGGCTAAATCCTCCTCCCAAAGTGGCTGCAGGCAGCGCCATCCTTCCTGCAGGTTATTTCCTCTTGCAGCCCGGTGGGCTATTTGGGCTGGACTTGAGGAACCTCACCTTAATCCTCTAAATTTGGCCTCTTTTTTTTTTTTATTGTTTAACAAAAAAGCCAAACCTAAATCCTGACTCTCTAGCAAACTGCAAAGCGCATTCCACGTGCACTGGTGCCGTGTTGGCCAGTGGAGCCTGCAGACAGCTTGCAGTAGCTCTGGAAGGTGTGTGTTCTTCTGTTTATCAAATGAGTGTTAACTCTGCAGCCTTCTGTTGATGATTTAAATGTCATCATCGCTATTTCCCTGCTGCTCAAAACACAAAAGGGAAGCGAAGGCCAGTGAAGGGGGCCTCTTCCTGAGCCCTGAGGTGGGCATGCTATGTGGGAAGAGCTTGAAAAAAACCCACTCTCTTTTCCATGAGAAATCAAGACAATGCTTAGGATCAGGATATGCTGGGAAGAGCTAATTAGCCCCTGACACACCCATCAGCTCCACAGGCGTTAAATGAGGAGGCAGGAGCAGGGTGGAGTTTGCTCTCCCTACCTGGGGCTGATAGAGCCAAGCATGTTCCCACCAAGCCCATAGTGCTGAGACAGCCCCAAACAGGAGCTGGGGGGACACCGGTGAAGGAGAGGAGGAACAGCCTGTGGCAGAGCCAGGTCTTGGCAGCTCTAGTGGGTTCTGTGAGGCGATTTTGGTGTCGGTGAGTGACTGGTATTCAATTTTCCGACACTGGAAGTTTTGCTTTGTTGGCTCGTTCCCTTGGTTACGTGGTATATATTAAGTTCTCCATTTGGCTTCCTTATGCAATTAACTGGCATTCTGCTGCGTGGATTTGGGAAACATAATCAGAGCTAAAAATTCATAGTCAGGTCTGGCTGACCCTGGTGTTCCTGGCCACTGCAGGCTGCTCCCAGCACACACTACTCCAGGCGAGCACCGACACCACTTGCCTTCACGGAACAATGCAAAACACCACTCAGCATTGGTTGTCCCGTGATTTGGGGAGCGGGGATACCCCAAACTCACCTGCCTGGCAGCAGGGTGCGTGATGGGTTTGCGTGCTGGGATGTCTCACCAAGCCTGGGTGCTTGCCGGCAGCGACCACTCGCTTGGCGGGGCTCACGCACTGCTGGCTCTCTCTACGGCTCACAGATTGTCAAAGTTTTCTGCACATCCCCATCCTGTAGGTATGTATGTGCTGTTCCCCTGCGGCTGTGGGTGTACATATGGCTGGCTGTGTGGCAACTGTGTTGAATGCCAAAGCAGAGAGGACAATGTGTGTAGTAACGAAGGGTGCCAGGAATCCGAGTTGCTGGAAAGCTGGGGAGAGGCGACGCCGCGCCCCACGCACTGGGCTACCAACTGTGGAGACGAGATGCACCCGGAGGCTGCAGCGAGGGAGGCTGCGAGGGCGGCACAGGCCAGCGAGCTGGTTCCTCTCATGATTAGTCAGTGTGGTAGGATGCGAGGAGGGAAAGACAGCCCATGGCAGAGAGGGAGACTGTGGAAAGGAGGTGATGCTCTCCTGCCTGTGGGAGCACAGCCCAGGGTGGTGCTGTATCAGGAGGTGGCACCAGCCACACATCCCTGTCCCTCCGAGGCTGTTGGGGATCCTGGTGTGGGTTAATCCCACCGCTCCCAGTGCTTTTCTGCAGAGGAGTCCTGTTCAAGAGCTGACAAAAGCCTTTCCCACTATGCTGGAACAATCGGAGCATCCTAATACTGGAGCAACTGGATGTCCTGACCCTGAACCATGCTCTGAAATCTTCCCGTGGCTGAGAGGCAGCAGGCACAGGGCACATCCAAGGAGAGACAATCCTCTCAGACCGTGTCCCCTGGAGCCCCCATCCCACCTCTGTGCTTCGGACTCTCCCCAACCTTATCCTTCTTGAAGTACAATACCCACAACAGGGTGGGGGATTGTTTTGGCCTCACCAGTGCTGAACCAGGCAGGGGATGACGTGTTAGGTGGCACAGGTGGCACAGTCCCATCCCAGATCCTGGCACGCAGAACTCCTTTTCCATCTGGGCACATGATTATTCCCACCTAGAAAACACTCCTGTTCCCCTGTCTTACCTCGCAGCCACCTTGCTGAGTTTCCCTCTGTGGTGCCAGATGATGGCTTTAGCATAAAGGATGTTTGCTCTCCCCTCTGTCTAAGGACCCATCATTGTGGGGTTTTGAAGGATGGCTGGGTTGTGCCTCCACAGGGGCTGTGCCGTGCAGAACTCAAATTGTAAGGTTGAGTCCAGCCCCCTCTAAAACTGTTGCTGTTGAGTGTAACAGCTCTGGACGTTCCAACAGCCAATTGTTCTTGCTAAATTTTAGACCTCAGCAGCTGTTTATGGCTGCTGATCCTGATGACCTGGAGTGAAACTGCCACTTTATTTTCCTGTTCATTGTTGCTTATGGGGAAAACGGAAGTTTTTGACCTGTACATTTCCCATTCCTTATTTTAGAGCCTACGGTTGCATCCGTTTTGTTTCAAGCCATTACATTTCCCAGAACCCTGCTTTGACACTCTGGGTATGGGAGATGTTTAACCGTGGTGATCAGTATGGCATACAGCATTGAGAGAGGCTGCACCGTTTTTTTTTATACAAGGACATCACAATGTTTTCCCCTCCTACTGTGCCCCACACTTGCACCTTGTTTTCTTTGCACGCATCTAATTCAGCAGAATATATTATTCTGAATTCCCTGTTAACACAGTCATGCCACTAAAAGATTTAAAAGACATAAGCTGCTAAAGGTTTTTATTATGTTATTATGTACATTTTTTCCCCCCTTTAAATGGACCGACCCCCTTTCTTTCCTTCCTGCAGCAGTGAATTCCTGAGGTTAATTGCATGCTGTGTTACAAAGGCGTTATTTCTTTTTGTGCCTTCGGTTGTGTTCCTTTTCATGGCTAGAGAAATGAGCCAGGAGAATAAGGGCTTTGCTCGGAAGTGCATTAAAGTCAGTGGGCTTTGGCTTATGCCCAGAAAGAAAAGCAGCGCACAGTTTAATTCCAGGGCAGGCTCGCGTGATTGCGTTTAAGGTTTTTTCAGCAGCGATGCCACAGCTTTTAGATTGGATTCTCAATATTCAGCTATCAGAGAGGAAAAGCAAATCCCCCTGGGACCAACACAGAGCCATAATGCGCTGTCTCCCTCTCCCCAGGTGAATGGCAGCGATGGGATGTTCAAATATGAAGAGATCGTCTTGGAAAGGGTAAGTGCTCTTTACTCACCCGCTGGCAGCCTTTGCTGCCTCTTCCCACTCACTCTCCCACCAGTACAGCCGGCACCCTCCATATCTCCACGTCAGCTGATGGGTTGGTCTCTGCTCCTCACTCTCTCTGGAGGCTTTTGGGGGTGTCGCACTTGCTTTCCCGCACAGCCCCCGCAGCACAGGGAGAGGTGGGTTTGCTGCTTCCCACCCCCCACAGACCCCTCCGGAAGGGAGGGAATGGGGCTTTTCCCTTACCTCTCTCATTCACACCCTCACTCCCACAAACCCACCAGCATGGAAACTGGAGGGAAGGCTCTTTGTCACCGTCTTTGTGAGAAAATTGAGATGCAAAGAACTCCACTCGAGTAGGTACACGGGCAGGCACACCCCTCAGCTAGGTATGGGGGACCGATGCCTCCCCACCACCAGATTCCTTTTCACTCCAGGGTACACAGCCTGGAGATGCTAAGTGGCAAGGACGGGTTCTCTAGTAAGTGGATTACAGTGAAAGGAGTTTCTGCTCGAGCATTTTCTTGTCTGATGGTGTGCACCACGCTGGCCATGGCTAAAATTAGCTCCTCCCGCAGAGGGGGCTTATCCAGGGGCAAACTAGCACTCTGCAGGGCAGGGAGGACTTTACCCTGGCACCCAGGGAGTGGCAAGGATGAGGGGATGGAAGCGGGGAGGGAAAAGCTGGCTGAAGGTTTGCTCTGAGAGGTGGACACAGCCCTGCTGAGTGGGGATGGCTGGGGTGGGAGGCTGCACTCCATGGCACACCTTGCCTCCTCCTCACTGCCACGCTGGGTGCCTTGGCCTCACTGCGTGGCCAGCGTCACAGAGGAAGATGCATCGCTCATTATTCTGTTCCTCTCTGCCTTTAGTCATCTCCCTCCTCCCTTTGGCTCTGCATCACAGAGGTGGGTGGACGGAAGGTTATCTGGGGCTGCCGCCTCACCCACCGCTTCCCCAGTGTGCCTGACGAAACCGGCCCAGGGGATGCTTCCTTTTTGGGCTGAGTGCTTCTCACTCCAGGCCCAATTTAGAGGCAAAAGCCTTGTTTTCAGGGATTCTTCCAAGCATCCTCTGCCCTCATCAGGAGCAGGGGAGAAGCTGGCAGCATTGCACAGAGAGGCAACACTCATTGCTGCCCCCATTTCAAAGCCCCAGGCAATGAGAAACCATGAGGGAATTTCAGTGTTTAGCAGCCAGGGCCAGCGTGGACCACACCCAGGTCCTTCACCTGGTCCTCAATGGGATCCAACAGCCCCATCTCACTGCCGAAGCACCCTGATGCCTGCAGGTTAGGCTGTCCCCTTGCTGGGGTGTTTGGCTCTCAGAAGTGACCTCAGTGTGCCCCAGAATTGCTGGTCTGTCACTGTTATTAATGCTTGCCCTTCTTGGAAAGAAAAGGGCAAATACAGCAACGTTTGGAGGGCAATAACTGAGGAAATGCTGTTCACAGAGGGATGTGACTTTATGTTTACCCACTATACCTGTGTCCGCAGCAGGAGCTGCCCCTGTGTCATGTCCTTATCAACCTCAATGCCAGCTAAGAAATCCCTTGAACACCTTGTCAAGGTTTATCAAACTAAAAATATAACATCTCCAAAACATTTCCAGGTTTTGTGGCTGGCATCGGAACACGCCCTTACATAGACAGGCACAAGGAATGGCTCGGAACCATTTTGCACAGTCTCACCTGCCTTGCTGGGGGCCAGGCTGGGTCTCCAGTGACAGGAAGCAGCTTCTTTGAGTTGGGTATGAGTTAACCAGAACCCAGCTTGGAGGAAGGAGAGCAGCAAGCATGTGGGAGCTTTGCGTAGTGAGAAGCATTGGTGGCCCCCAGAAATGCCACGTGCCCCACATCATGAGTAGCATGAAGTCAGAATGGAGAGCTCTGTGTCACTGCAAGAGCTGATGCTGAGCCCAAATTACTGGGGAGAAGTGTGAGCCCCGACTGACTGCTGGTGCTAGATGATCCCGAGGAGTCTGAGCATTGGTGTGGCCCTCCTGGCCACAGGTTCCCCAGAAGGGCAGAGCTCCCCACCACCTAACTCTGAGCAATCGGCCATGGGAAGCCAGGAGAGTGCTTGGCTGGAGATGGTTTGTATATGAGAGAGGTGGGCACAATAGGATGTGACTAAGTGTCAGCTCTTCCGCATGAGAAAACAAGGCAAGGAGCCATCTGATTTTCAAGGCAGAGCAGAAAAAGCAGGAATTGTCCACTCGCATCAAGCACAGAGCTGGAAGCAGTGCCTGTGAATGTGTCACTAATGGGGATCCTGTAGGCGGGAGAGGCAGTGCAAGGCCACAGACGCTCATCCTGGGATGCTGCCGGGATGGGGCTGGAGGCAGAGCTCAGTCCCTGTGTCTCCCCCAGGCAGAATGAAGCTCAAGTGATGCTCCAAGCATGTCTGGGAGGAGGAACTGGGGACCCTGCTCTGTCCTAGCAGCCCTCTCCACCCAGTCCTGCAAATACTGGCATCAGCGCTGCTGGTCTTTGGTGTGGCTCCGTGCTGGGGCTGCATCATAGGGTGCAGGGCAGAGGTGGGACGCTGGTGACTGTCACAAGCCCCACTGCTCCGAGTGGGCTGAAGCATCAGTGTCTCCTCCTGGGAAGCAGCCAGCTAGGGGAGGTTTTCTCCGCCAAGGACCACCCCCTCTTCCCCCAGCTCACCGCCTGCCTCAGTCTCTCGGCAGAGCTGCAGCGGTGAGGGAGGTCCTCAGCGGCTCCCACTCTCCCACTCCATCTGTTCGGTGCTCCACACTGCTGTACCGCGTGCCTTGGCTGATGAGCGCCGGCCTCCCCTCTGGCCGTGCATCCCTCTGCCTCCTGAGCTGGGCTCCCTAGGGTGTGACAGATGCTGTAAAGGGCTCCCGCTGCGCCCCAGGCAGCCGCGACTTGAGAGGAACCACTTTGAGAGGGCCAGCAGCAAGTGGTTGCCTACAGGGGAAAAGACACCGCTTTTGATTTTCCACAGGGTAATTCTGGCCTTGGCTTCAGCATAGCAGGAGGAATTGACAACCCCCACATTCCAGATGACCCGGGTATCTTCATCACCAAAATCATCCCTGGAGGAGCAGCAGCCATGGACGGCCGTCTAGGGTGAGTGTGCAGGGTTGGGGGAGCAGCCCCCTCAGGGTGTCACCGGGGTTCTCCCCAGGAACCTTGTAGGCAGCTCCTGCCCCTCTTCCCTTCCGTGGTCCCTGACCTTGCCCCTAGTCCCTTCCCCACAGCCAGGTCCCCTGCCACCACCATCCCATCTACAGCCACCCTTCCTCCTCTTCTGATGCCGGGCTCCATCTCCCATCCTTCCCGCTGCAGCCCAGGGCAGGATCCAGCCTTTCCCCTCATCTCCTATCTCTGCCAGGGTCACACCACGGGGACCAGCTCTGCTGCTTTCCACTTTTGGAGGGACCCTACCCTCAGGCTAATAGAGCAGGATCTGGCCAGCTTGAGCAGCTCTCCTTTGCACAAGGGTCTGTGTGGCCAGAGGAGGGTGGCCAGTCTCGCACTTCCCCGGGGGAGCTCAGAGCCACCCTGTACCCACAGGGTGAACGACTGTGTCCTGCGGGTGAACGACGTGGATGTCTCTGAGGTGGTGCACAGCAAAGCCGTGGAGGCCCTGAAAGAAGCAGGCCCCGTGGTGCGGCTCGTGGTGCGTCGCCGGCAGCCCCCACCAGAGACCATCATGGAGGTCAACCTGATGAAAGGACCCAAAGGTGAATCCCCTTTACTCTCGGCACTGGTGAGACTGCTTCTTGAGTACTGTGTTCAGTTCTGGGCCCCTCGCCACAGGAAGTATGTTGAGGCTCTGGAACAAGTCCAGAGAAGAGCAATGAGGCTGGTGAAGGGGCTGGAGAACAGGCCCTATGAGGAACGGCTGAGAGAGCTGGGGTTGTTCAGCCTGGAGAAGAGGAGGCTGAGGGGAGACCTCATTGCTCTCTACAACTACCTGAAAGGAGGTTGTGGAGGGGAGGGTGCTGGCCTCTTCTCCCAAGTGACAGGGGACAGGACGAGAGGGAATGGCCTCATGCTCCGCCAGGGGAGGTTTAGGCTGGACGTTAGGAAAAAAATTTTCACAGAAAGGGTCATTGGGCACTGGCAGAGGCTGCCCAGGGAGGGGGTTGAGTCACCTTCCCTGGAGGTGTTTAAGGCACGGGTGGATGAGGCGCTAAGGGGCATGGTTTAGTATTTGATGGGAATGGTTGGACTCGATGATCCGGTGGGTCTTTTCCAACCTGGTAATTCTATGATTCTATACTCTGCTCACAGGACCATAGCACCCTGCTAATCCATGGGACAGTGTGGGGTGACCCCTTGATGTGGGATGCCGTGGGGTGCAAGGCAGCATTGTGGAGGATGTGGGATGCGAGGTGGCACCGCCATGGTGCAGATAACACAGGGCAGCCCAGCAGCGTGGCGTGCTGTGGGATGTGGGGTGTGGGACAGCCCCGTGGTGCAGCATGTGGTGGCTGCACTGTTCCCACACAGCAGCGTGTGGCTCATTGCCTGCCAGATTTGGGGCAGGGTAGGAAGCCCAGTGAGACCGAAGGGCTGTGGTGCCAGCCCGGGGCTCTATCTGTCTGTCCTTCAGCCCTCACCTGCCCTCTTTCTCCCCCTCAGGCCTGGGATTCAGCATCGCAGGGGGCATTGGGAACCAGCACATCCCTGGGGACAACAGCATCTATATCACCAAAATCATCGAGGGAGGTGCTGCCCAGAAGGACGGGCGCCTGCAGATCGGGGACCGGCTGCTCGCGGTAAGCCCTGTGCCGGCAGCCGTTCTGTGGTTCCAATCCTGAACCTCATCACCCCTCCTTCCAGCAGCCCCAGACTCCTTTCTGGGATACCTGTTGGGATGGTGCTGTGGGAGGGGCAGGCGGGATTGGCTGCAGGCAGGAGGAAGATGAGACCCTGTGTCCAAGAGCTACTGCAACACCTACCATATGGGAAACTGCTCCACTGGTGTAGGGCTGCCTGCCCTCCTGCCTGCAGCTGTGTCACCCAGCCTCTTCTTTCCGGCAGGTGAATAACACAAACCTACAGGACGTGCGGCACGAGGAGGCGGTGGCCGCCCTGAAGAACACCTCTGACATGGTGTACCTCAAAGTGGCCAAGCCCGGCAACATCCACCTCAACGACATGTACGCGCCCCCCGACTACGCCAGCAGTACGTACGACACCAGCCGCTGGCACAGCAGCCTGGGCACCGCAGGGCTGGGGAGGATAGAGCATGCTGGGGTGGCAGGCAACACTGGGCTGGTCTTTATGCCTGCATTGCAGATGGATTTCTGCTCCTGATGCCCTTTTCCTCCCCTGCAGCCTTCTCAGCTTTGTCTGACAACCACATAAGCCATAACTCCAGTCTGGGCTACTTGGGCAGCGTTGAGAACAAGCCTGCCTACACTGTCCCTCCCCAGGTGACTCCATCCCGGTACTCGCCCATCCCTCGGCACATGATCGGGGATGAGGACTTCACCAGGTGAGTACCAGGCATGAACATCCCTAATCCCTGTTCCTTTTCCTTCCCTCTTTCCCTCCCTGGTTGCTTGACCTCTTCCCCATTGCCAGTGCAGAGCCTCGGCCAAAAGCCCGTTTGTGAGCGCATGGTATAACGTTTGAGGCTCCCATGATGAGCTCCATGCTCACCCCAGTAAGACCAGTCCTACTGTGTCGCCCCCTCGCTCTCTGCATTCTCCTGCTTCCCCATTTCCCCTCCTGCTCCTCCCTGTGCCTTACACACCTGCGTTTCAGCTTCACACTCTTACTTGTTTTATGATACATGGAACAGAAGTTGTTCCCTGCCCTTAGAGCTGCGAGCCAGCTGTACCCAGGTGGAGTTGTGCTGGGGGTGAGGGGCTGGGGGGGCACAGGTTTGGGCACAAGTAGGGCTCCTCCTCCCGCTCTCCATGAGCCCAGCATCCCTAACCACCTGCACCCCAGTGCTGTTTCATCAGCCGCCAGCCCTGGGCTTGGCTGCCTTCTGCGCAGCCCTGGTACGGCCCCTTTTCCCCACTAGTATCATTTACAAGGTTTACTTCCTTAACCGAGGAAATAAAGATGAGCACAAAGGGGATGTTGCTCTGAGCCTAAACAGAGTGTAAAATTTCTCCAAAACTTTGTGCTGAGGTCAGGAGAGTGAGACTTGGCTGGTCCTGCTCTGCTTGCCTAGGCTCACAGATTTCCCTCTGCTTGCAACACCCTCAGGGCCGGTGCTGAACCTGCTCTGAGTTTGGTATCCCTGGGGCCAGGGCTGTAGGGCTGAGGCTCTATTCTTAGGACTGACACTCGGGTTACACTTAGGGCTGGCGCTGCAGTTAGGAGTGAGGTCGCAGGCTGGTTTCGGGTTTGCATTTGCAGTGGAAGATGCTGTAGATTCAGCTGGGATTGTCCCATTCTGTGGGTCACTGGCGGATGCAAGAGCAGGAGACTCTGACTTGCTATCCTGTGTCAGGTCCACTGTCCTGGAGAGTGGCTGCACACACCTTCATCACAGGGATTTCTCACTTCTTTGTGCTCAGCCACGGCCGGGTGCCCCTGTGCACCATGACCTGTGCTAGCTCTGGCCTCTGCCTGCACCCCATCTCTCCCGCCTGGTCTGGGCACCAACAATGTTAGTTCTACGGCCTGTTCCCAGTGCTGCGTCCTTGCTGGATTTAGCAACTCCTGTGCTGTCAGGGCACTGGAGATTGACACCACACCCAGGAGCAGGGCTTTCTGCCATTACATTGCACCACAGAAGGGACTGACTCCCAGAACTTGGAAAGTGCACCATCTGCCTCTCACCAGGGATCCTGGTCCCACCAGGGCATCTCTTCCTACACATGTAACATCCTTATTTTTTGCTGGAGAGCAGACTAGCCCAAGCTGGACAAAGCCCAGTGGCAATGGCACAACGATGGTTCGGCTGTGGCTCAGCGGTGGCCGAGTGCAGCATGTGCTGGTGGCCACTAGAGGATGGTGCTGCCTGGCAGAGGGCCCTGCTGCAGACAGGCTGGCAGCTTAGCCACAGCCCCCTGCTTCCCACCAGATTCACAGCCTGCCTCGGGCTCAGCACCTCTTCATCCATCCTGGAGCAGCGCTGAGAATCTCCTGTGCATCACCAACTTCCCCAGGATGACTTCATCGCCACGGTTCTGTTGGCTCATGCACCACCAAGATTGTGCACTGAGACCAGTGTGGTCCAAATGCATCTTAGTGGTGTGGGGAGAGGCAGCAACTCCCCTGAAAAAGCAGCTTTCTCCCAAAAATCTCCTGCCAGCCATTCCCCAGGAGAAACAGGTCCTGACCTGGAGCCATTATCAAGCCTCTTACCCTCATGTGGACACAAGTGCTGCCACAGATGTGGATGTGGCTCCAGTGACCCTCGTGACCTGCGCAACCCAGGGCCAGGGATCAAAGCATCTGTTTCGAAATGAGCTCCACCACTGCAACCTAGACCTGGCACAGACCCACAAGATCCTCACAGTTGGTCTGTACTGAGGTCCCAGTTTTAATGCTGCAACATCCAGCATAGGATCTGCCTGCAGGATCCTTGTCCTGGGATAAGCATGGAAGCAGAGACTGCATGCCATGACTGAGACCTGAGATGTACCTGTCTGGGGCTTTGTTTCTTCTCTTTGGTTCCTGTAGCATCTCTCCACCTTTTGCCAAGCCATCTGGTCCTCATGGATGCTGGGGATTCTTCCCACTGGGCAGAGTTTGAGTGGTAGTTCCTGCACTGTGCTTAGGCAGCAGCAAAACTCAAGGAGCAGAGCAAGTTCATCAGCTGTTCGGAGGCAGAGTTTGCAGAACTAGAAATCTGACCTATTTCTTCCCCTGGGAGACATCAAGCCCCAGACAGAGCTTTGCTGCAGAGGGACTGATGGCTGCAGCCTCTCTTCTCTCTCGCAGCCACCCCTGAACCAAGCACCGGTGGCATCCTGAGGACTTGGGGTTGAGCATCTTTTGACCCCAGTGGTGTTCCCATGTTTCCATGGTTTCCTTCTGGTCCTGGTGCATCCCAGCTCTGTGCTACAGTCAAGCCAAGTCCTGAGCTCCTCTTAGCTCAGAGCTTGAAAACATCTGAAGGCTTTAAGCGGGTATTTTGTGGAGGGCCCCATCAGAAAAGCATAGCTGGTGGTAGGACTCTGCTTGAAGGCAAGGGGCTGCAGCAATGCACGGTGTGAATGGAGCTGCAGGCACAGAGACCCAGGCTGCTTATGTTTACCGCAGTCAGGGCTGTGCTGTCTGTGCCTGCAGGGCTAGGAAGGAGTTAAATCTGTAGGGTGTTGCAGAGCGAAGGCTTCCTCCTTTCAGCACTTCCATAAAAAACCCTGTGTGGCAGTTAGGAAAGCTGCTGGCCCCATAGCTGGCAAGAGGCAGAGACAGGCAGTTCAGGGCAGCCTTGGTGATGAGCATTCAGAACATTCCTGCCACTTGCGCCTCCCGGTTGGTGCCGCCAGCAGAGCCTGCCACGCCGCGATGTTCACCGTCAATGTCTCGTCCTCCATGTCCTACAGGGGACTGCCGTCCCTGTCCCCTTCCAAGCAGCAGCAAGGCCAGAGGAGCAAGTGTGACCAGAGGTAGGGGACAGGGATGCTGCTGTGCCTGGTGGGAGGCACGGGGACAGGGAGAGGAGCAGCTGGGAGGGTCAGATTGTGCTGAGCCCGGGGTCTGGGCAGGCCCACCAAGACTTTCTTGCAAGGTGTTCTGAACTTCTATTTGACTGTCTCCTGCTCCTATTGCTCCTTATAAGGTGGCTGCCTGGAGGTAAGGGACATTAAGCCCATCAAAACTCCTCATGGGGAAGGATGGTAGGATACTTCATTGGAGTGCTGGCACATGTACGACCCTGAAGGTAAATCCTGCCTCCTGCATCCATGAAAGCACCAAAACCTTCCCCCATCTGCCTAGGTGACAGCAGTGATGCTGCAGATTGACCTGAGGGGCTGAAAAAGGTGTTTTCTTGCAAGAGTGGCCTGGGAACACACCGCCAGGCTGCAGGGCTTCATGCTGTCTGTTCAGCCAAACTTTATTCCCTGGGGTCCCTTCTCTGCTCACGCCGCCTGAGCCCTGTGCCTTCCCTGGCTGTCACCAGCAGCCGCAGGGCCAGGGTTCCCTTAGCACAAGTCTGCCAGCATTTTAGGGTCCACCGCAGGTGCCCTCGGCTAGTGCCATGCCTGGGGCTCTAGCATCTCTGCGGCTGCATCCCAGAGACCTCCCCTTGCTCCCTAGCAGGTGTGAGGATGGTTGGTTGAATTGGGGACAGGTCCTCAGTCCTTGCAGTACCTGCTGGAGCACCCAGGATCCAGTTGGTCACCACAGTGGATGTGCCGATGGTTCTCAGTGTCACGTTGGTTGATGGTCACCATCAGCCTGTAATAACTGTTTGGCGTCCTTTATTCCTTGTTATTTTAATCCAGTGCTTTAGCTGGGAGCTGCTATTGTTCCCATCAGATTTGGTTTTCTTATATTAAAATCTTGTGATGCCAGGCAGTATTTCTGCCTTTGCCTGTCTGTGTTTGAGCTGTGAAAGAATTAAGTCATCATTGAAAAATTTTGGACTTCTGTTGAGCTGCACAGGCCCATTGGTGAGAGAGATGTGGGGTTGCAGGCACGCTCTCTGTGCTGCGTGAGTGTGGAGGGGATTGATTCCCCTCTCCCACCACAGACCCAAGATCCTTGATGCCGGCGCTTGCAGCATCAAGTGTCACCTCACAGTCCAGTGTCTCTGTACCTTTTATGGGAGGTGCTCTCTCTCTGTCCGCACTCTGTCTCATGTCACTTGTGCAACTGCCCACACCTCTCCTAGTTTATCAGTCTGCTTCGTGCCAACAGCTGAGTCACCCCAGGTTCCATTTGTGGTGACTCCAGCCCCACCAGTGTCCCAGTAAGCCCAGGCACAGCAAACCCTGTCACCAGCTTCGCCAGTCCTCACCCTAACATCTCTCTGTCCTGTGTCTCTCCTTCCAGGGAGCCCCGGAAAATCATCCTACACAAAGGCTCCACTGGCCTGGGCTTCAACATCGTTGGGGGAGAAGATGGTGAGGGGATCTTTGTGTCCTTCATCCTGGCTGGAGGCCCTGCCGACCTCAGCGGGGAGCTGCGGAGGGGAGACCGCATCCTCTCAGTGAGTCGGTGGGGCTGCCCACGGCCCTCCATGGCCTCCCACAGTCACACCTGTCCCCTGTCAGCTGGGACATGGTTCAGCAGGGTCCATACTCAGTGCCGGAGTGGGCCTGGCCCCTGGGTGCATGGAACTGAAGTGGATGGGGGCTGGCTGGGTCCTTGCTCACCTGCTGGAAGATGGCATCCCCAGTGTCCTGGGCCAGCCTGGGGACAGATACTGGGGATGCCAGTACTGGGGGTACCAGTACTAGAGCTGCCAGTACTGGGGGTACTAGTACTGGAGATGCCAGTACTAGAGGTGCTGGTACTAGAGATGCTGGTACTGGGGGTGCTGGTACTAGAGATGCTGGTACTGGGGGTGCTGGTACTAGAGATGCTGGTACTGGCAGTGCTAGTGGTACTACTCTAGTACCACTCTAGTGGTACTAGAGGTGCCAATACCAGGGATATCACACTGGGAGTGCCAGCACTAGAGATGCCGGTACTGGGAAAGCCAGTACCGGAGTTGCAGGGGCTGGAGGTGCTGGTATTAGAGATGCTGATACCGGGGATGCTGGTACCAGCTGTGGTAGTGTGGGCAAAATGGTCTGCGTGACGAGGCACTGAGTGTGAGCGTGGGTACCGCGGGTGCCGGTGCAGGGCAAGGGGTCAGCGGTGCGAGGGCTGGGGTGCAGGGCAGAGCTGATGGGTGTGAGCCCCAGTCAGTCCGGTCCAGCAGAGCCTTTCCATCCCTGCAGGTGAACGGCGTGAACCTCCGCAACGCCACCCACGAGCAGGCAGCGGCAGCGCTGAAGCGGGCAGGGCAGACGGTGACCATCATCGCACAGTACCGGCCCGAAGGTACCAGCGGGCACGGGGAGGGGCGTCCTGTGCAGATGAAGTGTGGGCATGGCCACAGCCGAGGGCGAGATGCCGATTGGTGCAGGTGTCACGGTCCACTCATAAGTGGATGCGTGATGGTTCATTTCATTTATGATTTCAGAGTGCAAATAATTCAACAAGTCAGGGAGTCAAATTTCAATCTAAACTGGTACTTTATTAATTGTGCTCATAAAGCGACTTACGATAGAAAGATGGAGAGCAAGGCAAGAGATGGAAAGAAAAGGGAAGGAAAAAGGGGTTATAGCTACCACCACGGGTCCACAGATGTCCGGGTGTCTCTGGGAGTCCCGGTCCAGAAGGCGTTCTGCTGTTTTGGTCTTTGATAGAGGTGAACCCACGGTGGTGAGGGGTCTTCTGTCTTGGTCTTCTGTTCCCCATGCTCCAGAGCTGTCTTTTATGCTAGTCAATACACCTGTGACCCACCTTTGACTGTGGAGATGTGCCAATCTCCACCTAGCAGGCCACACATGCCAAGAGAGGAGTGTCTGCAGGTCTCCTTCCTTTGCACATGCACTCCTTCTGGCAGCAGTGGTCAACCTGGGGTCTCCTGATGAAGGCCAGTAGTCATCATCACCCTGCACGCATGCTCTGTTGGGTAGGGGTCTGTGGTAAGTCCCGTCATTAATCTTCCTGTCTTTTCCTCCTTGCTTCATGGCTCCTTCACAATGGTAGGGAGCAGGGAGGCTTGAAGACAGGTACAAAACCGTTTTGAGATACAGAAGTAGGTACAGGTAGTTAGGTATAAAAGCATTCGGTCCGTACCAGCTCTGGCCGTTTTCCTAAGGCATTTGTGAGTTATACAGGCAAGTTCTGAGGCTAAAAACGAGAAATTGAGACAGAAATCACTCCTTTGACCGACTGTTACAGGGATGGGGCGGAGCGTCGTATGCAAATGAGGGGGCGTGGTCTCGGCGGGCGCGCGAGGGCTACAGGCGAGGAGGTGATTGGTCGCAGTGACCGGAGTGGGCGGGGCTTAGTATGTAGATGAGGGGGGCGTGGCTTTCAGCAGGCGCCGTATGGTGCTGTGTGTGACGGGGCGTGGCCTCGTATGTAGATGAGGGGCGGGGCCCGTGTTCGTTGTTATGCAAATGAGGTGCGGCAGGCGAGACGCCGATTGGTGCGGGCTGGGAGCGGGGGCGGAGCCTCGTATGCAAATGAGGGGGCGCGGGCGCGGCGGGGATTGGCGCGGGGCGGGTCCCGGGGCGGTGGCGCGGACGCTGATTGGCCGCCGCGGCGCGGGGGGGGCGGGGCGGTGCCGTGCCGCGGGCCGTGCCTGCGCGGCTTTGTGTGCGGCCCGGGCGGCTCCGGGGCTGCTGCCGGGGGCAACGCCGCCGCCCCCTCCCCCGCCGGCCCCCAGGTGAGCGAGGCCCGGGCGCGGGGGGGGCCTCGCCGGGAGGGGGGTGTTTGGCGTCGAGGGAGGGTGTCGCCGCGAGGCGCCGCCCCGTAGGGCTCGTGGTGGGGGGCCGGGACCGAGGGGGGGCTCGCGGGTGTGGCGGTCGCCCTTCTTTCTTTCCCCCCCCCCGCCCCCCATTGAGGTGGGCTCCGGGGACCTCCGTGCGTCCCGCTTTACCACGGATGGGGGGGGTCATTCTCCCCCTCCGAGCATCCCGCTCTGCCGGGGATGGGGGGCTCAGTCTCCCGCCTCCGAGCATTCTGCTTTACCGAGGATGGGGGTCTCGTCCCTGCCTCCGAGTATCCCGGTGTACCGGGGCTCGGCGGGCTCATCCTCCCCCATCCAAGCATCCCGCTCTACCGGGGATGTGGGGGCTCATCCTCCCCCATCCAAGCATCCCGCTCTACTGGGGATGGGGGGGCTCATCCTCCCCCCTCCGAGCATCCTGGTTTACCAGGGCTTGGGGGGCTCAGCCTCCCGCTCCGAGCATCCCGCTTTACCGAGGATGGGGGTCTCGTCCCTGCCTCCGAGCATCCCGGTGTACCGGGGCTCGGGGGGCTCATCCTCCCCCATCCAAGCATTCCGCCCTACTGGGGCTTGGGGGGCTTATGCTCCCCGCTCCGAGCATCCCGCTTTACTGGGGATGGGGGGCTCATCCTCCCCGCTCCGAGCATCCTGGTTTACCAGGGCTTGGGGGGGCTCATCCTCTCCCCTCCCAGAATCCCACTCTACCAGGGAGGTGGGGGCTTGTCTTCCCCCTTCCGAGCATCCTGCTCTACCAGGGATGGGGGGTTCATCCTCACCACTCTGAGCATCCCGCTTTACCGGGGCTTGGGGGGCTCATCCCCACTGCATCACCCGTGGGCTGGAAGGGCGAACACTGGTCTGGGCATCCCACTGGCAGGCAAGAGTCTGGGAGCTGCTCCCAGAGCTGTTGCTGCACAGTAACAGGTCCCAAGTTGACACCGTGCCCTCCTGGGGCTCCTGCCCCAGCCCTGGGGATGCAGCAATTCCCATCCCCAAGGTGTCCCTCCTGGGTTCCACTGGTGTTCTGCCCCAGCAGCTCTGGTCCTCTCTGCCAGAGCCAGCATGCTGCCCCTTGCCTGCCTTGCGCCTTGTGCCTCCTCGGTGGCATCGCTGTCCCCTGTCCCTGCTGTCCCTCCTCCATCCCATGGCAGAAGCCACTGGGGTGCGGAGCCTTTAGTGCTGCTGAGGGGTGTGCTGTGGGTGTGGGGTTTGTTTGTTTTGGCTTTTTTTCTTTCTTTTTGTCTTTCTTTCCAGGAAGCACTTAATGTTCTTGTATTTCTGGCTCCCTTTGCCACTTGACATTTGGCAAAGACGCCAGCCAAGAGTGGTTCCTAAATGTCAAACAGGACAAAATGTTTTGAAACCCCTTTAGACTGAGGCTGAAATGTCAGTGCTTTGTAGCCAGTGGCTTTTTGAGTCCACGATGGTTCCTGACACGTATGGACAAGCAGCACCTGGCACAGGGGCTGCAGCTGTCCTGAGAGGCAGTGTGGCTGCTGTGAAACACAGGCTTGGTGCTGGCCTCAGTGCTCCAGAGGCTTGAAGGCCTGGAACCCAAGGAGAAAGGTCTCCTTGGCTTGAGCCCCACGTGCAGGTGAGGCTGAGTCCCGTCGAGGGGACACGCATTCCCAAATATTTGCCTGTTCTATGTACATCATGGCTGTGGAAGGAGTGGGAGAGCTGGATCATAGGATGCTCAAAGGAGGAGATGCTGGGAGAAAGGGGCTTTGAGAAGTTCCTCCCTGTTAGCAGAGGCCGAGGATGGCACCTGTCTCTCATATGAGAGCATGGATAGTGCTTGCACGTAGGATGCTGTATGAGTGTACATGTCTGACCTTGCTGGGGCTCCAAAGGAGCAGAGGAGCTGCTTATGCAGGTCTTGGAGGACAACTTGCCCTCCCTATGGGGTCCTGCCAGGTACTAGGAGTGGAAAGAAGCAAAGACAAAACCATGGAAGGATAGAAAGAGGGGCTGCCATCCTGCCTTTCTTCTGAGTGCCCACACTTGGCACAGCACCTGTGGCCACTACTGCATGCCATCAAGTAGGAGTCTGTTCTCTGTACCTCCGAGCTGTTTATGAGGTCCCTTTTCTCTGAGCACTTCTTCTCCTGGCACTGTAACCGGTGTGGGTTTGGCAGTTCCCCCTTTTATCACCCCACACAACAAAGCCTTGATGTTCCTTACCTGAAAATACAAAAACTCGCATGACAGCATTTCTTTGAGCTGGCCACTCAAAGGGAAATGCCACGTGGTGGCTTTTAGAAGCCTTGGAGCTTTCCCCAAGGCCATTCTCCCTTCCACTGCCTGAGCCTGTAACATGTATGCCCAGTGCAGGGAGGTGTCTGTACTTTAACCCCGCAGCTGGATGTGTTGGGTCAGGACAATAAAATGCCCTGCTCAAGGGGAGGAATGGCACTGGGGGTAGTTTTTGCAGGTGACTGGGCTGCGTCCCTGAGCTCTGTTGATGGCCAGGTGGAGCTGGCCTGGTTCTGAGCAGGTGAGTTTGCATGCCAGAGAGAGCAGGACATGCGTACGAAGCTTTATGCATGCTTGGGGGTTGCTTTCAGATGTAGTTCCCCTCCCTACCAGCGCCTTTTCCCCTTGAACTGTCTCCCTGTGCCCAAAAATCAACTGCAGTCCCACTCTCTTGGGGATCTTTGGTGCAGGCGGGTGATCCTGCCTGATCTTAATGGTCTGCAACCTGCACGCTCTGTTGGGCAAGCAGGGCTGTATCCAGCCCTGGTACTGAGCTTAATCTGCAGTGCAGGATCCGACCCATCTCCAGGGGCACCTGCCTGATGGGAGGGTGGAGTGGTGTTTTTATCGAGTTGCTAAGTGGGAATAGCAAACATCCTGACTCTCCTGGCGCATGGTGCAGCGCCGCGGTGGCACTCGCAGCAAGAGGCGCTGCGTCACCTGTAGCATATTTTTCAATCTTGATTAGTGCGTCCTGAACATGTCTGGCACCTGGGTCCTGTGGGAATGCCAGGGAGGTGGGGATCAGCTGGGCTCACCTCCCTGCCATGCCATGGGTAAGCTTCCTGAGTGAGTTTTGGCTGCGTGGGAGATCTCCTTCCAGGATGCAGAGGCAAGGTGACCATGAGCCAGGGATCAAAGGCAGGAACACTGCTTGCTGGGGGTTATCTGCCAGTAATTGTCTCAGAGGTTGCTCCAGTGTGCAGATAAGGTGAGACTGGTGGCAGCTGGGAGCGTCCCATGCTTACTCCCAGAGCAGCCTTGCCTCCCCTGCACTGGGAGGGAGGTGGTGGGTTTGCTTTTGGCTGCTCCTCTACCTTGTGCCCTCCTGCAGTCAGAGCGAGCATGAGTTGGTGGCTCCTTGGTGTGCTCTTTTTAAGACAGCGGTGCATTTACTCTCAGAGAAATAAAGCCAGAGCAGTCCCTGTGTCCTCCTTCAGTTACATCCAGCCTAGTTTGTGCTTCTTGTGCCAGCTGGCTATTCTCAGCCCCTCCAAGCAGGGCAGGTGTTCCAGCAGAATTTGGAAAGTCCCTTTCCAGGTAGCGTCCTGGCCAAGGCAGGAGCATTTGAGAGCTCTGCCCTTGGTTGCATGCAGGCGATGCGGCTGCTGGCAGGGCGGTGGCACCCAAAGTCTTGCCCTCCCAATATCCCCACCCTGATGCCAGTGGCAGCTAAACCTGCTTTTGCCCGTCGCTGCCTGGCTGATCCTGGGCGGTGCGTCCTCTGTGCCGAGCTTCGTGTGGGGAAGGGTGTCGTGGGAGGGTCACCTTCTCCAGAGGTGTTTAAGGGATGGGTGGACGAGGTGCTGAGGGGCATGGTTTAGTATTTGATAGGAATGGTTGGACTCCATGATCCTTTGGGATGACTTGATGGGTCTTTTCCAACCTGGTGATTCTATGATTCTACGAATGTCCAGGCAGGTCTGTCTGGAGAGTCAGGAAATGCCGAGCTGCAGCTGCTGAACCCCACAACCCCAGACCCACATGTGTCTGCACTGAGAGTCACCTCTCCCCTCACACGGCAAGGGGCTGGCTCTCAAACGCAGCCCGCAGTGCATTTCTTAGTGGTTTGTTGATCCCATTTCCCCTTTGCGATGCAGCTCTGCAGACCGGGCAGAAGCCTGCACCATGCCCTGCACTGCTGGGGCTCTGCTCCTCAGCCAGTGCTCACAAAAAAAACCCCAAACCAAACCACATCTAAATTGTTGGGCTGTGGAGAAGGCTTTCTAGGCCAGTCTTAGAGCCAAGGTGAGACTGGTTGTCTCTTGCCAGGACGCAGGGTGTGCCCAGGTGACAAAATCAAGGATACAGGGTGAGAACTGCCAGGGTGGGCAGCTTCCTTGGTGCTGCAGGTGCTTGCTGCCTGGCAAACCTTCCCCAGTCGGTCCTGGGTAAGCAGGGCCAGCGCTTCCACCCTCTGCTTGCCGCCTTCTCGACCTTTACACCCGTCTGAAGGTTGGGCTGGCAGGGCGGTGGCTGCTCCTGTCCAGCCACCCAGCAGGGAGGTGGTGGCAGCTTCTGGAGGGTCACCTGGTTCCTCCTGTGGTTCTCTGCTGCCGGGATGTGGGAGTGAAAGGTGAATTCCTCCTCATCAGTGAGCAGGGGCCATGCTTTGCTGTCTCCTTCCGTATGCCTGCTGGGGAGGGGTGCTCTGCTGCCAGCAGAGCAGTGGGTGAGGATGCCGTGGATGGCTGCAGTCATGCCTTGCTGCTCCAAGTGGTGGGTGGTGGTCTCTTGGAGGGGCTTACTTTCTCCACACATTTTGAACTGCTCTGTAATCAGTGGCTTGCTGAGCCCTGGCCAGCCGTTCCCTGTCTGAGCTGCAGCTCAGTAGCGGCAGAGGTCTCGGCAGCCCGTACTCAAGCTGCTTGTACAGGGGTTTGGGGTGTATCTGGGAGCAGCAAGTACCCTGCCTACCTCAGATGGACTGGACTCCTGCGGTGTGCTGCAGCCTCTTCTGCTTCATCCTACCTCGTGTGTAGGGACGAGTGGTCTCATGGGAAAGATGCCCCACAGACAGACTCTTATTGCCTCTCTCCATGCTCTTCAGTTGCACCCTGCTCCGGGGGACAGGGCGGGAGGATAGCCTGGGAGCAGCTCCTGCCTGCACTGACCACCTCTCTCCCCGCAGAGTACAGCCGCTTCGAGTCAAAGATCCACGACCTGAGAGAGCAGATGATGAACAGCAGCATGAGCTCTGGCTCTGGCTCACTCCGGACGAGCGAGAAGAGGTCTCTCTATGTCCGGTAAGGCTCAGCACCCCCTGCTTGCTACCCAATTCCAGGCCTCCAGAGGCAGGTGGAATGGTTGTACCCCCACAGCATGGGATGCAGAGCTGGTTGGTTCAGCCTGAGCTGCGTGGTACCTGTGGGGACAGGTGTTTCAGAGGCCAGGGAAGCAAGTGAGATAGTTGCTTTGAGGCCCTGAGGCTGCAGTGGGGAGAACGGTGCTTCTGCCTTGGTTTGCCATGGCAAGGTGCTCTGCATTTAAGTCCCTATTCTGAGGACTGCTCCTCTCTGGAAAGTGCTGGTTGTCTTTGCAGAGCCGTGGGCAGCTACTGACCAGGCTGACTCACTGGGGATCACTAGGAAATGGGGAAATGCCAGGCATCCAGTATCGCTTCTGCCCTGGGCAGCTCGAGGCACTATTCAGGGCACCCTTCTTGAACCACTCCCTGATAACAGGCTTCTTCCCATCTCCTCCCACTGTTCCTGCCACAGGATCTGGCTGGAGGGGAGATGAGCTCTTAGGAGGATTATTGCTCTGAGCCCTCTACACGCTTTTGGCCTGGAGCCAGACGCGGGGCAGGCAGGGGTTAAGCAGCCGTGCAGCTCCAACTGCTGCAAGTCCTGCGATGCCAGGGCAGCCCCTGCTCACTGCCTGCCTCTTGTCACCTCTTGCCTGCCACAGCCTGAGTGGAGTGACAGCTAATGAGTAATCTTAACTTGGCAATTAAAATAATCCTATAAATGCTTGCCCTGCACAGCTTGTTGCGGGTGGGGGCTGGCAGGAGCAGCAGGTGCTTCTCTTTCTGCATGGGAAGGATGGCAAGGGCCAAGACCATATCAGCCTCGGGATGCAACTCCCACTGCATGGCTGCTCCATGCTGAACAGCTTCAGGCTATTGCTGGACCTGGTGCAAGTCCAGCCTTGCAGGAGGGGAGAGCTGCAGCTCTGGATTCCTGCAATTCATGCCTTCCTGTGAGGCTCTGCGAGTGCCTTGCTGGATTTAGCATCTCAGGTTTCTGTGCTGGGGGTGTGCAATGAGCTGGGTGCTATATTGAATAAACATCTTGCTAGTCCTGCCCTCTCTTCGCTGCTGTCCCATGGACGTCCTTGTGGGTGGAGCAGGTTTTAGGCTATATCCGGCTTGAGTTGAGCATGTGAGTCTCCTGGTGCTCACCTGGATAGGTGCTGTGTGTGTATTGGGGTATGTCTGTGAGACAGAGCTCTCTGCTGCCTCCAGGCTGCTTGTAGCTTCTTGCGTCTCTTGATGTATCCCTCCATGTGGCTTTGGTGGCCTCTGCAGCACGGTGTCCCCTCACTTACAAACAAGTGGCTTCAGACAGGAGCTGGGCAGCGCATTGCTGAGAGGGTGATCCCAGGGTTGAGCTTTCCCCCAGCATGAACTTTCCCAACCCTTCCAGGTCCTGGCAGCCACGTACCACATAAACATGCTCGCAAGAGCTGCCGGGTGCCCGGGCTGCCCCAGCCCTCCTAGGCGGGGTGGTTTCGAGCACAGTTTACCCGAAACCAGCTGAGCTGCTGCGCTGCCGACAGGACATCAATTACAGGGCTTGCTACCCAAGTGCTTGAGTCAGCCCTGCGAGGCTGCATTGCACCCCGCGTGCTGGCAGTGGGGTTGGAGCCAGGCACCCAAGTCCCTGCCAGAGCTGATGTGGGGGTGTTGGTGTTTCCACACTGCAGCTGCACGGCACGAGCAGGGCCGAGGCAGGTTCACCCGCTGCCTGACTGCGCTGCCACGGGGCAAAGTCTGCCAGCAATGGGGCTGTGCCGACCAGGGATGGGGGGGTCAGGCAAACCGTTGTGCCTGGGCACCAGGAGGAGGCCGTGCAGAGTCCCTGGCACTGCTCCCCTGACTTCTAGCCAAACCATCTGCTCTCCTGACTGCTCGTTCTGCATGCAGTGAGCCGGCCCCAGGGCACAGTGGAGCGACTACGCTGCCATCTGGCCTCGGCACTCAGTGCACCCTGGGGAGCACCCAGCCACGGTGGGTGCCCACACGGCCAGGGGCTGGTCTCCAGGACCATCATGCCTTGGAGAAGCAAATGCCTCACACCTCTACTTCCCAGGTGTCCGGCCTTTGCACAAATCTTGCTGCGCCTGCCCTGGGATGCTGGCATCTGCTGCAGGAGGAGGCTGGGAGCCACAGGGCCAGCACTGCTCTGCAGGGCAGGGTGCCGGGATGTGGGCAGGGCACCCCACAATCCGCCTTTCTTCAGGAACCGGCCTGACCACTTCCCCAGAGCCTTGGCTCCTGCTTTGCTCCTGACCGCACTGGCCTCACATGGCCAGCAGGCCCCTGCGCAGCCTTATCTTTTGGTCAGGAGCTGCATTTGAGGTTTGCTTGCCTCTGGCCAAGGCACCCTGTGGTGCTTTGCTGCCAGCTCCAGCGTGCTTGGGGCCGTGTGTGGGTAGAGAGGGACCAAGCACAGGAGCTACCCAGACAGCCCTGAGCAAGCTGGGAGCGAGCTGGCAGCTGAATGTACATGTACGGCTTCAAGAGGTCTCATCCAAAAGAGCCCTCCCAAAGCCAAAGGGCAGCCCCTCTTCTCCATCTCCTCATTTGAGACTAGCTGTCTTGATGCAGTCCCAAGTGACCTGAAAAGTTTTATCACCTGGTGCTCCCTCCCAGAGCCCTCCCAGCTCTGTTGCTCCACAGGGACCCGCTGCATGGTTCCTTGGCCCTCCCATTTGCACTGTGTAGTTTCAGACCCTCTTGGAAGTCCCTGCAGTGGAAGAGGTTAATGAGCAGGGCAGAGGTGACTCTCCTGGCCGAGGAAGGCTCATTAGTGCTAGGATTAAACCAGCAGCCAGCTAGTGTTTGCAGTGCCTAGGCTCGTGTCAGGCTTGGGGGCAAGCAGGTCTGAAGCACCAGGAGCAAACACAGGGGTGGTGCTGCTGGCAGTGGTGCTTTTAGTGACTTCCTTTGATTTGATTTGTTGAAAGTGGATGCATCAAAGCAGACACGGTTTGAGATCTAACATAAGTAGAATGAATTGCCCATGAAGCCACTGAGAGCAGCTTGTGGGTACAAGCTGCAGTGCTGCGTGCACTAAAGTATGTGTGGGAAGGGTATTAGTGCTCCTCTAGCTTAAAAAAAAATAAGTCATTTTCTGTGGCTGATTAGTTTAGTATAGAAGATAATTTTAAATTAAATAAACTGTTCTCGAGGGAAGTATTTAGGAGTTGGAAAAGGATGAGTTGTGGAAGCAGAAATAGATACCTTCCGATGCGTTCCAAATTCACAGAGTCTGGGCTGATGTGCCCCCATACATAAATAAAGTGCCTGCCCAGAGTGCCCCTCAGTCTCTGCCTGTGTGACTGCCCCCCCAGCAGTCGTGTCGGAGGTTCCCCATCTGCTCCTTGGCCCTGCAGCCTCTGGGGAGGGACGGTGGGGAGCAGCCCCTCACCCCTCCTGCACGCTGCTGCTCTCTTGAGGGTGCATGAGCTTCACCTGCTTGCTAACCACAGCCGCCTTCAATGCGTCTGTGGTTTGTGTGCCTCTCGCAGCTTAGGTCAAGCATGAGTTGCTTGGGTCCAGCGGTGTTCTTCCTGCATCACACGCTTTGGGGCTTCTGCTGAGCCTGCTAATGGGAGGGGTGTGCTGGTGGCTGCACGGCGCTGCTCACCTCAGCAGGAGGCTTCCTCAAAGTTTGGGTTTAAATCCTTTAAAGTATGCAGGTGGCAATGTCCCAGGAGATCAGCTGGGCTGCTGCGCTTGCTGCCTGGCCATACTCATACTCATTGCTCCTCCACAGAGCCCTGTTTGACTATGACCGGACCCGGGACAGTTGCTTGCCCAGCCAGGGCCTCAGCTTCTCCTATGGGGACATCCTACATGTCATCAACGCTTCCGACGATGAGTGGTGGCAAGCAAGGCTTGTCACACCCCACGGCGAGAGCGAGCAGATCGGGGTCATCCCCAGCAAGAAAAGGTGAGTGTCCATCAGCAGGACCTGTCAAGCATGGTGCCTGCTGGAGCTCTCCAGCCTCTGCAAGCCCTGCAGCACTCAAGGTTCTGCTCAGGATGGGATCTCCTTGTGGTCCCAACCCCCCTGCCCCTCCATGGCCATGCAGCATGAAGGGCACCCCAGTTGCAAGCTGGAGCTGCATGCAGATCTCCCTGGGGCGATGTTCTCCAAAGCTGAGCAAGGCTCCAGGTGAGGAGGGGATTGCTCAGCCCCCTCTGTCATCCCCGTGGGGATGGAGAGCTGGTGTTAGCCAGTCTGGGGCTCCAAGAAGTGACTGCGGCCGGCTCTTTATGTCCTCTGATGATATGTCCAGCTCTGTGAATCAAGTCCTCTGAGATGGGCGGTAGCAGGGAGTTGAGAAGCTGGCTGCCACTACCTTCAGGTCTGCAGAGCCAGACCCATCTCTGTCCCCCGTCACTCCCCTCCTGGGAAGGTTGGCTTGCCCCTTCTGCTCCTGCAGATGCTCGCCTTGGGCAGACCCCAGGCAGGTGGCTCCGCCTCCATCTCTCTGTGGAAAGGAGCTGCCCTTCAGCAACAGGACCACCACCCAAGGGTGCACAGCGCTGCTTGGGGAACCAAGTAAGCAGTGCAGAGGGCACACGCAGAGGACTAGCGGCTCTTTCTCCTCTTTAACTTCTGATCAGGGTGGAAAAGAAGGAGAGAGCACGGTTGAAAACAGTGAAGTTCCACGCCAGGACTGGCATGATTGAATCCAACAGGGTAAGTGCCGAGCTGAGCCTCAGCGGGGTGTCCAAAGCTGGTATCTAGCGAAGGCAGGATGAGTCCCAGCAGCCAGAGCTCCCAGTGGGGTAGCTGGAGCAATCCCAAAGCAAGCAGCAGCGTGACTGGACCTACCCCAGGCTTGCATCCGCTTGGCGTGAATCCTCCGTGAATGTGCAGGGGGTGAGCAGAGGAGCCTGGGATGGTGTGAGAGTGCTGAGGAAGGACCCCTCACTGGAGTGGTGAGGGAACAGAGCCTGTCTCGCCATGGCCCATGGCTGGTTACTGACTCCAGGCAGTCCATGCAGGGGAAGGTAGCTGCTCTCACCCCTCACACAGAGCGCTTAGGGAGCGGACAAGGAAGGGACAATGGCCCGGTTACCCCTGCAGAGCTGCTGATTGCCCTGTCAGCTTCCCAGCATCTCTACCACATGTTTTCTCCATGCTTAATTTTTTTCCTGCATTACAGTTTTCATGTAATCTCCATGGTTTCATTTGAGGGTAACTGCCCTGGCACAGCTCCTCATTGTCTCTTCATTTTAATTTTTCCCACATGCATTAAACACCATTGTTTTTTCTGTCCTCCCTTCCATCTTCATGTTCTTCAGTCGATCAAAACGAAACGTAAAAAGAGTTTCCGCCTCTCTCGAAAGTTTCCATTTTACAAGAGCAAAGAGAACCTGGCCCAGGAGAGCAGCGGACAGGAACGTAAGTAGCAGCTGGCCAGGGAGGGCAAGTGCATGACCCTCAGGTTCTCTGCCTTAGGGGAAGAGTTGGGCACATTTCTGTAGCCAACGCTCCTAGCATCTGCCCATGTTGAGTCTGTTCCACAGTTGTGCCAGCAGCTAGGGAGAAACCAGAGCTTGAAACAAAAGGAACGGCTGCAGGCTGGTGTGTTCTCTCTCCGTCTCTCATGTTCAATGTCTTCATCCTTTCATCCAACTTTACACCCACCTGACCCCCTGCTCTGCCTCCCCCTGCTCTCCCGCCTCTGCTGCAGGCTCTGCTCCTTCCCTCCACATGCCAAGGGCTAGTCCAAGGGATGGCCACCTCCTGCGGAGCTTCTCCTGTCCCCGTCGTGGCTGAGGGGCTGGGGAGGTTCCCAGTTGCGCCCCCATCTCCCCTGGAAGTGATTCGCAGCTACCTATTCCTGTCTGCAAGTTCTTCCCGTGGGTTAAACCTGTAGGTGCAGCGTAGCCGTGCCCTCGCTGGTGGAGGAGCTGCCCTTCTGTGACTGAGACAAATTCTTGTTAGCTGGCTGCAGATATTGGGGGGTTGGGGGGCAGCTCTCACCTGGCAGCACCCTGAGGCTCCCAGCAAAAGCAGGGCATTCACCTTGTTGCTCCAAATCCTGCTGGAGGCAGCGCCGGAGCTGCTCGCCTAACATACCCCCTCTTCCTTCCAAATGCTAAACTGCATCTGCTCCTTCAGCAAACATCCAGACAGGAGCCTTGGGGAAGAGGAGGTGGGCAAGACAGAGCAGCATCTCTGCCCTGGTGCCAGGGCAGCAAGCGTGTGCCCTCCTCTCTGTTGGCTCTCCTGGGTGCACTGCAGAGGCAGGAGGTTGATCGTGGGCTGCTCTAGGAGCTGCCTGCATCCTTTTGCTGCCTGTGCCAGGCTGGCACCAGCTTCCAGTAAGCTTAGTGGCCAGAGCAAGGCTCTAGCCTGCAGAGAAGGTTAAGTCTGTGTGCCTGGGTATCTCATGGTGCCTGGACATGGCTGGGGTCCAGTCAGCTCTGTGTTGGAGCTGGGGTCTCACTAGGGTGCTGCTCTCGTCCATCCCTGCAGTGACGTACAGCGTGGGGACGGGGCAGGCAACACTCTTTGCTTGCCTGTGTGGCAGACTTGCAGCCAGCTCCCTCCCTGTGCTCTGCCTCTGTCCATCCCAGCTCACAGTGATGGGTCCTTCCCCCGTGTTTCCACAGCCCGTGCCAGCGCTGGGGCGTGGGCAGCTAACGTCTGCAGAAGGGGAAAACATCCCCTGTGTCATGCGTTAGAAGACTGGCTGCAATGCGTCTGGCCTAAAGCACAGTAGGGGAGCACAGAGCTGCTGTGCCCCCCCAGGACACCCCGCAAGACATCGTGGAGAAACACCTTGGCCTTGCTTGCCAGCAGCTCGAGGCTGCAACCGCTCGGTGCCCGTAGATGCTGCCGTAGCCACCCTGCCCTCTCCAGATCCAGGGTGGCCCTTGGGGACACTTTGGCAGAGAGGATGAGCTTGGGGGGAGGGGGAGTCCAGCTGCACAAGGCAAGACTTTGGCGGTGGGCTGATGGCCTCAGCTCTGAAAACATTTAACCTCACTTGCAGTTGCAGCTCTGGGTCATTCTGCACTCCTGTCACTAATGCTGGTCTGGCTCTGTCTCCCCCATCCCTCTGACTGCCCTCTCCCGCGCTCTCTTCTCTCCCCCTCTCTCCCCTCTTGCTGTCTGTGAAATCAGGACTTCCCTGGGTTAAGTGACGATTATTATGGAGCAAAGAACCTGAGTAAGTCGAATTTCGATGCGCATCGTTCACTTTCTGTCGCTGGCATGCCTGGTGGTGCCTGGGGAACGGCCGGGCTCCGGCCAGGGCAGCTGCGCTTCTCGGGGTGCGGGGAAGGAGGAGCCCCTCGGGCACTGCCCCTCTGCTGGGGAACACAGAGCCAGCAGAGGCTGCTCCGCTTCAGGAGGTGCTGCTGCACGCGGGAGGGGACAGGGGTGTTTGCTTGGGGATGTACACCTGGGATGAGCTGTGCCTCCTCATCCTGCTCTTCCTCCTGCTCCTAGCTGGGGTAGCTGCTGGTTTAGTTCTTGGAATCTTGGAGCCACTGCCAGTGCCGGTGGGAGGTGGCTGTGACCATGACGAGTGCCCTCTGAGTGGGGCAAGTGGCAGCGTTTTGTATCATTGCCATCTTCTTCTGGGGCACCACGTACCCAGAGCTGCAAAATTTGGTGGCAGGAGCCCTTAGGCATTCCTAGCTGGGTACAAGTCCCCTTCTGAGCTCCGCACCCCCAGCCGGTGCTAAGCCTGATCAGGGGGCAGGCAGCAAGCTTCTGTGGGGCGGTCACAGCACTGGGACCAGCCTGAGCAAGCAAAGCCCCAGATTCTGTCCCATCCTGTCACTGTCTTGTCTCTGTGAGTCCCAGCCCCATCCCCAGAGGTAGGCTCTGCGTGCCAGCGTGGAGCTGTGCCCTCCCCTGCCTGCCATGTGCATGCTGCACCCGCTCCCCCTGCCAGCACCCTCCTCCCCACACACTCCACTTTCCCTCCCTCATCCTGGGAAGCCCAGCACCTGCACCTGCCTGCCAGGCAGCGCCCTCCCAGCATCCCTGCCTTCTCCCGGAGTAGTCAAGTGTCCTCCTGCACGGTCCTGGTTTCCCAACAAAGCGTGAGAGATGCCGCCCTGTGGCATTGGCCAAACCAGTGGGTGCTGGGGCATGAGTTTTTCAGGAGGCCAGTGCTGCCCTTCCCTGGAACAGTAGCGCTGGGTGACAGCAGGGGTGTCCCTGTGCCTTCTGCCCATGCTCCTTCTGAAGGGGGTCTCTCTGGTTGCTTTGCAGAGGGCGTGACATCAAACACCAGTGACAGCGAGAGCAGTTCCAGTAAGTGTGCGTCTCGCCTGCTCTCCTGCCCTTGTGCACCTCTGTGTGTGTGTGCGTGTGCACGTTTTGGCACTTCCATCTCATCTTGCCCCGGTGGTGGTTCTGTTCAGAGGCTGGTCCTTCCTGCTGCTGACATTGAGATGCTGCAGCCAGCTCCCTCCTCAGGGTTGGTGGGAACAGGGGCTGGAGGGCAGGAGTTGAGCCTGCCAGCTTCCCTGCTGTCTCCAGGCTGCAGGACTCTGCTCCAAGCCTGGGTGGTGGGTTCCCAGCCCATGGTGCTCCCCTGTCCTCAGTGCCAGCTATAGGAAGCAATAGCCAGAGGCTGGTTCTGTAGTGTAGGTGATTCCTGGAGCCCAAAACTGTGCAAGAACACAGGGGTCCAACTGTGTGAATGCTCCCGTTACACCCAGCAGGTCCTCTAAATACCTGCAGCACATCTGCTGTCCAGCCCCCAGGGAGGAAGGTGCATTCCAATGGACCCTGAGCCCCCAGCAGTGGGAAGGGAAAGAGGAGGCTTGACCCAGAGCTGAGTCGTGAATAATTAACATGAATCAAGGGCTGGTAACTGCATGACTGTCACGCTCTATGTCAGCTGGCAGCGTGACAGGGGCAGCCTGGAGGTGTCCCCAGGGCTGCGGGAGGCTGATGGGGGCAGGAGCCAGGTCCTCGCAGGTGCAGAGGGCTGGAAACCTGCTGCAAGCTCTCACTTGCCTCTCTCTGGCTCTGTTGCAGAAGGACAAGAGGACATCATCCTGTCATATGAGCCAGTGACACGGCACGAAAGTAAGTCCTGGCGCTGAACTACCCTGTGCCCAATTCCGTGTGGGCACCTGTGTCCCTGGCACAGCCAGGGTGACCATTGCAACTCTTCTCTTCTGCCGTACAGCATGATGCTGAGAGAACACAAGTAGAGTTCCTTGTCTGTTGCATGCAGTTGGGCATCGCACGCTGCCTTGTGGGGCTTTCCCTGGCCTTGATTGCCCCTTTTTAATCAACAGAAAAGACTTGTGATCTGGTCTGCCAGACCGAGGGAGAGGTCCAGACTTAAAACTGAGCTGTTCTTTAGTCCCCAGGACACCTTTATCCTTTCCTGCCTCGGGCCAGGTCCCTGCTGCAGAACACCCCCCTAGCCCTTGGCGTTTGACCCTGCTCCGATGCTCGGTCCCCACAGACCCTTTCACAGGCTGAATACTCCCAGCCCCTGTGGTCTGTCCTTCCCAGAAGCTAAGTCAGACTTTTGGGCTCTTGTCACTCTCCCAGCATCGTCCCCCAGCTCTCCCAGTTTTCTGACTCCTGCCCTGACCAAGGGAGCAGCTTTGCTGATCTGCAACCCCAGAGACCCACAGCACCTTCCCTGGGGCCGTGCAGATGGTTTGGGTCAGATGAGAAGGAGATGTTGGCCGTGACCAGGACATCAACTCACACGGAGGAGGAGGCACCCTTGGGTGCCCGTGTGAGCAGGGAGAGGCAGGTCAGCTGCCTACTGCATCGACGGGGCCTCAGCTTGTGGTTCTTGTTCACAGTTCACTATGCGAGGCCGGTGATCATCCTGGGGCCAACAAAGGACCGAATTAATGATGACCTCATCTCCGAATTCCCACACAAGTTTGGTTCCTGCGTGCCCCGTAAGTCCCAGCTGGTGCTTGGTGCCCTTGTGGGAGGGAGAGCGGTGGCTCCGTTACTTGCAGGATCCAGCCTGCAGCGTGGCAGGGGGCCAGGAGCACGTGGGGGCTTTCTCCTTCCCGGGGGGTTTGGTGTGCGTTCTGTGGGTTCACTGATGATGCCCACTTTCCTTCAGACACTACCAGGCCTCGTCGCGAGAACGAGGTGGATGGACAAGACTACCACTTTGTTGTATCCCGCGAACAGATGGAGAAAGACATTCAGGACAACAAGTTCATAGAGGCTGGGCAGTTCAACGACAATCTCTATGGGACCAGCATTCAGTCAGTGCGGGCAGTGGCGGAGAGGGTGAGTGTCTAGTGGCATTCCTGGGACTGGGACACATCCAGCCCAGACCCAGATGCGTGTGGCAGTTCCCTTCGTCTCCCTGTGGTGTTAACAAAGGGCTGTAACAACATTTAAGTGAATGCATTATGAGCTTCTGCTCCCTCCGTAGCCCTGCCAAGCCACGTGGCTGCTTTTTTTGGCCGCGTTATTCCACCTCAGTGTCATACCTCTGTCGCTCAAACTCCACCCAAAAGCTCCGCATGGAACCAGACTCATGCTTTGGAGCTCACAGGGCAGAGGTAGCTGGCTGCCCTTGAAGCAGCAGCGTTTCCTCTGTGAGATTACTGGAGTTTACTGAGAGGTCATAAATTGTTTCACGTGTTCAGAAAAAGACTCTGTCCCTTTTGCTGCTGTCCTGCCTAAGCAGGCGATAGCATAAGGCCACTGGGAGCTGGCTTGTGTCTCAGGACTGGTTTTCCATCTCTGTGTCTCCTCTCTCTTGTAAGTGTATCTGTATAAGCAAACTGTTTTCTGCAGGGATTAGACTGTGTGGGTAGGTCTGATCCTATTTGTCTCCTTTCCAGGGGAAACACTGCATCCTGGATGTGTCTGGCAATGCTATCAAGAGGTTGCAACAAGCACAACTTTATCCCATTGCCATTTTCATCAAACCAAAATCCATTGAAGCTCTCATGTAAGTGCAACGCTATGTTCTGTGCCTCTCCAAGACGAGCGGCTCTGGCGTGCTGGGAGTTTGTATGTCTGCTGCCTCTGCTTTTCAGGAAACAGTGGAGGTTGCTTCTGGTGCTGAACTTGTCTCTGTTAAGAGGAGCTAGGCCCACAGCCATCTTTCTGGTGTCCCTCCCTGTCTAATGCCACACTGCATCCAGGCTGTATGGATTGCTGTAGCTTAAAGCCCTGCATTCAGCCTGAAGAGGATTATCCATGGGAAATGTAAAAATGCTCCCAAATGTCCCTGATGTGACCTGCTCCCCTGGACCCTGAGTCCAGCCAGGAAGGCTGCTAACAGCCTGTAGTGGTGGGTCACAGGTGGATGGTGGCTGAGCCAGGACAGCCCTGGGGAACAAAGAGGAGATGTTTCCTGTGTGCCTGAGGGAGACCTTCTGCTTGTCCTGCTGCTCCTGGCCCCGAGGAGCGCAGGCTGGAGAGGATACAAGAGCTGAGCTTGCAGATCTTCTGAGAAGCAGCAGAGAATATTAACTGTGAAGAGATTCAGTAACTAGAGATGTAGTCTGAGGTCAGAGGAGACTCTGCTGGCACCGAGGGAATTGGGAAAACCCTTTCTCAAGACAGAAGGGCTTGAATTGCTTCTTTGGGTATTGTATGAGGATGAGGGAACCTACGTGTGGAGGGTGGTGACAGGCTCTGGAGAGGCAGAGACTTCTGCAGTGGTCTTGCAAATTTGGAGGGTTGTCTAGATTTGAGTCCAATTCTGTGCTAGAGTGAAAGAGGTGGGGGTGGCAACAATGGGATGCTGGACATTAAGATGAAGTGCCAAGGCAGCAAATAGTTTGTGGGGAGGAGTCCTGCCTTTCAAAGCCAGATCATGCACAGTGTCCATCTCCTGATGTGCAGAGGCTTCCCAGGCGCCCTGGCTCGATGCGCTATTTTTGCTTCTGTTCATTGCTAAGAAAAAGAGCTAAGTTTCCATTTCTTTTGTACACGGCAGGGAGATGAATAGGAGACAGACGTACGAACAGGCCAACAAGGTCTTTGACAAAGCCATGAAACTTGAGCAAGAGTTTGGAGAGTATTTTACAGGTGAGTGTTCTAAGCAGGCTTGTATCCGATTTATTTTGTTTTTCTGGCTGGCAGCTGTGACCTCCCTACCAGCACTGTCTTACTGCAGGGTCATGGGAAAATGTCCAGCTTCATCAAAGCAAAAAAGAAATGGCACTAAGCCAGCAGTGCCCTGTGGAGGGACTGTTCCAAGATCAGCGGATAAGAGTAAACCAGCTCTAGAGAAGGAGACAGGTTGTCGGGCAGGATTTTTAGAGTTTGTGAACGCCTATCGCCAACTTTAATAATAATAAAAAAAGAAAAAGTCTCCAGGCAGGGTAAGAACACATGGATTCAGGGAGCTCCAAGGCTACAGAAAATAGAACTCCCTGCATGGGGAAAAATGGGAGTGTTTTCAAAATGAAAAAAAGAATCATTTTAAAGAGGAAAGATAAAAAATTAGTGGCCTAAATGGTGGAAACTGTCCCGAGTTACTACAACATCTCCCAAGAAAAGGCTGGAAGTTTGGCTAGCTTCCTAAGTAGTCTTTGCTGAAGAGCCTGGCAGGGGCTGCCTGGCAGGGGTGCCTGCAGAGATGAGCTGCTCATGACACGGGCGTCCTTGTGCATGAAGGAACTGATGTTTGTAACAGGATTAATTCTAGAAAATCATGGACAGGCAAAGAGGCAGAGAAACCGGCCTTCCTTCAGGGCACTGTTTCCTATAAAGTTGAGGAGGGATAATGCTGTCCAATCCTGTATTACCCAGCTAACAGCTATCAGGAAAAATCCCATGCAGAACACTTCCAGATATGTGTCTCAACTGAGCAAATGTATGGGTACAAATGGCATAAAAGTTTTCCCCAGATGTGTCCTAGGCAGCAGTTTCAGAGCTGCCGGCTGCTCTTCCAGGAGGAGTGCAAAGGAAGCACACACTGCAGTTTGCCAGACGCCCCTGGCAGGTCAATGTGTGCTTGAACAGTGAATCTGAAGTTGACCTGGAGAAGGAACACCCTTGGCTGAAACCTGTTGTTGAAAAAAGTGGGTAATGGGCAGAGAGGTGGTAGCTGTAACAAGCTCCGCCAGGGGAGGTTCAGGCTGGATATTAGGAAAAAATTTTTCATGGAAAGGGTCATTGGGCACTGGCAGAGGCTGCCCAGGGAGGGGGTTGAGTCACCTTCCCTGGAGGTGTTTAAGGGCCGGGTGGATGAGGTGCTGAGGGACATGGTTTAGTGATTGATGGGAATGGTTGGACTCGATGATCCGATGGGTCTTTTCCAACCTGATGATTCTATGATTCTGGCACCTCAGCACATGTGCTGGGCACACACCTGCTAATCCGTTCGAGGCCCTCGTTCGCTGTGGCACAGTAGCTGCAATGCCGGGGCCAGCTGCCCACAGCCTCGGCGCGGGGCTGTGACACAGTTTGCAAAAGCTGATTAGCAGCCCGTTGTGGAGAACCCAGCAGCACTTCACAGGCGCAGGTGCGAGGAGCTCTGCCAGCGCGGGATCAGCGCTCACTAATCCCCTTGGACACGCTGGGTTAACTCTGTGTCATCGTGTGCCGGTTACAGCTCCTTGGACACGGGTTGTCTCATTCATTGATCTTGTTGGCCGTGCCACACCAGCCCCCTTGATGCAGAATGAAGGCCTTTCCTGTAGGCTGTGGCAGGCAAGGCACAGTGCTGCCTGATGCTCAAGGTCTTCTTGTTCTTTCCTCTTCCAGCCATCGTACAAGGAGACTCTCTTGAAGAGATTTACAGCAAGATCAAACAGATCATTGAGGACCAGTCCGGGCACTACATCTGGGTCCCGTCCCCAGAGAAACTCTGAAGATGTCCCCAAGCTGCTTCCCTGTGAGCAGAAGATTTCCGATGTCCCACCCCACCCAAGCCCTCTGCCCCGAGGGGGGGGGATATGAAAACTATTCCTGCCCCCTTTTTTAGATTGTTGCAAAATTGAGTTTTCTAGTCCTGTTTCTTTTGTTGGGTTGAACTCATCTCGTTCATCACGTGACTGTTCCCACCGTTCCTGCATGGACCTTCCCACTGCTCTATTAGAGACAGATGAGAACCCATTCAAGGTCGTTTTTTTATTATTATTATTATTATTAATTATTATTATTATTATTATTATTAACGAAACCAAGAATCAAGATGGGAGGAGGCGGCTAAGGACTAACGTATGAAACAAGTGAAACAATGGACTCTGAGCACGTGAGCTGTATCAGAGCTCCAGGGGCATTTTTCCAAGTGTGACTGTCTAGCAGCTCTGAACATTGCGACAGAAAGGCAGCAGAAAGCATTTTATTTATCTGTATATGTAATTTATATATAATATATACAGAGATATTATATATATATTATATATATGTATGTGGACTAGGAAACCTGAGGGAACTCTTTTAAAAGGTATTGTATTATTGCAAAGATCTTTCAGTTTCTCTGTCCCAGCCACTGGGCGCAGGGAGTCCACTTGAGCAGGAAGAGCTCAAAACGGTACAAGGTGCTTCGGAAGCGTCTCCCGTCGGGGCCAGCCTCCTGCCAGCCGCCCCAGGTCTGTGAGGCAGAGAGAGAGACTCGTAACGCTGCCTGTGCAGAAGGACCAGGGGTCCAGAGTAAAACAGCAAAGAGCAGCAGCTGATCTGTGTGAGGCTGGGAGACAGAGACTGAGCAGGAGGCTGCAAAGCAAGAGAATGGATGATACTACATATTAAATTGCACATTGTTTTACACACCACCTTACGTGTTTGCATGAGAGGTTTCCTTTTTGTTCTATTTTTTTAAGCTAATTTTAAACCAAAACCATATTGTGTTGCTGTGTTGGCTTTTTTTTTTTCATTATTCCATTTTTTTTCTCTTGTTAATAATGAACTGAATGGGTATAAAATCCAGTTTTTTAACTTATTTTTTAAGCTGGCTCTATTGTAAATAGAATCTAGATCTGCGCTGTTTGGTTAGGAAATACTCTACCGGCCACGTGGAACAAATGTACTACCTGTCCTGTGTTGCTGTGGAAAACCTGGGACGTTGGGCTGGCCCTGTACCTGTGGGTGCAGGTGAAATGACCCGTTTTAGCTTGTGGCAGCACGCTGGCCTTCCCTTCTGCATTAGCCACTGGCAGGAAAAGCCCCCAGCTGTGCCTTGGATGGATGCTCACTCTTTTCCAATAAGTAACAGAATTGAAAAAAACTTCTTTCCTCTCTTCCTGCTCCGTGCCCAGCACCCGGCTGTGCTGTGCCGGTGGCCTTCCCAGTGGAAGGGCCGTTCTTCCAGCACTGCAGGGACCTCGCCTGCTGCTCGGGGAGCTGGGGCTTGGCAGGTGAACACTCAGCCACTTCGCTTGGTTCCATCTGTGACATCTCCGCATAAAACCATTCTCTGAAATTGGGCTCTGCTCCCTCTCTCAAAGTCACCTTAGAGACCCAAATCGGGTGCCCTGCACTCCCAGGGCCGTGGGGCTGGGGGTGCCAAGCTGTGCATCTCTTGAGTGAGGTGACTGTCGGTGCTGGCCCTAAGGTGAGAAATGTCTGTCTTTGAGGATACTCTGGCTTCAACACTTGAACAGGGATCCACCATGGGAACAGAGCTTGGTGTGAAGCCCAGGGGAGCTCACACAGCCCTTGGGAAGCAGCTCTGCTGCTGGGTACTCGGTACCCGGAGAAGAGTGCTCCCGCTTCACAAAGAACCAGCGAATGCTCTTTCTCGGAGACCGTGCCAAGCGCCAGAACAAAGGAGGTCACCATACGAGCATGAGCAGGTAAGTCTTGGCTCATCCTCCCTCCTCCTATTTCATAGGGATAAGTGAACGTGGGGGATGCAGCTCCTATTTCCTGAAGGTAACAGTTATCCATGCGGCAGTCGCTGCATGGTGTGCACAGGCCACAGTTGTCAGTGTGAACGACAACTGCTGTAAGGCTACGTGTGCTGTCTGGTGAGAAGCTGTCTTGACTCCTCCTGCATCTCAAGGAGCCGTGCGGGGCCCAAGCAGCTTCCTGGGACAGAAAGCAGCGTCGCAGAAAAGATGCGGCTGCTAGAATGGTGGAGGGCAGGAAGGATTCCACTGTCAGTGGGACCGATCCGAAAGGAGGAAACTTTGGGAATGGATTCCTGTTCAACACCGAGCCCCCCGTGTCCTGCTGGTCCTGCTCCAGCTGCTATAAACGTTGGTCCCTTGAGAAGTGGATTAAGTGAAACAAAAGTCCTTAAAATGCTAGTCACGCTCTTCCTCTCTTTTTTTTTTGTTTATTTTTTCCTTTTTTTTTTCTTTTTCCCCCCAGTAGCGTGTCTCCATCTACCCGAGTCACATGGAGAAAAAGATTATGTACTCCATGACATAGCTGACAGTATCGAATCGATCATGACAACACCAGTTGGTTACCAGTGTTTCTTCCAAGGAGACATATATTTTTAATAAACAGAGAGTTGCAAAGAACTCTTGTCTTTGAGACCTTCTTGTATGCAGAGTCCTTCATTGTGTGCCACATCTGTTTTTTTGGCGCTCATCTTGGCAACTACTGATACGGTCTCCATGGTGAACTTAACTATTGGCAGTTGTTTAAGAAAAATGCTTTATTTTTAGTATAAGGTGGTCACTGAGAGCTTGCCTAAAAGAAAAAAAAAAGAAAGGAAGTGGGGTTATTTACAGCAGTAACCAAGCCACTGAAAGGCTCTTTTGGTTGAGTTGCTGTAACAGGTTGACCCATGTCATGACTTGACACGAGAAATGTATCTTAGGTCACAGCTTGAACTGTGGGGAGTTTGCTTTGCAAACGCGTATCAAATAATAGGGTTTATATGCTCCAACACAATTATCCTGTATTGGCTATAAAGACAGTAAATATATAGTTCTTTTAATATAAACATCTTTTTACAGTTTAACATGCTGTTTAGACATCAGAGAGAAGAAAGAAGTTGTAAAGACAACTATCATCTTTTCCTAGTAGCTTTAAGTGCAGAGAACAGGAGCATCCACTGGAAGACAAGTGTCATGAATGGGAATGCAGTATATATTCCTGCCTGAATCTGCTTTGTGATTTAGCTGAGCTAACTGAAAGGTGAGAGCATTGTGGTTTTTAAATCTTGAATGTTTTTTCCTTTCAAACTGCACGCAGAAGTAAAGTAAGATTTCAGGGGACCAGGGGTGTAGCACTGAGCACAGGCATACAGCTGGCAGACAGGGCACAGTTTATGAAGCTTATTGGAGAAATAAAACACAGTTTAGAAACTCCTTTAACTGATCAGATCAACATTCTCAGGGTGGTGTTTGGCCATATGAGATACTAGAGGATTAAGCAGTTGCTAAGCAGATCTGATGCAAGCATTGCTACTCCCAAAAATCAGCATTTCCTTATGTAGCGATGGATTTGGAATGATGAAGTTGTTGATGTAAAGCATCACAGGAACATTGTCTGTTAACGGCTGCCACAGTATCTGCCAGACTTCTCCATACAATCTGCCAAGTTAGTTCCAGTAAATCTGAGGTGCAGCACTTGGATCTGCAGCACATGGATCTGCAGATGCGCCTCCCTAAACAATCCGTGATGTGTCCTGAGCTGATGTCGTCTTGATCTGTGAATCCTACAGTGAAACATTAGGGTTCCAGTGCAGAGAAGAGCATGGGGTTATGTTCTTAAACGGTGCCGCTCCTGTAAGGTGGAGACGACCACTAGAAGAGTAACCAGCATGCTAAGAGAATGAGGGTGGTGTGAAGGGAAAGAAGAACTTGCTCTTTAGAAGCTTTTTAACAAGCTTTTTTCTGGTTAAGGACAAATTGCTCTGCTACCATGACCTTTGCAAAGTCCTTCTGGACCATACAATAGCAGATCATTGTCGCCATAAGGGTCCTCTCTCATTGTGAAACGCAGGAGGGTGGTTCTCTCAGGATGTCCTGCTACAACAGGGATGAAACTAATCTGCCCTAAGACACTGCTAGAAAATTAGGCCATAAGCTGCTTGTGCTTTAGAAGAAACATGTCCGTGCGTCTGTCTGCAGCTCTGGCTCATTGACTGCCTCGGCCCTTGTTAAGCAGAGGAGCGCAGGATCGGTGGGGCTACAGGAGAGGGGTTTTAAAGGAATTTAATAGTAGTTTTCTCAAAATCTTTCTCCCCATTGGTGCCTGAGATGGAGGCACCTGGACAGCTGTCTTAGAGACACCTTTTCTCACTCGTGATGCTTGGCAGCAGACCCTTCAAGGACTCCTGTTCTCTGGTTTCTGCGGGCTGTCACAGCAGGATTCACGGCACTAAAGCGTCTGCTGTGAAGCAGGTGAAGTTATAATGACATTACAGGTGTCTCTTTCCTTAATAAATCCTTAGACATCCCTGACTTTCAGTGTTTCGTTTAGATCCTTTGCCTCCAAAATGAGGGTCATGTTGTTTGACTTGAGGTTTTTTTAACCCTAAGGAAAAACATGAAGTTGTTTGGGTCGGTCAGTGCAGCATCTGTTAAAGGTGCCAGCACACAGGAGCAGTGTGGGACCTCGTTGGGACCACACTTGGCTCACCACAGGGGTGATGATGATATTTCCTCCCTTAGTTCCAGTGCACGACTTGAAAAAAGCTTCTGCACAATCCTCTAATGAGCTTCACCCCTCTACCAATTACCTTGATTCCTGATTACTGTCATCACTTCAGTTCTAAGTGTGAGCGGCCAGACCAGCCCCTCTTCCTTCCTGCCTCCAGAACATCAACAGCAGCAAAGCTCTCCTCAAATGGGATGGCAGGAGGGAGCCCAAGGTGCATCCCAAGTGGAAAGCTGCTGGAAATCCATTTGCAGTCAGCACCTCTGGGTGAGAGGAGGCAGAAAGGGCTCCAGGGCTCAGCAGATTCGGCTCCATCTTTTCTGCCCTGCACAGAAGCCACAGTCCTAGTGGGAAAAATGGTGAAAATACCCTTTCTTGGAGCCATTCTCCAAGTCATGTTGCGTTTCCCTTGTGCCTCTGGAGTGTTCCGGCTCCCCCACCAGTTAAGAAATTATCGGATTAGGGGAAAAAGACAGGGCATAAAATCCAGGCTGGGGAAAGGGGGAAAATTTGCTCAACTACTGCCTTAGAAGGACACATTTGTGTCCTCAGAAGCAAGGAGGAACTCTGCAGTTAGGGGGCAAGTGTCCAGCTCACCCTGTCACCTCCACAGCGCTGTGTAAACCAGAAGCTGCTGCTGCAATGCCACCCCCTGGTGCAGGCAGCTAACATCTCAGGATTAGCACACAGACTCTTCAGCGGAAACAAAACAGGGATCAATACAAAGAGAAGGCTGGGCTAGGAACGAGCAGCACTGATTCCCCCTCCCCCAGGTTAGCTGCTGTTGGCTTAAAAAGATTTAGATCCCACGGTTATCCTAGCTGAGCTACTGAACTATAAAGCAACATTTAGCCTAGTAAAATAAGCACTGGACCAGCCTGCACCTACGCAAGCAAACTCTGTGCGCAAACACCTGCAAAGCAGAGTGAGTGCACAAAACTACCTATTGAGACTAGTCACTGGAAATCCAGCTAATTAAAGTCTGATTAAACCAGGAGAGGAATTCTTGCTCCATTTAAAACCTATGGTAAATACTGAGCCTGGAACAAAATACACAGTACAGAAATGTGCAGAGAAGCAGGGAGAGAGATCAGCAGAGTCTGTAACTGATCTGACCTAAGACTCTTTAGTAAAGTCTGTAGCATAAAAGAAATCAAACTGAATATCTCCCAGGAAAAAAAATTCAAACAATTCTGGCTTCAGGCATTTAACGCTTGCTGCCTTCTATGGCTGCGCATAATTACCTGCTACATTTACTGGGCAAACATGACCTTCTCCTCTGGTACAGTGTGTCACCTTTACTCGTTTACGTATTTGTGCAAGTCAGAACCAAGACCAATAATTAAAGCCAGCCCGGCAGGCACCAAGGAGCTGCTACAGGCAGTAATGGATACCTTGGACTCTGTGGCATCATCTACATTAATGCGATGCAGCAAACATCTCCAATACTCTGACTCTGAAAGAATTTTCTGTTGCATTTGAGGCCTGGCTTTTTATGGGTTCAAAGGTGTTTCATAGTTTAACAGAGAGCCCACTGTGCATTAAAGTGGCTCAGAGATCCGAATTAGACCTAGCAAACTAAACACACTTGCAGAGAATCCTCCTATGTGTCTTGGGAGCCGTCTGCATCAGGCAGCCCGGGGGATCCGCCTGGGTACCATAAACGGAATAGCACTGGAGTTCAGTAGAAGTGGCTTCCACTGCTTATACCACCTCAGCCTGAAGAATCAAGGCCCTGTGGTAGACCTCGGGAACAAGAACACACACGTAACCTCCAGCTGAACATAATTATTTTTGCTTGCATCTCTGCATCCTGCTTGACTATTTCCACAAAGGTACCTTCCCATTTCTACCACTACATAGTTCTGTGTTTCCGAGCCTGAAGAGGAACAAGACAATTAACAACAAATTCTCTAGCAGGGGCACAGCACAGGCAGCACAAGACTCAGCTGTAGCATCCAGTATCTTGCTGTTACAAACACCAGACCCTATAAACTTCCCAATACTTCCCTGGTTGCCACCTTCAATGTAATTCACTCCTTTAGGCCCTCCCAGTCTCACACTGTTACCCAGAAGCTGATAGTAACCTGTGCAGTACTGAAAAGCATCCAGTACAATATATTCCTGCTTGACGTTGCTAAAAATGCCACGCTGACTCATGTGCCTGCACATGCCTTCAGGAAATGACCCTGCACAACAGACACGAGGATGTGGCTGCTATGCTAAAGGCAGGTTTCCAGCCTCAGCTGTAGGACACAAAGTGGTGCCTCGCGCACACAAAAAGCAGGAATCGCTAATATTTGCTTTGCTTTGACACTGAAAAGAAGACAAGACATGGAGCATTTTACAGAGACTGCAACGCAGCTACTTTTTTTAATTACTTCTTGGCCCTGACCACTGCATTACACACACTACTAAGCGCTTATTCCAGAGCACATTAGGCTTTCAGAATGGACTATGACCAATGCCATTTCTTCTTCTCTATAGCCACCATCCTACTGTTAGTGGCCCTGTCCTCTGCCTGAAGAGGTTTTAATAATCTGGTCCTAAGCAAAATATATTTTTAAATTCTAAAAACAAAATTAAACACATATTAATCTCAAACTAGATGATCTTACAGCTGAAGGACACTGCTGTCCATCAGCCCTACCTTGTGTGTCATGTTTGTAAAGAATAAGCAGCAAAGCACTTTTAGCTCTCTAGTAAGCAAACCAGAGAGTTCCTCAGGGTGCCTGAATATCCTCTGGAAGAAACAGCAAAAGAATCCACTTCTCGGCTGTATCCCAGTTACAGATCATGCAAATGGATACGTGGTCTGTCACACAAGAGACACAACAAAGTTTTGCTTTGACCTGCCTTGTACCTGCTCACTACAGCGCAGCAGCCCTAACTGAAGAGCAGTCAGTATACATCTACCACCTACAATACCCACCTCATTTTCTAAGCCAGCAACTGATAGCCTGAGTCTGTGCTGAACAAACCTCCCATTCTGCGTATATCTGGGCTCTGCCAGAACCCCTGTATTGGTCCCCAAGCACTCAGAGGGCTTTACTGGAGCGCACTTTGCTCCTTCCTACTGCAGTCGCCTTTATTTCTTTCCAGAGAAGGGATTCATGGCCTCATGCTCATGTGCAGGCAGAATGCAACCACGATTTGTCCCCCAGAGTTAGGACACCAAGTGTCACAGAGCACATCCATGCTACAGGACCGAAGACAACACTCAGGCTGTTTCTTCTGACTTCTGAACCAGCCAGTGAAACAGCAACAGTCGCACAGAACTGTTTCTTAGCTCCCCCTCTCCACACTCCTCACAACCAACGGTGAATTTCAGGTGGTTGACTGGTAGTCAGGTTTTCTGCTGTGTTCATGCAGCTTCAGCCGTTTCTCAGCCCAGCCTTCAGCAAAACCAGTTTCTTGGGGTTCGGTGCCGAGTTCTTACTGGTAGCCTCACACAATAAGATTAGCTTTGTTTATGCCTGCTTGCTGAATATCCACGTGGACCAAAGCCCAACTCATTCAAACAGGAGGAGTGCACCCATCATAGCAGTCTATAAACAGCCACAGCTTTAGCTTCTCCCCTGAGCTAACCAGTACCTCCTCTTTTTTATTCTAACTGAATTGTGAAACTGGGAAACAGCTCTGAATTCTTGTCCATACTGAAAACTAAACAATCTGATAAATATTTATGTAGGAAGGCAGTCATGATGTCCAGAGGAGATGCCTGGTCTTGGAACACTTTTATTTTCATCACTGACACTTTCTACTAAAATCAGGTATTTAAGCGAACCTGTTACACAACAGCAGGTGCATCTCATGAAAAAGTTAAGTATTTATTTCTAACTGTTGTATAGCTCCAGAGAATGAAAACTACTTCCTAGAGGAAAAAGATCACATTTATTCAATAAACACTTCCTAAAAAGTACATAACTAACAAGAAGGAGATCCTGGTTTCTTTTCCACTGCTCGCATGACCCCATGACTTCACAGCACTAACGGCCTCTTTCATTCAGCAGAACGTTGCCAAGAGAGACTGCTGTCCTTCTGTAGTGCAGTTGTAGCTTTCATTTTAATTCTACCTTTAGGAGAAACCTTTTGCTCTGTCCAGTTTGTCCAGAACCTCACTATAAAGACCAATCATCTGGAGAATAAAAGCATCACAGTTGTCAACAAGGATTGATAGAGTTCTATCATTCAACTAGATAATACAACAAAGCAGCAGGGATAAGAAGCAAGGGAATAGGTGGGAGACTTCCACCAGCTTCTAAACCTAAAATCTTCAGATTAAAGATTTTTACATAGATTAAATACAGTGGTTTAAGAAAAAAATAACTAAACTGATGCAACCTAAGAAAGGTGGTTTTACTTTTACTGACACACAGCACAGTTCACAGCTGAATCCTCAATCAGTGAATAAACCTATTCACGAAATCACAGAGCAGCTGAGGTTCAAAGGGAGTAACCTCAATTCTTACTGCCTTAACTGTTAAAATGGTATAAAAGTTGCAACCAGCTCCTGATTGCCCAGCTCGCATGTAGGAGAGTGAACAATGACTGCATACACCAGCCAGGCTGCACTCTTCTGCAATCAAGGTATGAGCACCAGCCAAAAGCTATAGAGAGAAACTCACTCATGACACAGTAAGAAAAAGTGTAATTGCTTTCTACAGAGGTACTACACCTGAAAAGATGAGCTTTAATGATTTTATTCACATCAGCATAGACCCTATTTATAAGACTCTAGGTTATATTAGAAACCAAGCTTCAAAGTATTCGTGCAACAGCTGATCTAAGTCAACTGGGACCGCAACTTGATTTAGTGAAAGCAGGCCAGGTACAGGGGTTCTCCAATGACCACAAATAGCCAGAAGTTTATCTCCCACCCAGTAAAAGGACAATACATTATTCTTTTTACTGTCTATCAAAACTTTTCTGCCCTCACTTCGAAAAAATCTCTCAGCATCAAGCTCCCTCAAAGTATTCAGGTACCATGCTTCTCCTCAAACTCTTTAAAGATCATCTGTAGTGGTTTCTTCACACAGATCCTTATCTCAAATTCAGGCCAGACATGCAATTCCCTATACTCAAATCAATCTGCTTATACTTACATGGCTTTCATAGCTTTTCTTCAGAGATCCTAACTGATTGAGGAAACGCATTCCTAATCCACACCACTGCTCAGCTTCCTTATATTTGCCAACGGTATACTGAAATATTCCTGTATTCCAGGCTCTTGTCATTAACCAAAGGACTTCTGTCTCTGGGTAAGCATCCTGGAGTAGCAAACAAGAAACAGCAGCTGATTAGAAAATAGACACCACATTAAACCTCACCAGTCACGACCGCATTAGAGTTTATAGTGGGAAAACAGTTGTAGGTTATTTTCTCCTAAGCAAAGGACAATTCCATTAGCCATCCTGTACATTACAGTCCATCCACACCACTGTCAAACAGCTTGTTTCCAATCTACATAAGCAGTGCTGCAGTTACCTATTGGCAGGCCAGAAAATACAATTCTGTGGGACTGGGAATGATTCTAGAATGGAATTAAGTTTTCCAACAGCCTATCTGCAGACAGGCTAAACTCACTGCCACAGTACTTTCCAGTTTGTCCGAACAGTACTGAATAGCAGGACGTAGATGCTCACTGATCTGGAAAACTGATCTGGAAAAGTAATCTGCATTTAAAAAAAACATATTCAGCATAAGAATGTAGAAAGCAAGAGAAGGAAAGACAGATGTTCTAGCTCAAGATGCTTCTTACACAGGCACTGAAAATTTGGCCTTAAAAGTCTCTAAAAAAGCCCTTACAACATCCACAGAAATTCATAATTCAGTCATAAATATCCAAGAAGCATTTCTTTTGAGCTAATTTTGGTGTATCTTTTTACTGAAGAAGTCTTAGCTGCCCCACATATAACAGCACACAATGCTCCATCCACTGATCATTCTCAGTCTCATAAGAATTATTGGAAAATTTGCTCAGGACCATCTCTCAGTCTCTTTTTCCTGTTCAACTCACTGTGCTGCTGACCACGTTCAGACCATCTTCAAAGTAGTCCCACACCTCCTGCAGTACAGAGGCATCCAAGTCTGTTATTCCAGTCGGCAAAGAAAGATTAATCAAACTATGTAAGCATTTGCTGAGAATTGAAACAAAGCAAAAGATGAAACATTAAATACCATGTGCACAAACAGCTACATTTTAGTATCAGCAGCACACAAACTTATGTCTCTATGATTGTCACAGACACATCCACCTTGGTGCTTACTATGCTCACATTCTTATAGCAGTAACACACATTTTCCCAGTATCAGATCTCATTCATACAAACTGTGCAAAAAGAGAATCAAGTGCAGCAAGTACTTCATTATGGCCATCACTGGGCTCTAGAGTAGCACAGAAGGAAAGACACAATATTTTCTAGGGCACTACACTGACAGTGAGAAAAAAGTACCTTTTCTAACTTCACCAACAAGAAATAAGTAGTCAGCACTCTCACAAAATCAATAGCAAATACACAGTTTCCCTAAACTGGTCTGTATCTCTCAGCATGATGTGAGAAAGGTTACATTAACCATTGTCTTAGCCCAGGGGTTACTGCAAGGAATTTGGAAAGAAGGGAAAATATCTGTTATGGAATACAAGTGAGAGAGAAGGACACATCAGGTTGCTTTTCAGATTCCGTAAGGTACAGCTGTTAGAAAGCAAGTTATCCAGCAAAATAAATCACACATGTACTATGGCATTGTATCACTAACTTACAAGTCATGGCTTTCTTCTCAGCCCTTAATTTCACTTTTGCTTCATTATCTTCAAAATGCCTAGTTCACTGCTTCAGGGTAACATTTAAAATTAATACCTTTGTCACAAGAAATAGCCAGAGACCTCTTGTGGATCCAATTGTAATTTCCATTCCTCAGTAGATTCATTTATTGGAAATATGACTGTTTCAGAAAATATACCAACTAAACAAATTGCAGCTAACACATCTATTACAGTCAGCCTTGAGAGGTATATTGGTTGGCCAGCAAGAAGTGAAACCTTGCCCATAAGCTAAAATCCCCTTTTTTTTCAAATTGCAGGCTTTATTCCCCATCAGCTTTTCCAGTCACAGGCTCATGGCAAAGCTACGTGGTAACACTAACCTAAATTTCACAGCATCAATGACAGGCTGCTTTCTATGAAGGTTTAGTGCACTCTTGAGAGCTTTCTTACACAGTACAGGATACCGAGCTGGAGATTCCATTGCTAATGCTTAAAAGCAAAAGAAAATAGAGAAGAAAAAAATTACCGGAGCCAGACTTCAATCTCATTGATCACTAAAATAAACTACAGCATGTTGCCAGCCTCCTTGTGATGAGCAACTGAAGAGATTTGCTCAATGCCTGGGCTGGTCAGAAGCTAGTGCTTCTCTGCTACTTTCTTACTGTGCGTGTTATCAATGAGGAATACAGGAAGAGCACAGTAGATTCTGTAATTTACAGGTACTTTCACGGTCATTTATTTCTGGTGCAGTAACCCAAAAATATTAGAGGGGGTTGTCTAAAGCGAAGAGCAATGCTTTATTTGTCCTCTTGTACACAAAAATCTGGATGGAAAAATTAGGCAGGAGCAGGATGTCAGTATGGTGTTTCCAAGCCCAGGTGTGTACTCCCTCAAGACAAGAGAGACAAGTAGGTGTTGTGCAATCCCACAGATTCCTTTTCAAAGATCTGTCATGGTAGATCTATCTTCCCTGGACTGTACTCTACACTCTCAAGGAAGCATGACTAGACCTTTGTGATCAAAGCATGGTACAGCATAGTAAAGCATTATTTACAAATTAACTACACTGACTTTAAGTTGAAACTGCATCCTACAACTTCTGTACTGAGGCATGAATCAGCTTGGGTCATTCTCCAGCCTTTGCCAGTCTGGAGCTTGTAAAAGTTTATCTGAATAACATTTTCCAGACTCAGAACCCGTACAAACATCTCAGGGTCCAGAGATGGAAGGCTGTCCAAAATTTCTGGTCCATCATCCACATAATACACTATTTCAAAACCGACATCTCCTAATGTTGCTAAGATCCCAAGCATCTTTACTTCAGGACAAAATACACATGATTAGACCTACTTTCTGCAGGCTGCACAATAAATGACAATTCTGGTCACCCCAAATGATCAATAAATGGCAGCAAAAGCTGTTTTTCATTAATTGAAGAATTATGAAAGTATAAATGCAGTCCTTACATGCAATGATTTCTAGTGTTTTGACCTCTATTTGTGGTTGCTCCCAGACTGACTCCATAAGGCTGGAGAGTGTTGGATCATTCAGTTTGGATCTTGCTTCAAATTCATAAAGCAGCAACAATGTGTCTGTTGGGTCTTTAGCAAAATCTCCTACAGAAGAGACACAACTGCATGTAGGTAATGTTTCATTTTCTTAAAGCCACACTGTGTACCATACAGTATAAATTTTGCTTCCAACAGGCTGGAAAACCACTAAGGTATTCGGATTTAACAGTAAAGCAAGTGTAACTCCGAAGCAGACTCAGATATCCAGAGCACAACCCCACCAACCAGCACATCTTGAAGTCTAAGTTTCTTATGACATTTTTAATGCATCTTAAAATGGAAACTCCACAGAGTCCCAAACCTATAACTAAAATGAAAGCAGACCAGAAGCCAGACAAGGAATGCCTAATGGAATTTTTCTACCAATATACTACAAAAAAAGGTGAAACATGCATCCTCCAGGCTAACAGCCACTCAGCATCTCAGCTGTCAAGTGAAAACATGCCCATCTCCGGTAATACCTGATCTAAACTGACATAGACTAGTCAGGGAACAGAGGATGGGTTTGGGTACTTCAAAGTACAGTAGTGGGACTTTCTGTCTTCTGAAATGCCTTAGATAGGAAGAAGCTAGCAAAACTTTAAAACAGTGCAAGAGCAACTCCATCTAGAGAAAAAACTTGGAGTTTCTTTACATTTAAGCCAGTACAGTCAACTCAACTTCACTTTGAAAGACTGTCCCACACTTGGCAGCACACGTACAAATAAAATCTGCAATGAGATACAAAAAACAGTAGCTGGCTTTGCCAATGCTTTTATCATATTGCTATATATCTGCTTCAACACCCTTCAGCTGAGACAGCAATTCCATGCACCCTGCATTTTTCATGAATACAGTGACTAAGTCTAGGAGTTACATGTGCTGAACAGACACACTTTGTAGCTTACCTGTTAGTTTCAGAACCTTCCAGATCTCCTTGCATGTCTGGAGATGTTGAAGGGCCTGAGTCAAAAGCGCCGCCTATGTTATAAAATTTAAGGAGTTATTTTTGTCATAGTTTTAAAAGCGAACAGAACATACATATCACAACTAATGGCATCTTTATTCTAACTACAAAATAAATTAAGAATCAGCCTAATTTGTACATCATCTACACCAGTTACTGTTTTAGGGTTTTTTCCTCTCTCTTTTTCAAAGACCTCCACATCTCAGACAAAGCCTCTTCACACTAAGTGTTCCATTGGTCTAGAAAGAACCATATTCTTATGGGACACAATTTATTTTAGCTCCCAAGCATAAAATAGTGCTATTGAGACTGACAAACCATCAAATCCCACATCACAAATTGCTGTGCATTGCTCTCCACAAAATTAAGTTTCTACCACAATCACTGAACAGCAGACTTCCGTACTTCCTTCACAACTACTGTACATCTCCCTTAATCTTCTTACCACAGTAAGTACAAAATGGTTAAAAAGGATGCATGCATAAAAAAACAAAAAAATGAGCTTTATCAACACCATACAGGTAACCACTTTCAGAAAAAGCATAATCCTAAAGATGCTGTAATTATCTGCCTGACCAACCAATATTTAGCATTATGTAATATATAAGGGTAGACTGAAATTCCTCTAAGAAAAGGTACTGCCATGACCCTTTGCTGATATAAATCTATTCACATTCACTGAAGCCAACAGAACTAATTTAAAGAAATCCAACATTTACAACTGCCTGAAAAGTTTGAGGTGCATTGATTCTAATTAACTAAGAAAGGTTCCCATACTAGCATTCTCAATATCCTGTTCTGACTGAAAAACACTAACATTTCAAAATAAATAAAAAAATACTACTCTGACACATGCAGAATCAGTTAACAGAGCAATGTCCTACCCGTTCAGAAGGTGTTACTTGTTGTCTTCCCATTTCCAGATCAACTGCAGCTGCCATTAACAGGCACGTCCTCTGAGCGATCAGAACAGCTTTGTCAGAAGGACAAAACTGGGACAACTGACAGCAAAAATAGGAAAAGGTAATGAGAATTCTGCCCATATAAAGCAATTTGCTCATGAACAGATGATTGCTGAGTCTCCTTTATGTTAGTGATCAGTTGTGAATAGTATATATTCATATTGCATTTTACTTGTACCATTACACAAGAAGATTATTTAAATATGAAGTGCAAAGCAGTGTTGGAATCCCCTCTCTGCTAACATACAAAACTGACAGTGTTGGTAGAAGTTCTGTATGGAGGTAAGGACTTGAGTACTTAATATGTTTGTACTAATGATCCAGTTTCTAAACCTCAGAATCCATTTATTTTAGAAATTTCTCACTGAAGTCTAAGTTTCTTAAGGCATTTTTAAGCAACAGAATGTAAAACATGACAATAACGCTTAAATTTAGATTTACGAGGCAATCTCCTCCTGGCAAAAGTGGTCTATCTTCAGAACATGGAAGCACGTCTCCAAGGAGATACCAGATGCATGGATATAACTTCTAACAGAACGACAGATGACAATATTCCTCAATCAGAGATACTATTAGAAAGAGTACGCACCTTGAAAGACAGCAGAAAAAAATCCCTCATCTTTTCTGGGCAGCTGCTGAACTGCACAGCTAAGTTCCAAGCTAACAAAGACATGAAAAAAAGAAGACTAGAATAAAATTCTTCAATGTTACATGTATGCCCATCTAATCTCTAGTAACAGGCAGTTCTACAATTCAGTTTCTTAAACAAATTATCATCAACAGCTCACTTGACAACAGCAAGAAATACCATTATTAGTGATTTGTTAAAGTAGCTTATTTGTGCTTTCAAATTTTGTATTAATAATTTCATTATAACCAAGTATCCATTCTACCACAGACCCTTCCCACATGGGCATGAATTGGAAGAAGCCTTTTTGTGCATTAGGAGACAAAATCAGTATCTGAATAAGCGTTGAACAAGACAAATTAAAGAAAGGAAAAAATCCACAACATTTTGAAATACTCTCCATTTTAACCCAGCAGGGTTAATACACGGCAATTAACCACACAATTCTAATTAGTAAATGGATGAGCCACCTAAAGACAGTCAACTTATTTATTAATGAGAATCTGACCTAATTACGTGTTTAGATCTTACAGTGATTTTTCAGATTCTAACTTTTTGTAGTTTATTTTTATGGTCTCCAAACTTGTTCTGTAAGTGAAGGGAATAACACAACAGCTACCCTATCACAGGCCTTGCATGAGTATTTGTCTTGATGGCTGACTTAAAACATTAGCCATACCAGATAGTTTCAGAAGACAGACAATACCGCAGGAGAACTTCAAGATTACTTAGGACCAAAGGTGACAAATTTTATAAATCTAATACATCTTCAAACACTTCTTTCTTCCTTAAGGTGGGGTTAAGTGAAGGTGGAGGGGTTTCAGTTTAGATCTTGAGAATGCTACCTACCAACTTTTCTAAACCAGTGAGCTTCAAGGATCCTCATGTCCCCTGTAAATTTCTCTTCTGTGGAAGACTCAGCAAGCCTCTTCTGAGCTGCAGAAAATGTGTTGTTCAATACATAAATAACACTTTCTGAACAGAATAAAAACATTTCCAAGTCTAATAACTACAGTACAGAACAGCTTTCCAAAACTCCCAGATAATCCCTAATGAAGAGTTATTCTCACAACATAAATGAATAGGCTTGATCAGAGAAGCTTATTAAAAAACACTAAAAGGTGCCTCAAAGAGCATTTCAGAAAACATATAACGAGGAGACAAAACATTTGGTTGGTATGGACCTAATCATATCATAAAATGTTCACAGATGGAAGAACTACAGAAAATGTAAATAAAACAAAAGCATACCCAAGGCCAAGTAAGTCAGCATTGAGCTGATATCTTCATCTCTGGAATCGAGGAAAAATTAGGTTTAGAAAATATTTCATTAACTTCCTTACAACAGAACACATTATTTATACTGGAATACAACATCTCTGTAGTTATGGATATAATCATCCTTCCCCCAACAAAGAAACTTATTGCATTTGAAGATGCAGAAGGACTATTGAAAGCCTGCAAAAAGTTTTATTGATCTGCAGGAGTTGTAGACGTACAGCAGGGGATTTTCTCAGTTCTTGGGGCTACAGGTTAAGCTTCAAACCCTATCGACACTAAGCTGTTTTCCTGACAGCTAAAATTCAGCATTACAGTTTTTGTACTTAAAAGCCAACACACTGCTTGTGAAGTGGCTCATCTTCAGCAAGGAAGGTTCCACTCTGAAGTTCTCACTCAGAACTTCTGTTAAAATATCACATCCTAGTGTCAAAGTTAAAGAGGTTAAAAGCTCACATTCCCCAACAAAAATACCTGACAGTCTAACACATTCATATAGAGGAAGGCAAAGAGCAAGTATTTAAAGGAAAGGTTTCACAAGTAGAAAAGAAGTTCTCATGTGATGTCATAAGGTCAAGTCGGGAACTCATCTGGGTGGACTTCTTACTAGCAAACAAACTACATCACTAGTACAACATTGCCAAAACAAGAAAATGGTTTTGCAAATGGACTCACCTTTTCTCTTCATTTTCTGCCATGATCTTTGACAGCATAAGACGAACCAAACACCTAAATATGAGACAAACAAGCAATGAAGAAACAAGATTTTTTTTTTCAACAGTGTACTTTCTTCTAGTTTTCTAGAAAGGATCCCACTTTTCTTTCTTGTGCTTTCAGCCTGCAGAACTCACAGAATTTGGAGTGTCAAACTGAGAATAAGATAACACTGTTTCCCACCCTACTGCCTCATTTTGTGTTTCACTTTGTTAAATCATGCAATAGTAAAGGTACTTTAACAAAAACTTTAAGCAAATACTGGAATAAATACATGAGTCTCAGAACATTTGTTTTTATAAACATAATGGAATATTTCAATAAGATACTGCCTCATCAGAGGATACAGACAGGTATTTTCACCAATGTATTGTTGCAATCTCTTTAGAACTGCTGTTAGTCACCTGTTCAAATCACAATATAATCATACAATTCAGAGCAACTAATACTGTTTGTTGGGAGAGACCTGGAACTTCTGTAGATTTTAACAGTTCAGGTTTGAGGTACTTGTGCAGCACCAAAAAGACTGATAACTCATCTTTCATCTACTCAGTTTTCTACCTTCCTCAATATAATAAATCCTCTTTGGAAAATAAACCAGAAAAAAAATCTCTTTCCTTGTAAATACATTGAATTCTCACTTTAAAGCTGCAAATAATTGTCGGCAATCTTGTAAATGTTCAGACAAATACTCCAAAGCTTTGATAGCCACAACTTGCTGTTCATTCTGAAAAAGAAATTAAAACGTGTTTTGTATAAACTGTGCTACCTCAGCTACCACAAAAAAAAAAAAAAACATACAAAACCCAAAGCAACAGCACATTCCAAAACTCTGTGCAGTCTATGAGCAGGAAAAAGAACAAAGGACTGTGCACAGAAGAGCCTCAGGGTCAAGAGTAAACCATAAGGAGAGATCATATGATTCCACGCACAGAGAGCCTAAGGCAAGAAAAGGATCAGTACAGGCTGGCAAGTCTTTCATGCCTCGCGGTGCTAGGAACAAAGCCTTAACAGGCAACCAAAAGCCTCTTCTAATTATGCCAATGTAATCAGACAGTTCAGATATCACACAAGTCACCAGTCAAGAGGCAAACAGGAGGCACAAGTTACTTCCCAGTCTTTCATTGCTGACCTGTGTGTATTTTGCACACAGGTTCCCCCTAGCACATCAAAGGTCAAATCCCAGATGCACAAAAAGACGTAACATTTTGCCAAGGAAAAGTTTACAGAAATACCCCATGTTATTTCCAGATGCCAACATTTATAACTCAGTAACCTTTATTTTCCTGAAGAAGTATTAAAAAAATACAATTTGTTTATACATGAAATCAATATCTACTTTGCATTACACAACACATCTGTGTGATACCTTGGTCATGGAAGCATGAAATACTTAAGAAATGCATGAAACACAGAAATATTAAAAGTAGGGCAGGGTACAGTAGTTACAGCTGTCCTGCTTATATCAATAAAGCAAAGTAAAAGCAACATTATCTGCTCTACCTCTAAAGCAATCTGGGCAGCTAAACTCAGGAGGTTGGTGCCTGTATTTTCATCCAATCTCAGCTTGTCTTCACATTGAGATGACTTTTCCGCTAGCTTCCCCATTTCGATAATTGTTTCCACAGCTGAAATACACATAGGGGAAGGTAATATTTTTTTCAGAAGCAATTGGCAGAGGGAAAGTTCTACTGTTTTAATGAGGCTTCAGAAACAACTTTAAAAAAATTATAGCCTTTCACAATATGAAAAAACAAGACAGGAAAACCTGACCATACCAGCACTTCTCCACAATTATGCATTTCCTCCTAGAGAGGTGCCAAAAGGCCATGCAAGCTACTAATCTAAGGAAACAAGGATGCCATACAAATGAAACTCAATCTCACATCCTTAATTTTGCTCTGCTAAATAACTGTCACCGAAGACAGAAGACTTTCTCTAATACATTGTCTGGGCATGATTCCAAGCTCCCACATCTTGGCTTATAGTAAGGGTGCCGCTACTTCTATGTTCAAACTGTGCTGTGGTTCCCACTCTGCATTATGTGAAAAAATTATGCTGTCATCAAAAAGATGTATAGAGAACAATTAATTGGCATAGAACTCACCAGAAAATAATCTCAGCATGTCACTCTGTATTCTAAGTGAGTACAGACTGTATTTCTCAATTTTCATTACTTGACCTAAGATCCTTATTAAAATACGAAATGGCAGAACACATTACAAGGAAGAAAGAGTGTACACAGAAACGGCCTCTCAGTAATTCATGTATTTTCTGGTAACTTCAGGCTCTACTTGTCCAGAGAAATTAAGAGCAGCAACAACTGTTCATTTAGCTCAGTATCCTTTTTTTATATTGTATATGCATATAAAAGAGTATTAGAAACAGTAAATGTACAACAATTCTCACCCTGGGATGCTACTACAGTTTACACCCATGAGAAGATTAGAGACTTCCTAGCCAGAGGCTCCATTCAGACAATATCAGATATGGCAATGGAGTCTACATCTTGCATATTGTGTACTAAAAGGATCCCACTCCAACAGTTTAAATCTCCAATCTGACAGTTTCGATGACTTTATAGGCCCTTCTTCTAACTACCCTCTATTGTGTCTTTCTCAAGATGCAGAGTCCAAGTCTGCTTAGGATTTAGTAATACATTTGGCACTTCTGCTCCTTGTAGTGGGACCTTTATCTTTCAAGTTCTACCTTTATCAGTGTCCTTCTCCATCACTGCAATCTTATAGACAATGAATTTAGTAAAGATGCTGTTTGGATCACACCTCTCTGCTTCTTTAACTGCCTCTTTAGCCTATTCACAGAGGACATAAAAGGAAATCAGCATAGTAACATCTCAAAATCGGTAATAAAATGCGCAATAGAAGATAGCTAAAAATATATATAAACTGTTTAGTGGTTACATTGTTGATATTTACAGCATTACTCAAGAGGTTTGGCTTAGCAACATCTTCCCTGGAAAGAAAAGCAAAATTAAGAGGAGCAGAAGACAGCACCAAAGGCAGACGATGACCAGACTGAGAAAAAGCCAATTCCTGAAAATTACAGCTACAGAATCAGAAAGTAAGAGAAGCCCTGAGAATGCTGAAAAATTAAATGCCCTTCTGTCACTTTGAACTGTGAAGTTGGAACACCCCCAAACAAGAAGGCCTAGACAGAAGCAGATGCACTTCTCTGCAAGGAGAGAGCTAACACATTGCTATGGGAAGTCCTAATGAGATACGTCAAATGTTTTTCCTGCCAAGGCTCATCTCTCCTGAAGAGAGGAGGACCTCTAATTTGATAAGAAACGTGATATACAGAGGCACGGTCATACAGCTGGTGGACTCTTCCCCGGTAGAATGACAGGTGAGACAAGAGGCACAGCAGCTAAGATGGACAATGTCTCTCTGCTGGATGATGCAAGATAAGCAAAGACAATTCCCTCCCTCAAAGCAAAAAAGGTACAGTAACAAGATGTAAATAAAGTCATGATGGAATACCTACAAAAAATAAAACCAAAGCAAATAAATAGGTAAGTATACATATATATTTTATATATTATACCTTGTCAATTTGTTTCAAATGAAGATAGCAAGAAGCCATGTTCCTCTGCAGCTTAGCCAAGTTCTGATCTATCTGCCCAGGTGTGTAGAAGCTGGCAGAATAATTGTACCAGTGAAGAGCTTCAGAATAGCTTTTTGTCTGGAAAATTAACAAAAAACTTCCTATGTTTTCCCAGATTTTTTAAAAAAAAGCATAGGAAACAAAAGATTTAAATAGCCAAGTACTTTCTGGTGTAACCTTTACCCCAGAAAAGCGATCGGCACTTACATGGCAGATACTATGCACAAGGAATAACAACTTAAAGTAACAACTGACCACCAAAGGATAAGAACTGGAAAATAAACAATTCTATGTAAAAAATATTTTCAGGTTTTTGTACCCTTCCCAGGACAGAAACAGGATGACGGGCTGTACAGGTTCCTTGACTGATCAACTCTGGCTATTTGTTCCCATGTATAAACCTTGAGATGAGGCTACCTGAAAGTTGATGTTGTCATGGGAAACGGCACCCAGCTGGATGAAAATAAAACTGTTCCAGCTGGAATGGGGATCTTAGTAACAACTTGCACTCCAGCCAAAACCAGACATACCATGGAATTCACAAAAAATCTTGATTTTGATTTTCACTGCGACAAATAAGAACAATACTGTTTGGTCCCAAACCTCATAATGTTTGGCAGCTCTGTCCCACAAGATGATGTGCAGCTTGTTCAAAGCTTCAGGCAACAGCTGTTTCCCAGTATAATGACCTGAAATGATAATGCAAATCATCACTTCACAAGAATTTTAAGAAACACACTGATAAGCACCTCAGAACTATCTGAGAAAGATTGTCCAAGAGCCTATAACAAAAACCACTGATATAGATATCATTTCAGCCAGGACAGGGTATTTAATATACCACTTATGAAAAAAACAAACCCCAAATCCAAACAGGAACAAGTATTAATATTACACAGAACTTCTGATAAACATTTCTAATCCTACGTGCATCAGTCACACACAGTCTACAGAAAGAAGGAGGAATTGTTCTAGCAAGTGAACTTTATCATGACTGCCATTCATTATAGAAGTTGAGAGTTGCCAGGCAAAAGAAACATAAGGGAAAACAGACACAAATACTAAGAAAGACGAGAAAAAGCAACAAAAAAGTAAAAACCCAGTTTTCAGTAAACGGCAGGAAGAGATGGATACAGACCTATAATAATTTCTTCAATCTTTTGTTTTGCAAGCAGCTCCCTCTTATTCTGCAACAGGAACTCGATGTGGAGCAGGGTAATTTTTCCAAGGTCAGGTGAAGACTGAAATCGTTCAGGAGCGGATTTCAGAAAATCAAAACCAACTGATTCCCTATTCAAACAGATGCATTTTTAAAAGGCTGTACAAGAAGAGCAGTTAATTTTCCATTCTAAAAGAATAACATATTCACACCGTACATCTTGTCTCTCATTGATACCACTGGCACACAACCACACTGGCAGAGCAGCTCAAGGTATGAATTTACTGCGGTTCATCTATTCAGCAGCAATTCCTATTAGCACATCCTTGTTCCACAGTATTCAGCAAGAGAGTGAATTCCAAATGAAAGAATAAGAATTTACTGCAAGATAGAAGCATTTACAAAAGTAACCATGACATGAAATTCAATAGCGTGAAATACCATGCTTCATCTTATTTTGCAGGAACTTGTTCATCCTTACATTGTTTTTCACAAGAATGATTCTAGGATTCCAAACTCTTTCATTTTGAGGGTTAGTTAGTTAATATGGAAGGAAGATTTCAGTCAGATAATTCAGGACTCATACATACATGTTATTGCAGATATATAATTCCAAGTATATATTAAAATTACATAGGAAGAATCTTAACCATTCCAAAGTAAGGCTACAATATTGTAAATTGCCACTCAACATCATTTGACACCCTATTCTGCAGCTGCCATAACCTGTATCACCTAAAAAAGACTTCAGAGGTTTACCTACCTCTGTGAGTTTTTATTTAAAATAAAGTATCATTGTATAAAAGCTGGTTTTTGCTTATAGAAGAACATCTACAAAGCCCAAATATTGTGTTTACCTCACTTAGTGGTGCTTTCATACCTGCCATGCTCCAGCAGCAGTTTGGCAGTATTCAAACAAAAGTCTAAAGACATTTCATGGTGAAGGAATTCTGCAATAGCTAGACAGAACACAAAGCAGTTGATATTAGTTAATCAATTTGGATACTTAACTGCTCAGTCTACCATTTAACTCTTACAGCGTCTTTGAAAAAAAAAACAACCAAAACAACAAAACCACCCCAATATAATAGTCCTAAAACAAAAGGAATAATAAAACATGTCTGTTGTGCTTTGACTTCCCTTTCACCATACAATTAATGCAGTACTACAAAAAGGTGAGACTGATAGTCCTGCAATTCTAGTCCTCTGTCTCTTTAACCAGGAACAGCATAGGCATTAGTAGCACAAATTTTTGCCTCAAGCTGCTTTCCATCAAAATGTCCCGTCCTTATGCAGCAGGAACCACTTAAGGCTGAGGCCAGCACTCACACTGTGTACTGATACCACATTGCAATGGGAACCACTTAGGCCTAATGCATCAGCTGTTGAATTGACTGGTGCTGATAAGAAGGAATCAGTTTTAGACCACTCAGATAAAGTTTAAAAATTGCCAGACTGTTGGATGGTTAACAACAAGGTTTATACATTTATAGCCTGGATGAGATCAGAGAAGGAACACACAGGGACGACCGTGACACCTGTTAAAGGAAGCATTTCTCTGCACAACAGAAGATTTCAGTCATATGCCCAAAACTTAGCAGGAACCTTTACCCAAAAAAAGAGAAGTTGCAGCACAAGGACGCAAAACTCTTTTCTGCCAGGCACACAAGAAAATGCAGACATCCACTCATTAAAAAATTTGCCTGAAAAAATGACTGAAGTCTTAGTGCTACTAAATATAAGCAGAGGGTGTTTTGATAGGTAACACAATTCAAACTGCAGAACAAAAGCCAACTACTGCAACAGTGAGTTTTGAGTAAGCTGTCCACATGAAAGCTGGCTGAAGTTCCCCAGGAGCAATCTGAAATGGAGCTTCCATTCCCGCTAGTCTGGCATCATTTAAACCATTCAGCTCACTACAAGAAATTCTTCATCTCATCCACAATTTATTTCTCAGAGCATTCATTGTGCATCTGATGTTTTCCAACCATGAAGAGAACAAAGCCTTTCTTCCTTAAGATTTCATTATTTATGGAAATAAATCTCTCCTGATACATTACATTTTCTATAATAAAATCACCCAAAAACTTTCTTCTCCCCTCCTGCCAATGGAAAAATCAGTAGTCTCAAGAAACAACTTTGAAGAATAAGGAGAAAAGAGTTTATATGCCCTAAATAAACTAAATACACTCTGGTAACACATTTATAATTCACACTGGTCAGCACTTGATGTCTTTTGGCCAAAATCTGCAAAATCATACACAGACAACAGCAGCATTTCACAAGCCTTTCTTCTATGCTGACTGTGTAAGAGACAATCCATCTTCATCCTGTTTGAGTGACCTTAGGCATATATTTAAAATAAATCATACCTTTACATTGTCAGAGTTTCACTGTCACCATTGTAACAGGCTTCAGAATCTTCCCTATCCCTATTTTCAGCAGATCTATTTAAATTCTCAACAAAAATGAAATCATGCTTAATTCAAACTTACATTAGCACCTGGATATCTCCTCTGTGAACACTGACTACTAACCTCTTGCACTCCAAAACTAGAACAACATTTAACTAATGAAGATTTCTCTAAAACACACAAGAGGGGGATTTTTTTTTTTCACTTGTCTATCTACAGTTCAGGCCACCTTCTCAGACACGGAGTAGTGCGACCTTACTATGAAACCTACACAGAGACGCGATACCTGAGCTGATATCTTCATCTGATGCTCCACTTTTAAGAAGAATCTTAACTTTCAAAAAAAAACCTGCTGGATGCAAATTCTCCTGCACAATGAAAAACAATACATTACTTGGACAGCTGTTTGTAGATAGAATATATATCCTGTGAGAGTCCAGCACACAGACAAATATCAGGAAATCTCATCCACTCCACTGTATTCTTCAGTTCTATTTTAATGACCAAAGCAATAGGTAGGCAACTGGAAATATCTTCTTCGCAAAAAAAAACATGCATCTTTATTATTTATTCTTATACTGCCAAAAGACCATGAGGACAATGAAAGCAAGAGATACATGATTCTCGTTTTGCTGTGGCCCATTTTCAATTCTTTTAAATGGAAGCTGAACAATACTGAATAATAGAAACATTTCCTGCTTTTCTATGTGTGAATTGGCTGGATAACTCTAGAATGTGAGCAGAATTCAAAGCAGCTTAAAATAATGCCAAATTTAGAAGAGAACAACAATGGGAGCAAAAGGAAATAATGAAGACTATACTACAGCTTTCAGTAAAACACTGCATATTTCCAACTCTAGGATAAAAATGTTCTTCTAGTTTTCCATGCAATATCAAAACATACATATCAAACATGATGACAAAACCACTTTCCACCTCAAAAGGTTTTGTGAAAGTAAATACAATAAAAACTGCAAAGGGCGTAAGTACTGTAGTAACATGTTATATGAACAATTAAAATAGGCTGCCTTTTATCCTGATCTCACAAGTATGCGCATCATCTGTCTGAAAGCTTTAACAGCATGCAGAAATCTGAATATGAGCTTTCATTTAAAACTGGCTTTTATACTTAAAACTTGTTTTGTGTCAAATAAATAATGGAAAATTAAAAATAGTCAACCAAAGACAAATATATTTTTTTCAAATGTAAGCTAATCAAACCAATCTGAAAAGACAGAAGCACAAAAAAGTCTTTATATGGGAAATAAAATTTGTGCAAGAGCAAGATACCTCACTGCAGTGACTGATTAGAGATATATGAACTTTCTTCAGAGCAGCTGGTATGTTTATACAGCTCGTTTTTCAGGTCCCAGAAGAAATACAGACATGCTAGCAAAGCGCAATAGTTAAATTAATTGTCTGAATTAAGACTTATGTAGCATGCTTTCAAAATGGAAACAGCTTTCAAAACGGAACTCTGTTTGGTGCTTGCTCAAATATTTATACAGATAATGAGATTGGGACTCAAAATGTTGTGCAGATGTATCTGTTGTAACCCAAAGCAAGACAAAAGGTCTGGTGTGTAAAAAGCCAGATGCTGTAAACCTCACGTGGCCCACAATGTAGTTTACTCTGTTTGTACAGTTTTCATTAATACATGCCAGAGGAATTTTATTAATATCTTTATCAAAAGACCTCACTAAGACACGAGCCAGCAAGACAGCTCTACATCTACATGCAAAGAATTACTCCTCTATAAAAAAGTTGGGAACATCAAAACATACTTACGAGTATGAAAACCAAAACAAAGAAAACAAAACACACTGGCGATGAATGTGGTCCATGTTATTATGTTAATAAATGCTTGAGTTTCAACTCTTTCACACCATAAATACAGTAACACACTGCTACCTGATTTGCCAAGTTTATAGCTTTCAATGCCTTGTCAAGATACAGATTGCAATCCCACTCGAAATAGGCTGTAGCCAACAATCGCAGCACTTTAGCCTGGGAAGAAAAAAATCCTGGAAGTTCAAATGCCGTCTGAAGAGCAGAAAAAAAAATAGCCACACATGAACATAGATATGAATGCAAAAGACTTAAAATTGAAGGTCATGAAAAATAAAAGATTTCTAAGTCAAAAGAATGACTGCCTGGTACCAGACATATAAAGTGACTGCTCAGTTCTGAAACATATCGAGTCTTCAGCACAGCAATTCACAAAGGACATGCATCAGCTAGAGTTCAGAGGAGAACAGAAGGTTAGTAAGGAAAATCAGAGATCTGAAGAAACACAGAATGAAAGAAGAAACTGAAGGAAAAAGAGGTACAAACCTCACTAAGAGAACAAAAAGAAAAAACAACACAAAAACATACATGATAATGGCCTTCAAATATATAAATGATTTATGTAAAAAAGGAAGGGACTAAAATCTTCTCCATGTCCACTCTTTGTAGTAAAAGGAGTAAGAGGCTTATCAATGAGACAGGCAAACACCTATCAGAAATGACACAGAGGCAACTGATGTTGCCTTGAAAGAAGAGAGGGAAGGGGAAAAGAGATGGACTTTCAGGATCTACTTCAGGCCTGCTTCTACAATTTAATTTAAAATGTGATTTAAGGGCACCCATCAGTGACTGAAATCACAGCAACTGAACTTGCAACTTTGTAAAATTTCACAGCTGACAGCACTAAAGAGGAGGCCAAAGAAGTGCTCATCAGGTTTGGCACAGCAGAGGCAGAGGATGAAGGTTAACAAAATCCTCCCATTTGTGAACACCAGTTTCTCTAATTCTTACCTGCATTTCTTTGCCAACAGAATATTTCAAGTCTATTTTCCCAATGTCATAACTCTGGCTATGAATGATAAACAAAAGTTAGAATTAAATGGGATGACAGAGACAAATCCAGCCACTCTTCCAATATGTGCAACGTTACTATCCTTTCCCACTTCTTAACTGGTTAGAAACAACACAAATCATACAAGCCAATCTCAGTATTCACTCTAGTAAGACTGCAGTGTTTTCTTTCTAAATCCTCAAGTTAAAAATAGTACTCAGTCACTTTCTTCAACCTGTTGTACCACCTTCTGTAACATCTACTAATCAAATATTTCAGCAGGCATCATCAGTTTTAGCCACAGGGGTTTTGAAGAAGTGAGTGTTCTCATTCTCACCTGATGTATAATATAGTCATACACAGGTATTACACATGACGTAGTCTCAAGATCACAGCAAATCAATAGCAGAGACAGAAACAGAGCCTGGGAGCCATTGTCCCCCATTCTTTTTCTAGAAGTTAAATGACAGCACAAACCACTACCCAGAAGAAAATACAGTAGTAATTCTATAAAACCAGATTTGACTGCAAATGCTCTGAATGAAGAACTGTTAGGAAAAAAACAGCAACCAGGCATTTCTTTCACAATCTAATACATTCTCAGTACAGGGAAATCTTAACCCACTAGATGGAGCTACTTTTCTTTCTCCAGATAATTATTTGTGGTTTGCAAAGGTTTATTTCCTCCTCAAATCTTATCATCAAGACTCAGTATTTAATTTTCCACGAGAATAAAATTTAAAATAATCTCCAAAGCACCAGCTGTAACTAATTCTATACATTTCTACAAACCCTCTTACACAACATAAGGGACCATAAATATTTTGAATTTCATATTTTGACATTCATTTTCTTCTGAATATCAAAAACAAAGAACAAGAAGAAAAAAAAGCAAATTTTCTGAGCTGAGACCATGACCTTAGCATGAAGATACTCCTCCTGACAGCTTACATCTTTTATTCCTTAGTAGTTACACATTACTTTTTTGGCTTTAACAATTTATTTTTCACTTTCAGATCTGGGTCTCTCATCAGTCAAAAACTTGCTCTCAATCAAGCATCTCCTTTATGAGAAATTCAAATATAGTTTAAAACAAATCCATTTAAAACCAGCCAGAGGAATTCATCTACTCTTTTCCAAAGTTTTCAAATCCCTTCACTATTATTTATGAATGGCAGAAGAACTGAGAACAGCCTCTTCACAAAAACAATCACATTGGAAGAAATGTTAGGCAGAGAATTGATAAGAATTGTGAAAAAAAGGCTTTCATTCTAGTGACATGAAAATTGATGTGGAAAGCACACATAAATGTTAGGCAATGTGGTAAGACAGTCACTAAGTATCTGCTCAGCTCATTTCGTTCAGCTAAAGCCTTGTATTCTCACATTTTTAATTAAATCCCTACTTTTCCTTGCTCCCCCCTCTTATTCATGCATATTTTTATATCTCAAAAACAGGACATCATTTCGTTTGCCTTTGCACGTTACCTGAGCCAGAAGGAGCTCTGTTCATATTTCTTCTGTTCATAGGTTTCCACTCCAAAATTATAACAGAGAATTGACAGGTAACAGGTCTGCAATAAAAAGACTCCTATGTCTATAAGGTTCTTGTAGAAACATCATTAAATCTACAGCACCCCAGTCTCTGATTCTTTAAAATGCATTTTACTTTAAAGATATTTACAGTTATCAATTCCAATCTTATACAAGGCAATACTGAACATGACTAAAATGCAATCATAATTCTGTGGGTGAGTGAAGCATCATTAACCAGTTCAGGACACACAAACCAGCAGGATTCTTGAAACACATGTGGCAGGACAATTCCTTCAAGAAATCACACTGAAAGCACTAGAACTGTGTAAAGCAAACAATAAAAACTAAAAGCTGAGGGGAAAAAAATGGAATACTACAGCTACTTTTTTTAAAATGACAAAAAAGTTTTACATAGTTAAGTGAAGAGGACTCTACCTCTTTCATGTCAGGCTTCTTCCCAGCATGACTCTCTGGGGTTAAAAAAGGATCAACCATCTTACAAGCTTTGGGAGAATACTAGATTTGAATGCTTGATTATTCACAGCACTGCTACCTTCTGTTTTCTCAGTCAGCCCTGACAATGTCTCTTCACAACAACTTGTCTTTCCTTTGAAATGACTTGCAGCTGTCACATGTCATCCACAGAAGAGACAGAAAAGTCATTTTGTGTGCTAAGAGGTTGCCAATACTTATATCCATTTTGCCTCTGCAGTAACTTCCTTTTCCAAGTATAAATGATGTTTCTTGCAAGTGACTACAGATTTCAAATCCTGAGACAACAATGAGAGAGGCAGCACATCTTGCTTCACATTTATTACCCCACTGCAAGCCAGAGACAAATACACAGATTCAGTCTGCATGAACAAAAAACCCGATGGCTCTCAGATGTGAAACCCTCATTTTTCATTATTTCATTTGTGAACGGTTTCTTTCAGAACAGAAAATTTACTGTACTGAGAGGGTTTCATGCAAAGTGTTTAGCATAATGCTGTAGGCGTACTGTGGCATACCATGCATTTATTTGCACGCTTGCAAAAGAAGTACTTCAGAGGAAAATTAAAATACTATTTTCAGTACTATTTCACTGTGCTCCAGGCATCATAACACTAAATACCCCCATAAACCTGGGGCCTCTTTGAACAAGCGTTTGGAACAAATCTGGCATTTTACCCTGTAGGGCAGGAGTTATGGTTCACAGACCACTGATGACCAAAGCCGCAAAGCCTCTCCAGCTGATCTGTGGTACCAGAACATAACAATGTCCTTGTGATATTCTGCAAGTGCTCTCTGGCACAATGGGAGCCTGGAAGAACTAAGGACTGACAGCTACCCAGTAGTTCAAAAGGTTTGAAGTCACCCAACAATCATTTTAAACCAAAAGTAAATCATATCTCTCAGGATCAGAAACCTTTTCCTAGTCTGCATCAGTGCTCCCGGTTTGTGAAGAGCACTCTTCATGAGAAGTTTAACATTATTTAATAGAGAAGTTTAAGCACAAAGCATCAAATTCACTTCCAGTGAAAAGAGGAACAGTAATGCAAAGATCCCAGTGAGCACTTTCAACAATTCACAGCGAGAAGCTCTGCTCTTACAATCCAAATCAAAGCTAGAACCCTGCAACTGACTTAGTCGCCCAGATGCACTGAACAAGGCCTGTAGATCACAAAAACCAATTTAAAAACAGTTAGAGTTTGATTGGTTAAAACCCCATGTTTTTAACATGTCCCATGTTTCCCTTTCAGAATTCACATCTATGCCTTTGAATTTTACTACCTGTTCCACAGAGAAAGGAACAAAGTGATTCCTAAACATTTGAAAAACACTGAAGTAAGAGAATGAAAATAAACATGGGAAAGTTTATTTGGATATAAACACATTAGACTTTTATGTTTGCAAACAAAGAACTAGTTGGCACATGCCAGAGTTTGTTTTCTCTGGATGTAGTTCTGTGACACAAGAACTAAAAAAAACCCGCTTGGTACAATGGGAAACCTCCATTCATAGCTCTACAGCTTCATGAAGATGAAGATTAGTACTCAGGGATGCATTTGCATATCAAAAACTTAGTAACCTAGCTCCTCTCTCATCCCTTTTGTCTCTAGGCACAAGTTCACACAGAACAAGTGAAGAAGTAACACACAAGATCAAGATATAAAATGCAGACGGTTCTATAGAAGAGTAGGTGGCATACACAATTTAGAAAGCTTTTGCCTTGATTATTAATTTGTCTTCTCTCATTCTTTAGGAAGAGTTTATCATTCTATTTCAAATTATAAACTACAGAAACAAGAAAATAATGAACTTGGAAGAAAAAAAAAATGCTGCTTTCATGCAAAATTGTACTACAAAAATTTGAAAGAAGCAACCAACCACAGAAGAGATGCACAGTTTCAGAGTACTCTTCAAAATGTTACATGGCATATGACATTCTTTACCATATTAAAAGGAAAGCAAATTTTCAAATTTTGGAATGATAAAGAAGGTATCACTTACTTCTTTTGGCAATTTCATCAACATATCTTTGCAGCGCTGCACACACGTCACCGCTTTCTGAAAATCCCCTTGAGCAACTGCCTAAGAAAGCAGCAGAGTATGCCACCAACATCGTAGTGAGCAGCTTGTCTTTAAAATTGATTAAAAGACTGATTCTCTAAAAAAGGACTTGTTTTTTTCCTGTTTGGTAAAGCTAGGTTTGGGATTAGCTGTCTGTCCTTACAATGCTACAATAATTGTGTATTTCTATATATTGCAGATGACAAAGACAACCAGAAAAACACTGCAGTTCTTAGGCAGTGTGAAAAGGCCAGAAACATGGAACAAGTTCATTCAGAAGTTAAGATGACACAACAGCTAAGCAAACCTCAAACCACCTGTCCAGTAATTTAAGGTCCTCTATGATCAAATTAAAAATTTTGGCTACTGCTTTGGCCTGTTTAGGGAAGCTCTTGAGGAATTTGGAAATAGGACTCTCCTTCTAGATATTGAGGTCAGTGGTGTTATTGACAAATGCAGGCAACTACATTTTCTCATCTCTGCACTCGTACATCTGTAATAGTCTACACCATTGATAAAGTACTCAGAAACTTCAGTCAGGCACAACAATGCCTATATTTTCTAAGTTAGACACAAATTATTGTAATTTGTGTTGTTGATTCGCCAGAAAACCTTTCACACTATTTCAAACTTCTCTCACACTGCGCTAGGCTATTTTTTAATAATTACCACCACGATTCTTACCTCAGTGTATGATGCTAGGGGCTGAGACTTTAAAGACAGTATCAAATGTCATGGAACACGTTATTTCCAAATCTTATAATTTTATACTGATTCTGCTACTGTTTAAAGCCTTTCCATGTGGAAAGCAGCACGCGTGAAGTCATGGAAGAGAGCACATTCAGGAAAGACCTCTATCTGATGATGTATAATACTAATAGCTTTGGTGATGTTCATGAGTTTGCAGTCGCAAGCTACAGATGATTTGCATATGTGGCTTATAATATCTGCTTGTTAGATATGAACCTTAGCTGTCTGCAGCCATGATGAAGATACCTTTGTACACTTTCAACCAGCCTAGCTTCACAGACAGGCACAGTATCACGAGCATTCCAGAGCGATTAGTCTCATTGTGAATATGTTACATGAATGCAGCTTGAGGACACAGGCCCTACACTAGTCCTCCCTGCCTTCTTCAGTCCAGCATAGGACACCTCTGGAACTGACACATTTATGATTCAGAAAGGCAGCTGCTTGTTTTATAAACAGACATGCTAGCCAAATCACAGAGCAACAAATCTGAACTAGAAGACATAAACACCACAGTAAAAACTACTGCGATAAATTAGGCAAATTAAAAATCATTAAGTGATTGCAACACTGAATGCAAACACGAGATCTGCTATCTTACATCTAAGTGAAGGAAATGCATCCCTCAGCAAGTCTTCAATGCCAAGCATTAATACACCTAATAACTGGGTCAGAGTTTCCCTCTATAACCCTAGTGACTTATATGGAAAACTGGGAAGAACACATACTGATTCAGCCTGGTAAGAGAGTACTTTGAAGACGCTCTTCTCCACATCAGCTTTGTGCACATGGATATCTGCTTCTCCATCACTCCCCTCAAGTAACTTCGCATACAGTTTTTCTATCCTCTGGAGAACAAAGCATAGGCATCACTCAAGGAACTTACAAATAGGCGTGTTTATAAGAAGTTAAAACTGGAAAAGAACTTACGCTCATGGCAATCTCTAGAAATCCATCGGCAAGATCAGCTTTTCCAATATCTATCCATCCCTTCCCAGTTTTCATAGACATCTGAAGGACAAAATGTTACGTGTTTTGTGAAAACAGTCAATTTCAAGAGAGGCAACGACCAATCTCATCTCACTGATGCACATATCTAACACAGAAGAGGGGTATTTCAGCTCCTCAGTTTCTGACAAGTGCCTCTCATGTCTTAATCAGGCCTTTAACACTTAGATGCAGCATAAGACTTACAGTGCCTTACTATATGTAAGATTTTGAAATAAATTAATATGCTGCTCACATAACATTTCACTATATCATAAAGACATGATGCTAACCACACTGTCCAACAAATCCTAGCTGCACTGGCTCAGCGAGGTATCCCTGTAAAAATACAGGTCCTCCTTCAGAGTGTATATTTCCCAGAACTCCAGGTATATTTCCCTCCTTTCCCAAAGCAACTCTAATAGAATTCAAAGGTTTCCCTTGGTGATCAACTGTACTTCATCGCTCACTCATCATCTTACCAAAATCTGCCTTCGAATTGTTGCCTCCGAAGGATCGCTGCCTTCACAGAGACACACCAGTCTGCAAGCAACAAACCGGACTGCAAGGAAACAGTGCAGACACTTTTAAGTTCCCTTTTCTCTTTTTTGTTTTAAGAAGGCCACGCCCTGCCCCATCTGATATTGCCATTGTTTGCCATTTTAAACCACAAGATAGAAAAAATTGAAAGCTTCAGGAGTCAAAGCAGTCTGAATTTTAACCAAGATCCTTAAAACTGCTTTTTAGGCTGTAAGAAAAAAAAATATATTCTCATCAAAATATCTATTAAACACTTTAAAAAGAGTTTAAGCCAAATACATGGTATTCAGACTTAATTACATTGCAAGTGCTTATAGTAACATGTCTCAAAAGCCTCAAAATAGCCTTTAGCAAAACAGGGAAAGGAAGCTCAACAAGCTTTATATTTTCAAAGTAAAAAGCAAAAATATTTTCAGGCCTTCCTTATACATCAGGGACAGAAAAGACACCACTTAACGTATTTAAAACAGCCTCTCCCTGGCCCTTCAGCTGTGATAGAAGAGCTAAGAACATTATGCTCCACAATTACTACCTATTTTGTGTAAACTTAGCCTTTTCCCTCTAGTTGGTATAATCTATTTGATGTAGATTATACATAATTTTGACTATAATCCCTCAAGACAAAAATGTAAGCCAGATATTGCAATCCTTCAGAACCACATAAAGAACAGGTTGAGGGAATAGACAAAAAGCTGACTTTTGCTCTTCCCCAAGCCCTACCCTCGGCTCCAAGCAAAACCACCAGCTATGTACCTGGATAAAGCAGGGAAGTAAAAGAGGAGTTAGAAGTTTTTCTGTATGTAAATACTGACGAAATAGTTACATTAAAGAAAGAATCTCACTTGATATAAACTGTAACCAGCAGTCTAAACTTTACATCTATGTTATTTCCACATAGTTTTAGATTAAAACCACAGCATTAGAAGGCAAATTACAGCTTCCATTGGTCACATCACCTTTTTACTAATGCTCTGGCATGGAAAGGGGGAGCAAGAATGCCTTCACTGATTCCGTGTCACAAGGAGATCACTACTACACCAGGATGCTCCTTCCTGAAGTGATTATACAAGCCCAGTTGCATGTATCCCTCAGTCTACACCCTCAAGGCAAAGATCCAAACGAATCTACAGTACTACACACAGACTTCTCAGTAGGGAGCTGCTTCTTTTTGCACTGCAGTACACAAGACACATTTAGGAAGGTACAGAACACATACATACGTTTAGCTCTTTGCTCATCATTGATAACATTAGCCGTGTGTTTGGTCACAGTCCAGTTCCACAAGCTTACTGCACATTCTTCATCCTGAGAATAATAATTCCATTAGATTTAACTTTGTCCTGGATTTGGGTCACACTGAACTTTACTACAGGACAAGGAACAATCTTTATTGTGTACCAAAGTAATGACCCGTCCACATCTTTGTGCAACTAACTTTTGTGCTGGAATCAAAGGAAACTGCTCCAAGTTCCCACCAGGAGATGTGGGATAGTGGCCTGAAATAGGCATGCTGGATGGACCACATATTTCTTCAGCTAAACGTATAGACCATCACATAGCTACTACCAGAAAACTGAATAAAAAACCTGAAAAACCTTAAGACCACTCAGACGCCAGCAAGTTTTCCCTTCACGATGCACAGTTTTACATTCAGGATCAGCACTGAATTTTCAGAGTGTACAATCTTCCACTTTATTTTGCCCTGGCGCACTAGTGCGTTAAAAGACGAAGCCCCAGACCGCTCCGGTTACACTCTGGGAGCACAAAACAGTCGGCCTCGCCGCAGGGTGGCGGGAGGCGTGAAGCACGTGAGCCCTCGGCTCTTAGACCGGGCGGGAGGCCGGGCTCTACCTCAGCCGCGCCGCCCCGCGCCCCAGCGAGGCGCCCCGCCGCCTCGAACAGCTCCTCGGTGAGGGCGGCGATACGCGGCGGCGCCTCTTCCTTCAGCAGTTCCCCCACCACCGATGTTATGCAAGCCGGGAGGGCGGCGGCGGCCCCCGGGCGCTCAACTGGGAGGGAGCGGCGGGCGGGCCCGTCCGGCGCCTCCGCCATGGCGGCCCTCGCAGCCCCGAGGGGCGCCGTGACGTCACGACGCACGCACGCACAGCGCGCCGATTGGCTTCCCGACGCGTTGGCCCCGCCCCCTAGTCCTGATTGACAGGCGTGTGGACCAATGGGCGGGCTCAGCGGCGCTACCGGGTGGCGCGCGGCGGTGCGGCGCTTCCGGGAGGATCCCGGGAGCGGGGCCCGGGCGGGCGAGCGGGATGTCGGGGCTGCTCCACACCACGCTGAGCGGGCTCAACAGCGACTCCTACTGCGAGATCAGCCAGTACCGCGACCAGCACTTCCGGGTGCGGCGGGGCGAGGGGTGCGGGGGGTCGGTTGTGGTCGGGGCAAGGTGTGAGGAACCGAGCGGCGGGACGGGACGGGACGGGACAGGCCCTGGGTGCTTACCGGGCGCTCACCCCGCTTTGCGCTCCCCTCCGCCCTCAGGGCAGCAGGCAGCTGCAGGAGAAATCGCTGAAAATCTCCTCCACGCTCTATGTCGGCAACCTGTCCTTCTACACCACCGAGGAGCAGATCCAGGAGCTCTTCTCCAAGTGCGGGGATGTCAAGAGGATCGTCATGGGGCTGGACAAGATCAAGAAAACCCCCTGCGGCTTCTGCTTTGTCGAGTATCCTTTCTGCTTCCCCTCTCCTGTCAGCCCGTGGGCGGTTGCTACCGCTGGGTCCTGTTTGTGCAGCGAGCTGAGTTGTGGAGAACCTGGAAGGGAGGGATCATAGAATCACCAGGCTGGAAAAGACGTCTTAGATTGTCGAGGCCAACCATTCCTGTATGCCACTAAATCATGTCCTTGAGTACCTCGTGTACCCGTCTTTTAAATACATCCAGGGATGGTAACTCACCCACCCACCTCCCTGGGCAGCCCGTTCCAGTGCCTGATGACCTTTTCTGTGAAAACTTTTTTCCTAATGTCCAGTCTGAACCTCCCCTGGTGCAGCTTGAGGCCATTCCCCCATGTCCTATAGTCGAGTGCTTTCTACCAGGAGCTGTACTTTCTGGAGGTGGCAGAGAGCTCCTTTAATTTATTAGTTTCTTTAATGATTTTAGAGACAAAATGAAAACTGTTGTGTGGCCAGAGCACGTGTTCACTTTCTCACCTTAACTTTACACCTGTATGAAGTAGCAGAACAAACCATGGCAGTGTTCCCAAGCACAGGCTACACGCTTGTACACGTTAGTCTGTGAACTGTCTTCACAAAGCCCTCCTGGTAGGCTTGCCCCTCTTGTCCAAATTTGCTGAAGTTTCATATTGTATAGAAAGGCATATTAAACATTTATTGCCCTTAGCCAAGCTTTAACATGTTTGTTTCATCTTCTTGTGAAGTAAGCATCCAAAGCTACTTCTTGTCTGTGCAGGTACTAGTGTTAAAGTTCAGAATCCTTTCTGAGAGCTGTTTTTAGCTTGGATTTATATGAGCATGGGTTTTAGTGCCATAAAGAAGACAAAGAAGAGTAGAAAAGGCTGGAGGGCAGGTTTTTTTCTGCTTCTCAAATGCAACTGTTCTCTTTTTTGTTTTCCCTGTACCCAACAAAATAGTCCTCTTCTCCTTATCATATGCTTCAGATACTACACAAGAGCAGACGCTGAGCATGCAATGCGGTTTATCAATGGCACACGACTAGATGACCGCATCATTCGAACTGATTGGGATGCAGGGTTTAAGGAAGGACGGCAGTATGGAAGAGGAAAGACTGGAGGACAGGTAAAGCAATACCAGTTCATACCTTGTATCTGATCCACCTAAGACTGTGTACTGCTTGCTGGTTTTGTCTCATGTGGAACAATGTGTAGGCTGTAAAAGCTTTATAATGAACTTCAGCCACCCCAGGTTGTTACGGTAACTGATGCCTGGTGTTAAAAGCTAGAAATAGAACTTAAGGCCATTTCTGTTTAGGACTCCAAACTTTCTGCTATGCAAGCAGTGTTCTCAAAATGATGCAGAACTGAAACAGAGAGGGACAGTGTGGCTACTAGGCCAATTTTATAGCGCAACAGTTTCCCCAGTGCGAAGGTGAGTTTCCTCTGCGGATTTCCAGTATGGAGGGGAGAAAAAGCTCAGAAGCCTAGCTATTCAGAAAGCTGAACTGCAAAGCTGAATGAAAACATCCTGGAGTTGTCTTTTCTTCTTGTCTAAAAAGTTCTTAGCCATCAGATATATCCTGGTTTGTCATTTTCACTGCCATTATCACCTGTTTGGTGGATTTTTTGAAGAGATTTCAAATAAGTCAAAGTGGTTCTAACCTGAACTTCAGTTTTCCACCAACTGTGAGGGGATGATGATTCTGAAGCCTAGCAGGAGACAGGCAGTGCAGGGTACTGATATCTGTGTTTTTACTGTGCCCCAGGTGCGAGATGAGTACCGGACAGACTACGATGTGGGAAGAGGTGGCTTTGGCAAGATCATTCAGATGCAGAAGGCAAATCATCAGCCTGCAATCTATTAATTGCCTCGTGGGTCCTAGCTCATAGAAGGTTCTAACCTTCCAGAGCCAGCCCTGTTCTCTCGTTTTGGATTGGGGTAGGGAGAGAGATCCAAGTTCCAGCAAAAGGTGACCCTCCTTAGACTGTGGATATACATGTACTCATTCCCCCTTCCTTCTGGGCTAGAGAGGATGTTCTGTGAAACAAGGGAAAAAAAAATGGACAGCTCTGCAGGATTCTGGGTGAGAAGAAATACAGCATGTCACACGCACCTTGTGCTATGACACTCTTCGTGTTGTTGCAGCTAAGCAGGTTGCTTCCCCCAAGCTGCAGCTGCAGCCATGGTTGCTTTCAAATGGGACTTCTTAAAAGCTTAACACCATTGGAGCCTCCAGGTGCCTGGGCACCTTGTGGGGATGCACAAGAGATTCAAGTTTCTCATTTGCCACCTCATCTGCTTACAAAGGAATATCACTGTTCGCATGAGAAAAGTGGAACAAGGTCTTATCCACTTGGAGGTGCTTGTCTGTACATCTAGCCCTTGGGTTGGTCAGAGCCTGCAGAGCATTTGTTTTTATGATGCCCCCAGCGCTGCCTGGCTTTTCAGATCCTCGTTGTTCAGTGTGATTTTGTTAAGAGTTTCTTGTAATTTTTTAAATAAACAGTTGTATTGGGTCTGGCTGAGATGGAGTTAATTCCCCTCTCTATAAATTCCCCCCGTCTTCTGGGGCAGTGGCTATGCCTACTGAAGCCCTGCTTCCCAGGAAGTTGCCAGACATCACCTGCTGATAAGAAATAGAGAATATATCTTTTGTTTCCCTTTGCTACCATGCAGAGCCTTGCTTTTGCTTTATTAAACTGACTTTATCTTGACCTTCAAGTTCTTTTCCATCTTATTTTCTCTCTTCCTGTCCCGCTCTGGAGGGGAGTGGTAAGAGTGGCTTCGTGGGCAACTGATGCCCAGACAAGGTCAACCTGCTGTACCAGGGAGTCCTGTACCTGCGGCAGTTTGTGTGTCAAAACCGCTTGCTCTGTGACAAACTAGGGGAGGACTGGGGGTGTCAGAGAACTGCTGTCGCTTGCAAACACAGAAATGGACACTAGGAGGTTGCACAATTCCCACTGGGTTTCTCTTGGCAAAACCAATTCTCTTGGTGATGGCTTCTCTTCCTCTTCTGTTTTGCAACAGCTGATGGCTGGTATCAGAAGGAAGTTGCTTATAAAGTGTACAACTGCTCTGAATAAGACACATCCTTACGTTTCACATCAGCAAGTTCTAGAACTTCTCCCCATCCTGTCCCCTATTCCGCTATCGGAGGAGTTTATGAAGCAAAACAAAGGCCTGGTGAGCAGTTCTAAGAGGAAGGAACCAGCAATTCCCTTCCCTGTGTTTATGACAGGCTTTCTTCCCATTTTAAGAAGTGCATGGCACTCTCCAACCTGTTCTTGGGAGTCTGAATAAGGGATGAGAGGAGATGAAAACCCTTTCTGGTCTGTGCCCAAGAACCTCTCAGCTAGGGCAGGTAATTCCATGAACAAGTTAAATTCTGTCTGTAACTTGAGTTTCTATTATGTAAACAATAGTAGCTGCTCCCTGCCCAGTAATGTGTAATCATGATTTTTCATGCATTATCTCATCCAAGATAACAGAAACTGTTGCACAGCCATCTGCAGACCAGGCATTCAATTTAATTTAGTTTAACACTCTCATTACCTTGAAGTCTTGATAACTGAGCAGGAGAGGGTGTTACATTTATTTTGTTGATATGTCTCCTAACTGTGTGTTTGCAAGTCAGGTTGCTGCACAAGTATAACTGTCAATTCTTGAGGGAACTGCATGTTTAGTCTTCAGCAGGTTTAAGCAGTGACAGCATTGAGAAGCCTGTGATGTGGGCTGCCCCTGAGATGCAGTGAAAAGGAGCAGGACATTAACAAAAGAGCAAAAATACAAGCAATCGTCTGTCCAGCCTGGCAAGGCAGCATCATCATGAGGTCCCTTGTGGAGAATGCAAATTATAATAGGGAATAATTGCCTGGGCAAACACAGCAGGGAAACAGGAAAATTTAATGAAGATAGAGAGAGGTATCAGCCATGAAACTCTGGGATTAGCAACGTAATCTCTTGTGTATGAGGTAGGGAAACATAAGGCAAGCTTTCAGTTTGATCCTGGAAAAGCCTGGTGTGGCCTGTTGAACACGTCCTATATGTGTGACAGAACATGCAGATATCTGTTCGATCAGGTGCCTGGGGTGTTTCATGACTGCAGAAGGCATCGATCCCTTCTGCAAGATATTGTGATTTCAGCTCTACACAGATCTCTCTGTCCTACTCAGTTCATTCTGGAGGAATTGTCTCCTCAGCAAGTCCCAAAGCAGGGCTAGGAATCTGTGCACTGTTCCTCTTTCAGCATAACCTTTGCAAAGAGATTTGTGCTGACTTTTATTCAAATACGTGTATTTGCCTAAAAGAATCCACCTCAAATACTATAGTTGCAGTAAATGTAAAGATCTCTTCTTTCTACAGTAAGCCCAGACAGAACCAAAGAAAGATGAGAATGTTTACAAGTCAGTAGGTGCTTCCAGCTCTTGGCTCATGCTGCCACATGTGGGTACCAACGTGGCACCGTGCTGCATCAGTCAGAAGAGGTGTCCTAGCCAAGAGTGTTGCCAGGGCACTGGAGCAGCCCCTCCTGCCCTGGCCAGGCTCCTGGCCATGGCCCATTCTGTACCCAGAAGACTGGGGCTCCAGAGCTGCCTTTCAGACACCTTTCATCAGCACACAATGGTCCTACCACTAAGAGAGAAAACCCTTTGTCTTGCATTGCTGGGGCAGTGCCAAGCCAAGCAATGCAGGCAGTAGACCAAGAGACCTGATGAGACCCAAGAGAAACCTCATAGAGCTCATCAGCACGTGGCTGCTGCTCTCAGTCGTGAGCAGTTAACGCACTAGAAGCAGAGGCCACTTTTCCTTGCCAACTGCCAAGCTTTTTCTGTAAAGAACACTGGTGCCAAGTTCACACCAACACCAAGCAAAGGAGTTTAAACCATGCTTCAAGCTTCCTGGGGAATCAGGACTTGGACTCCAGTGAGTTTCTGATGGATCTCTTGTGATCTGCGGAGACCTTCTTTCTTCATGATAGAGAACAGAATAAAGTGGAGCAGTTTTGCCAGGAAATGCTGCTCCTCCTCAGGCTCCTCACCTGTGCTTTCGCTTGGGGACACCACGTTCAAAGCCATCTGCAGTGGGGAGGGGAAGAGGCAGGTTGTGTTCCCCTTTGATCCGGTAGCAAATCTGAGCAAACTTTAGAGTGGTCAAGCAAACACCAACATTAGAGTCACAGTGCTCCCCAGCCACTCCCATTCTCCCTTTGGCTAGTTACAGTGTGGACTAGGAAACAAGAGGGGCACAAGGTCACCAGCTAGAGCACTGGGAAGAAAGGAGAGCGAGAGAAGAGCAACCACCTGGCAGTAAGTCATAGTGCTGGACCTGCAAAGGCAAAGCAAGGAGAACATTAAACCCGCACGATTAGAGTGCTGGCCCCCTGCCGTGGCTCGGGGCCAGGGGGATTATCAGATGCGTGCAGCCTCACGCCGGATACTGGGTCATGCACTCTTAAGCTCTTACCACAGAAAGCAGAAGGGTTGAGACCTGCCTAGAACTAGGTGAGTAAGGAGCGATAGCAATCTCACCCAGCACTAGCTTTGATCTCCTACAGCTCTTCTGGATGGTGAGGCCCTGCAGCACAACCCAGCACTGCTACAGAAATATCACGAGCTGATGAGTTTGCTCTGTCGTGCCAGTAAGCCCATCTACCCCACAGTGGATTCCCAGGATCCTACGGCTCGCACCCCAGTGATGGATGCATCCCACCCAGCAGCCGCTGCTGCTCTGCTCCACCAGTGGAGCGGAGGATCTGATGGAATCTGCTTGCTGGTCCTACAGGGAAGAAGGCAGCGCACTAACTCCTCAAGTTGTGGCATTTGATGTCACAGAGCAGTGTGGACCAGGCAGCTGATTTTAACTCCCAAATGGATCATTGTACCCAATTTAAAATTTAATCTGCTGCTACATCTCCACGTGCCAGGACCACCGCTGTTTGGGCAGGAAAGCGATGCAGCAGGCAGGTTTGCAGCCCCAGTTCTCCCTCCCAAGGCTCAGCGGCACAGCCCTCCATCTCCATCCTACCTCCAGCCTACGTACCCCACATGGGCTCCTCCCCACAGCGCCCTGAAGACTCTTCTCAAGCAGCTGATGTGCAGAAAGCTGCTCTGACACCTCTGCTGGGAAAGCCCCGTGTTCTTGGAAGGCAGTCTGGGGCTGCGCGGGACTTGTGGCACTTTATGTTATTATGAAAACTGCAGGAAATGGGGTGGAGCCAGGCAGGGAGCGAGGCTGAGAGCCACTAGCTTTCTGCACCCCCTGGGACCTCGACCCACCAGTGCCGCATCCCCAGCATGGCCCACGGCCACAACATGTTGCCGTCAGCCGATGGCCACAGCAGTGCTGCCCCAACTGAATCAGAATCATAGAATTGCCAGGCTGGAAAATATCTTTGAGATCATCAAGCCCAACTGTACCTGTCCACTGCCAAATCATATCCATAAGCACTTCATCCACCCACTTTTTAAACGCCTCCAGGGATGGTGACTCAACCACCTCGCTGGTCAGCCTGTTCTTGTACTTGAGAACCTTCTTGGTGAAGAAATTTTTCCTAATGTCCAACCTGAACCTCCCCTGGTGCAACTGCCAGCCCCCTCTGCATGGCTTGGGCCAAAGACAGCCAGAGCCAACAGCCTTCCATCTCCACTTGAAATCCAAGGAGGATGGCAACGAGGAGATCACAAACAAAGTGAGACAGTGAGACAGCACTGGAGCAGGAGCCAGCGTCGCCTGCGCTGCCCGTGCTCCTGCCTGCGCTTGTGCCCGCTCTGCCTGGCACCAGTGCAGCGGCTGAGGCTCAGGCAGGGGAGCAGCTTCAGGCTTGTTTGGTTGCCTCCAAGTGCCTGCCAGCTGCTCTGCCAGGGCTGGAGCTGCTCCGGAGAGGCCCATGGCCGGGTGGCGAGGCAGGAACGCAGCCTGTGCTGTGAATCAGGATGGAAACCACCTGGCTGATGGGGCAAACCACAGGCAGCTCTGTGCAGGGCTGTGGACTGTGATTCTCGTTGGCAAAGCCCAGCTCTGCTTTTGGCTGCATTTTCTCAAACCTGGCCCCTTCCAGATTGCCGCAGGAAAGGAAAGCCCGCCCCGCAGCCCCCGGCTCCTGACAGCCTTCACCAGGAGCATGTTTCCCTCCTAGCGCCTCTCGGCATGACAGGCTCGGGCTGCCATCAGAGCATTCCCAGCGGGCCACACGCAGGCTGACACGGCAGCAGGTAAAGCGGTGGGAGCTGCACAGGCTGCTCCCATGTACTGACACGCTGCCTCTGGCTGGGTGTTGTTCACCCATCGACGGATGTGCAGAGGCGGACAATTAATGCTGGCAGAGGTGCTGCCCAGCAGGGGTTGTGGTGTCATCCCTGGCAGCTCTGCCAGCCCAGATGGGGCAGAAGGAAGCAGCACCTGTGCTGGTGGCAGGATGGCATTGACTGCTCCAGCACAGACTGGTGGCTGCCAGACAGCTGCAGACTTCTGACACCCTGTTGGACAGCCAGAGCTCTGCCAGTCCCAGTGGATGCCCAGGGTGGGTCCTGCATTTGGGGCACAACAACCCTGTGCAGCTATAGACTAGGAGAAGTCTGGCTGGAAAGCTGCCTGGAGGAGAAGGACCTGGGGGTGTTGGTTGACAGCGACTGAACATGAGCCAGCAGTGGCCCAGGTGGCCAAGAAGGCCAATGGCATCTTGGCTTGGATCAGAAACGGTGTGACCAGCAGGTCCAGGGAGGTTATCCTCCCTCTGTACTCGGCACTGGTGAGACCGCTCCTCGAATCCTGTGTTCAGTTCTGGGCCCCTCACCACAAGAAGGATGTTGAGGCTCTGGAGCGAGTCCAGAGAAGAGCAACAAAGCTGGTGAGGGGGCTGGAGAACAGGCCTTATGAGGAACGGCTGAGAGAGCTGGGGGTGTTTAGCCTGGAGAAGAGGAGGCTGAGGGGAGACCTCATTGCTCTCTACAACTACCTGAAAGGAGGTTGTAGAGAGGAGGGTGCTGGCCTCTTCTCCCAAGTGACAGGGGACAGGACGAGAGGGAATGGCCTCAAGCTCCACCAGGGGAGGTTTAGGCTGAACATTAGGAAAAAATTTTTCATGGAAAGGGTCATTGGGCACTGGCAGAGGCTGCCCAGGGAGGGGGTTGAGTCACCTTCCCTGGAGGTGTTTAAGGGATGGGTGGATGAGGTGCTGAGGGACATGGTTTAGTGATTGATGGGAATGGTTGGACTCAATGATCCGATGGGTCTTTTCCAACCTGGTGATTCTATGATTCTATGGTCAGTGCTCAGAGGGATAGCCTGGAGGCAGCCACAGACATGCCCGTGGGCTCAAACAGCCCCGTGCATGGACACAGGCAGGGATGTGCACACATGCATGGGGACATGGGTGCAAACAAAGGCAGGGGGGCTGCAGCAGTGGCAAGAAGGGGGCGGGGGCAGCAGCCACACAGGCCCATTGCCTGCTAGGCTTGGGCAACAGCACCCAAACCCAGGTGAGTGAGCTCCATGTAGGTGGTGGGACCCAGTGCAGTGCTCTGAGGCACTGGCGTGACCCGGAGAGCTGCAAGCACCTGCAAGGTGCCAGTGCCAGGAGTCAGCTGCACCTGAGGGCTGGAGCCTGAGGCTATGGCAGGGCACCCTGGCCCAGAGCAGCAGGGCAAACAGTGCCCGGCACGGGGCCAGAGCAGGTGCTGCAGCCCCTTTTACACCAGCTACAGCCTCGGGGCAGGGCTCCCAGCTCCAGTCCATGGACCAAGCAGAGCTGGGGGGGGGCCTCGCCGCTGACCGTGCGGTGACCCTGCTCCACTGCCAGTAAACGTGGAGAAATACCGAAAGCCACACAAGATCCATCTACCCTAAATTAGTTTATTTTGCAAGATAATTTGTCAGGGCTGATGTAGACCAGACCAGAATCTAGGAAATCATCACCTTCTCACATGGATGCAGCCCAGCTCCTAGCAACGCTTCCTTCTGCTGGAGCCTCCAGCAGATCTTTGCAAGGGCTGAGCTGGCCTGGAGCGCTGCTCCATGGCTCCTGCTCACTGGCCCAGGGGACAATGTGAGGGCTGGTGGTTCCAGCCAGCAGAGCCACCCAGCACAGTCAGCTCTGGCTGAACCCTGCTCTGCGCTGGCACCAGCCTGGCACCCAGCTGGGTAGCACGTAGGGTCCTCCTGGGGGTCCATAACCACAGGGCATTAACACACAATGTGGCAAGACCAACAGAGCCAAGCACTTAAAAAACATTTAGTTTAATAGGTATAAAAATCACCAATTAAATCGCCAATTATACAAAGGCTTATGAGGTTGGACAGTGGTATGGCTACACTGTGGACATCTTCACAGCCTTGCATCTCGAGTACTGTGTTCAGTTTTGGGCTCCTCATTACAAGAAAGACATTTTGGTTCTAGAGTACGTTCAGAGAACAGCAACATAGCTGCAGAGCAAGCCTTACAAGTAACATCTGAGGGAATTGGGGTTGTTTAGTAGTGGACAGGTACGGTTGAGCTTGATGATCTCAAAGTCTTTTCCATCCTAGAGATTCTATGAGGGGTTTGGCCAACTGAGCCCTGTGCTGCGAGGGAGTACCAGATTGCAGGCAGGACTGGAACAAGCTGCCCCAAGCCTCATCACACGGCTCCAGCCACGGCTGCCAAGTGCACGCTTGGTGCTTGGAAAGCACAGAGAGAAGGTGGTGACCACAGCCACATGAATAGACAGAACGAAAACAGCTGTACAGTCACATGGGGCCTCCCATGCACACGGAAAGCAGCATTTCAGACAGCAGCTTCTATGGTGGGAGGGCTGTGCCAGTGTAACTGACCCTCAACGGGGTTAGGGGGATGGCAGAGACAAGCCCTGGGCCACCAGCACTCCCACCGGTGTGGGGACTTGTCTCCACGACCTCTGCTCTGTGAGGAGACAGGGCAGCACATGACCCAGCTCTGCAGTCCTGACTTGCTTCTGCTGGGAGAGGGGATGAATGTACCAAGTCGATCATGATCTTTGCCCCGAGCAAGAATCCCGGTGGAGATCCATGGAGCACCAGTGCTTGGGCCCTCAGACTGCGGCAGCTCCAGGGCTGAGGTCCAGTCCAGAGTGCTGCAGAGGCTTTTCTACTGTGGCAGAGGGTTCCTCTGAATTTTTCCCTTCCACGCTGTTCCGAATTCCATAGCCAAAGTATATCATAAAACCTGCAGGACAATTTCTTCAATGAAATGCGCCACAGCGGGCTGCCAGCATAACAGTCCCCCAGGGGAGACCCTGCTGGCACCACGCTTCCCTCCACAGGACACCTACCCAGGGCCATCCAGACAGCAAATCGCACCCAGGTGCCAGTACTCAGCTGCACCATCAGCAGGATGTTAACAAAGATGCTGAAGATTGGCAGGAGCGGGAGGAAAGGTACCTGTGAGGGACAAAAGGTGTCGTGTCAGCTGTGCCTTGAGGGACCTGGCTGGGCTCAAGGATGCTTCTGGCCACACAGGGATCCCAACCCTGCCAAAGCCCTGCAAGTACCCGGACACTTCCATTCTTGGGACTGCACTTCAGGAGCTGCATCTCGAGGCCCTGGGCTTTCCTGGATGCTGACTGCCTGGCAGCGTGTCCTGGCAGACCTTTCAAGGGCCCAGACCCTGCCAGGAGTCCTTGGGGATGCAGACACCGCGCTGCTGGGGGCTGCACTCACTTTGAAGTTCAACCGCACGTTGCTTTGGGGCTGCCTCCAAATGATGATGGTGGAAATGAGCAGGGCCACACCGAGCAACACCAGGACCACAATGCAGCCCACATCAGCGTCCTTTAGCGCAGTCACGTTGAGAGTCAGGACAACAGAGATGGCAGTGATCAGTGTGGCTGCAAAAGAAGGGGCAGTTGAGGGGCTGAATGGCCTCCTTGGGACCCCAAGCCTCACCAATGGCTGGGCTGTGGCATCCACTCCTCTCGGTCAGGTATGGATCCAGCATGTGCTCTCTCCAACACCCACCCCAAAGCTACAGGAAAGTGCTTTACTAGAGGAACTCACCAGCCCAGCAAGCTGAGGGAAGCCTCCACTCGGCTGGGCTCAAACCCAGCTCTGAAGCTTAACCAGACCTGGCTGAGCCACCCCGTTCTAGCTGCACAATGAAACCATTGACAGACAAATCAAACCTCGGTGGCCAAGCACGAACACTCTCAGGGGCTGGGGAACCACCCTTGGTGAACTGACCTGGGTCAGACTCATCACAAGGAACGCCAGTGACTATATGCGCACACCTGCCTTAGCCCCTGCATGCTCCAAATCCCAGCCATGCCCTGTGCTTGGCACCCTGCAATGCCCAGTTCCTTTCCTCCATGCCCACTATCCCCTCCCAGCTCTCTGGAGACATGCCAAAACGCTCCAGTCCCTGGCAGGAGGGGATATTGTCCGCTGGCTCCTACTCACTTACCGATGATCGCGACACAGACGTAGACAATGCGCCCTGAGAGCATGGTGGGAGTGTCTGTGGGTGGGTTGAAGAATGTCGCCAGGGACAGCTTCTCTTTCTGCTGGGTGCTGGCAGCACTGATAGTTGGGTTCATGATCACTCTCTCCTCCTCGTTCCCATTCAGCTCCACCATTTCCATGGCCTTCGGAGAGTTCAGCTGCCCGGACTGGTATCTAAGCAGATGGCACAAGCTGCAGCGGAGCCCAGGAAACTTCCCAGACCAGGGTAGACAGTGGGCAGCACCCTCATACCCCTCCTGCTCCTCCAGCCCCACGTGCTGCTCTGCGGCAGCCCCATGATGTGCCCAGGGACACTGCGCACACTCTTGAGAGCAGCCTCCCTCTCGAGGGCTTGGTGCTTCCCCAGACTGCGTTCCCCCATAAAAAAGCTGTGGCCACAAGCCCTGAACACCGCCACATGAGAGGAGGCACTCACCGGAGGATGAGCACGCACACTGCCACCAGAGAGTAAGCCAGCAGTGTGCCGATTGACATGAGGTCCACCAGATCCTTCAGGTCGAACAGGAAGGCCATCACAGCTGCAACAAGGACACGCAGCATGAGAACAGCCCCAGAATGCTGCAGGGCAGAGCATGAGGTGACAGCCAAGAGCCTCACCCGCAAGGATTCCCGAGATGACAGTGGCTAACAGAGGAGTCTTTGTGCGGCTGTTGATGTTGGAGAGACGTTTGAAGAGGAGCCCATCCTCTGCCATAGCGTAGATCACACGGGGCATGGGGAACATTGAGCCCAGCAAGCTGTGATGGAAAGAGATGAAAGAGATGGCTCAGAGCCTGCCATGCAAGCTGTCCAAGCCCACCATCCAGATGGGGACAAGAGATGGCTCTGTGCTGGGAGCAGGGCAGCAACCAGATGGGGCAAAACCCCAGCCCAGCCAGCACAAGTGCTGCTAGTCCCAGTGCCATGCCAGGTGATCAAAGAATCATGGAATGGTCTGGGTTGGAAGGGACCTTAAAGATCATCCAGTTCCATTCCCCTGCCACAGGCAGGGACACTTCCCACAGACCAGGGTGCCGAAGGCCCATCCAGCCTGGCTTCGAACACTTCCAGGGAGGGGGCAGCAATATTATGGAGGTAACTAGTCCTACCTGGTGGAGAGGGCACAGAGCGAACCAACAGCAACGGCGTAGCGGGCAGGCTCCCAGCCCACTGCCTTGAAAGCCTCAGGCAGGGGGCTCTCCTTGTTCAGGAGATAGTAGGGCACCATGATAGTCAGTGCCATGGAGACCCCGAAATAAGCTATGAAGCAGATGAGGAGGGACACAATGATGCCAATGGGTATGGACCGCTGGGGGTTCCTGGCTTCCTCCCCTGTGTGCAGACAAAAGGCAACATCAGTCCCTGCTCTGCAGCACAGCGCAGGGCAACTGCCCTCGAGGGTTGAGCCGCAGCAGGGACTTTCAGTGGTAGCATGGAGCTGGGCAGCAGCAGGCAGGGGCTGCTGGAGAGGAGGAGTCCAGCTGGCAGAGGCTTTGGCACTGCTGCGAGCAGAGGCACATGTGTGGCTGCAGCCCCAGCTTCCACGCACGCAGCTGGGCTCGCAGCCCCCCAGCCATGCCAACCCTCTGCCCCCACCAGCAGCTCCCACAGAGCCCGCTGAATGCGGATCCTCGGTGCGCGTGGGCACAGCAACGCAGCCACCGTGCCCTCTGCCCCCCGGGCCTCTGCAAAGGTGTGCTCTCCCACGGCTCAGTGCTGCCCAACAAGGGGCTCAGCGGTGGTGTAGGAGGGAAGGAGGTGGCTGCCGAGCAATCCCTGGGGCCAGGGAGGCCAGGCAGAACAGCCTGTACCAGCCACCCACTAAGCAGATTCCTTGGGGAATGAGAGGAAATTAAAGAGGGCTGCCTGCGCTCCAGAGAGCCGTGGTTCTGCATGAACTCGGTTGCTTAGAAAAACATTGCTTGAGGCTGGGAAATAACCAGGAGGTACTAGCGATTCGCAGTGCTGTCACAGCCTCGACTCGGCAGGGAAAAGGCTCCCTGCTGCCTTGGGAGCTGCCTGCGCAGGCAGGGTGCAGCCCTGCTCCCACCGTGCGGTGCGGGGAGCCCTTTTTCCTGGGGCAGGGCTGGCTGTGAGCCCTTTTGTGCTGGCCCAGCTGGGGACGGAGCTGCTGCAGCAAAACCTCCCAGGAGCAGTGGGATGGGCAGTTTCCCACGCCATGGAGCATCCTCTCCAGCATGTCCCAGCCCTGCGCTGGAGAAACGCCCGTGCCAGCCTCGCCCAAGGCGGTACCTGTGGTGGCAATGCAGTCAAATCCCACGAAGGCATAGAAACAGGTGGCAGCACCAGTCAGGATCCCTTCTAGTCCAAAGGGTACAAACCCTCCAGAACCAAAGACTTTTTTCCTGGAAAGGAAGGAGGAGAGCAGCTGCCATAGGGTGCATGGACACCAGAGCCAGTGCCAGTCATGTGCCAAGCCCGTGCCAGACCCTAGCCTAGCACAGCTGTTCTCCTCACTTGATGTCATCCTGTGGATTCAGGTGCAAGCCACCGTAGTAGTCCTCCTCTGTGAGCCGCCAGTTCTTGAAGTCTCCCTTCACAAAGCCAGCAATGATGACAAAGAGCAGAACCACCAGGTTGACTGCCGTGAATATTTTGTTCACGAGGGCGGATTCACTGACACCAAAGGCCAGCAGCACTGCGGAGACAGAAGGAGTGAGCGGGGACCTGCCAGGCTCCCACGCCATCGCCCGCAGAGCCACAGAGCCGCTCCTACGCACTCACCAGTGAGCAGCGCAATCAGGATCAGGGCGAAGAAGTCTGGGCGCTCAGCCAGCACACCTGGCAGGTGCATTGTGGTCTTGTTCATGAAGAAGGTGGAGATGTGGTTCCCAATGATGTTGTCGAACGCCGCGCTCCAGGCTCGAGCTACGCTGGCTGTGCCTGGTCGATGGCAAATCTCTGCATCAGTCCCAGCCCAGGGCAGAGCAACACCAGCCACCCCCACCCCAGTACCCACCTCCCACCCCATACCCTGCAACAGCACCACATACTGTTCCCACAAGCCCCTTATGCTCCCAGTATGGTGCTGGGAGGAGCCTGCCAGCACCTCGCCTGGTCCTGTACCTATTACGTAGGAGAGGATGAGGTTCCAGCCGGTTGTGAAAGCCCAGATCTCACCAACAGTGACATAGCTGTACAGGTAGGCAGAGCCAGTCTTGGGGACGCGGGCCCCAAACTCAGCATAGCAGAGTCCAGCCAATACTGACGAAAGAGCAGCCACCAGGAAGCAGAGGACAATGGAGGGACCAGCCTTCTCCTTGGCCACCTCCCCTGCCAGCACGTACACACCGGCCCCCAGTGTGCTGCCCACCCCCAGGGCTATGAGGTCCAGAGTGGAAAGGCAGCGAGCAAAACGCGTTTCCTCAGAGCTCAGATCCACCATGCGCCGGCGGATCAGTTTCTTCCCAATGCTGGACATTTTCCCTCCGAACATCTTGTCCTCTTGCAGGTGGTGCTCAGCTGCTCAAAACCCCTGCAAGAAAAGAGACCGTAGGAGCGTGAAGCTCTGCGTCCTGCAGGCAGCAGGACCCACACTGCTGGGAGCTGGGCAGGCAGTGGTGTGCGCATGAGCTGTGCCTGCTCCCAACCAACCCAGCAGCACCAAGCCACCAAGCTGGTAGGGCAGAGACCATGGTAGCTCCCTCCAAGGCACCGTGGGGCTGCACATACCCCACCTGCACAGCCCCTGCGCCAGGACAGAGAGCCAGGGATGAACCCAGTGCTGGGGAATAGGTTCATTGCACAAGCCCTGCGTGATCCCCACCATGGGGCCACCAGGCACACCCTAGAGCTTGCCCACGAGCTCCCAGCATCTCCCCACTGATTTGGCATGCTGGAGATCCCCCAGCCCAAACTTGCTGGCACATCCCTCCAGCCGGTGTGGGCGTGCACAGCGGCAGGGAGACAACGCATTCCTCCAGAAGAGGCAAGCTGGGCTGACTCACTGAATCGTGGCCGTTCCTCCTTTGCTTCCAACATCTGCACTACACCTTCAGCAAGGATGCAAGGCCAGACACACAGCACAGGCCCCCGGTGCACATCCCTCATGTAACAACAGCATTTGCTGAGCAGCCCACACGTTCTGCCAGCTGCAATCGCCTTAAATGTGCGACCCCCACGCTCCCCTTGCTCACAGCAGCCACTCATCCCCAAAAAGCTCTGGGAGATGTGTGGATGTGGCACTTGGGGACATGGTTTAGTGGTAGATTTGGCAGGGGTAGGTTTACAGTCAGACTTGATGATCTTAAAGGTCTTTTCCAACCTAAATCATTCTGTGATTCCGCAAGGAAAGCGGCTCCCAATGCCCACACCCACGGCTGGCACCCTGTGCCCAACCCTGGACCACACACCCACCACTGGGAAACAAAACACGCTCCAGCCAGGCGCCCAGGGCAGCACGGACACCACGCCGTATGGACTACTGTAAGTACGTAGAAGGATAACTTTGTGACCCTTTTCCACTGAGGGGACTTACCAGGGTTGCAGTGGCAGCCCCGAGTTTGCCTACTTCCCCATAACCAGCAAACAAGCCCATTTCTAGAGAAACCTCCCCCTGCCCTAGCACATGGCACATTTGGCCTTGGCCCAATGAGCCGCCCCAGCCCAGGGCAGCCTCTGGGCCAGGTTTCAAGGGAACAACAAGTGTCCCCGGCACTGGCACCATCCCCAGCCACTGGCCACACGGCTCGGGCTAAGGCAGACCCCAGCGCTGGTCGATCAAGGATTTCTGATGCCTGATGCAAGACCTGCGTCAAACTGCAAGCACGGTGCTGGTGGCAGAAACGTGTTCAGCCCTTATTCCCAGAGCATCACAGAGAAAGAAGCGTGAGCAGCGCTGAGCAGCAAGATGTGGGGCAGCCTCCCCCTTCCTAACTAACCCCCGTGGGATTCACCGTGCCTGGTGGAACACCGTGAGCACCCAGAGCCGCACCAGCACCTGTCAGGGCTGGCTTAGGGCTGGCTCTGGGGAGGCTCAGCACACCAAGAGGGGTCTCGCCAAAAGCCCCTCTGCCACCTGAGATGGAGAACACGCAGGGAGCTGTGGACTGGGGTGGGAAGCAGAGGAAACGAGTCAGGCAACAGCTCCCGCCGGCGGGAAACTCCTACTGCCCGCATCCTGCCACCGACCGCATCCTGACACCCATCCCATCCCAGTATACACCGTGTCCTGGTACCCATCCTATCTCAGTATACACCGTGTCCCAGATCCCATCCCATCCCAGTACACACCGTGTCCCGGTACCCATCCCATCCCATCCCATCCCATCCCATCCCAGTACACACCGTGTCCCGGTATCCATCCCATCCCGGCACACACTGCATTTCGGTACCCATCCCATCCCATCCCGGGACCGAGTGTGTCCCGGTACCGATCGCGTCCCGGTACCCACCCCATCGCAGTACCCACCCTGTGCCGGTACCGATCGCGTGCCGGTACTCATTCCATCCCAGTACCGATTGCGTCCCGGTACCGATCCCGTCCCGGTACCCATCCCGCCTCGGTACCCTCCGCACGCCGCCGCGGCCGGGGGCAGGAGCCGGGGCCCCTCACCCCCGCGGGAGCATCCCCAGCCCCGGGAGCCGCCGGCGCTGTCCCGGGCGCGGAGCGGGGCGGCTCCACGTGCGGCTGATGCAAGCGCCGCCACCGGTTGCGCCAGCGCCGCCCGGCCCGGGGGCAGCGCCCGCAGTCACTCACCGGCGGCTCGGAGCGGCCCGGACGGCTCGGAACGGCTCGTTCCGGCTCGGCGCGGCTCGTTCCGGCTCGGCTCGTTCAGATGCGGTCCCATTCAGCTCGGTGGCAGAGATCGTGAGGGTGGAAGGCGGCCCCGCCCGCCCAGAGCACCGCCCCGAGCCGGCCGGAAACGGCGGTGGGAGCGACCGGGACCGGGGGGAGGGAGCGGGGGGAACCGGGGTGAAGTGGGTCCCGGGATGCGGTGTGTACCGGGATGGGACGGGTACCTGGATGCGGTGGGTCCCGGGATGAGGTGTGTACCGGGATGGGACAGGTACCGGGATGCGGTGGGTATCGGGATGGGACAGGTACCGGGATGGGACAGGTACTGGGATGCAGTGGGTACTGGGATGCGGTGGGTACCGGGATGGGACGGGTACTGGGATGCGGTGGGTCTCGGGATGGGACGGGTACCGAGATGGGACAGTTACCGGGATGCAGTGGGTATCGGGATGGGATGGGTACCGGGATGCGGTGGGTCTCAGGATGAAGTGCGTCCTGGGATGGGACAGGTACCGAGATGAAGTGGGTCCCAGGATGGGACGGGTACCAGGATGCTGTGGGTATCGAGATGGGATGGGTACCAGGACGCAGTGGGTACTGGGATGGGACGGGTACCCTGCTGACCCCAAACCCCAGATGTACAAATCGCTCTAAATCCAAGCCATAAACAGCCCCGGGTCCGGGGCAGGAACACCAAGCGCAGGGCCAGGGACCGGGC